>NC_029781.3:83838727-83911515 GCF_000817695.3 Arachis duranensis | reverse complement strand
ATATATGATTGAAAAGATATGATTTGAAAAAGATTTGATTTTGAAAAATTATGGAAACTTGAAAAAAATTTGAATTAAAAACAAAATCTTCCCTCTTGTGCCATCCTGGCGTTAAATGCCCAGAATGGTATCCATTCTGGCATTTAACGCCCAAAATGCTACCCTTTTGGGCGTTAAACGCCCAGCCAGGCACCCTGGCTGGCGTTTAAATGCCAGTTTTCCTTCCTCACTGGGCATTTTGAATGCCCAGCTTTTTCTGTGTAATTCCTCTGCTGTATGTTCTGAATCTTCAATTCTCTGTATTATTGACTTGAAAAGACACAAATTAAAATTTTTTTTGGATTTTTAATAATGAGGAATAATCAAAACGAAACTAAGATCAACTAAACAATGCATGCAAGACAGCAAACTTAAAATGAGACACTAGACTCAACAAGAAACATAAAATATTTTTGGTTTTTTTATGATTTTATGATTTTTTTGGATTTTTCGAAAATTGAGTGAAAAAGAAAACAAGGATATCAAAATTCTCAATGAGAATTCCAAGAATCATGCAATGTTAGTCTAAAGCTTCAGTCTAAAGAAATTAGACATGGCTATTCAAGCTTCAGTAGGACATTACATTCAAGAGCTAAATTGATGAGAATCAATCAGCTTTGGTGATGATGAAAACATCACCTTGAAACTCTAGAATTCATTCTTAAAAATTCTAAAGAAAAGTACCTAATCTAAGCAATAAGATGAACCGTCAGTTGTCCAAACTCAAACAATCCCCGGCAACGGCGCCAAAAACTTGGTGCACGAAATTGTGATCATCAATGGTGCCATCAACATGGTACGCACAATTGCAATCTCAACTTTTTATCACAACTTCGCACAACTAACCAGCAAGTGCACTGGGTCGTCCAAGTAATAAACCTTACACGAGTAAGGGTCGATCCCACGGAGATTGTTGGTATGAAGCAAGGTATGGTCATCTTGTAAATCTCAGTCAGGCAGATTCAAATGGTTATAGATGATTTATGAATAAAGCATAAAATAAAGATAGAGATACTTATGTAATTCATTGGTGAGAATTTCAGATAAGTGTATGGAGATCCCTTCCGTCTCTCTGCTTTCCTACTGTCTTCATCCAATCCTTCTTACTCATTTCCATGGCAAGCTGTATGTTGGGCGTCACCGTTGTCAATGGCTACAGTCCCGTCCTCTCAGTGAAAATGTTCAACGCGCTCTGTCATAGCACGGCTAATCATCTGTCGGTTCTCAATCAGGTTGGAATAGAATCCAGTGATTCTTTTGCGTCTGTCACTAACGCCCAGCCTTTAGGAGTTTGAAGCTCGTCACAGTCATTCAATCCTTGAATCTTACTCAGAATACCACAGACAAGGTTTAGACCTTCCAGATTCTCTTGAATGTCGTCATCAATTCTAGCTTATACCACGAAGATTCTGATTAAGGAATCCAAGAGATAAACATTCAAGCATTGTTTGCTTGTAGAACGGAAGTGGTTGTCAGGCACGCGTTCATAAGTGAAAATGATGATGAGCGTCACATAATCATTACATTCATCATGTTCTTGGGTACGAATGAATATCTTAGAACAAGAATAAGCTGAATTGAATAGAAGAACAATAGTAATTGCATTAATACTCAAGGTACAGCAGAGCTCCACACCTTAATCTATGGTGTGTAGAAACTCCACCGTTGAAAATACATAAGAACAAGGTCTAGGCATGGCCGAGAGGCCAGCCCCCATAATCTAAGAACTAGATGTCCAAAGATGATCTAAAGATCTAAAGTGATCAAAAGATGAAAATACAATAGTAAAAGGTCCTATTTGTAGAGAACTAGTAGCTTAGGGTTTACAAAGATGAGTAAATGACATAAAAATCCACTTCCGGGCCCACTTGGTGTGTGCTTGGGCTGAGCATTGAAGCATTTTCGTGTAGAGACTTCTCTTGGAGTTAAACGCCAGCTTTTGTGCCAGTTTGGGCGTTTAACTCCCATTCTTGTGCCAGTTCCAGCGTTTTACGCCAGAATTCTTGATCTAACTTGGAACGCCTGTTTGTGCCATCAAATCTCGGGCAAACTATAAACTATTATGAATTTCTGGAAAGCCCAGGATGTCTACTTTCCAACGCAATTGAGAGCGCACCAATTGGGTTTTTGTAGCTCCAGAAAATCCACTTCGAGTGCAGGGAGGTCAGAATCCAACAGCATCTGCAGTCCTTTTCAGCCTCTAAATCAGATTTTTGCTCAGGTCCCTCAATTTCAGCCAGAAAATACCTGAAATCATAGAAAAACACGCAAACTCATAGTAAAGTCCAGAAAAGTGAATTTTAAATAAAAAATAAATAAAAATATAATAAAAACTAACTAAAACATACTAAAAACAATGCCAAAAAGCGTATAAATTATCCGCTCATCAGCGGACGCATCACATGCGTGATCTGCAATAATTCAGAAAACGCTGGTTACGAATTTTGAGCTATTTTGACCCACTATCCAGCCCAGAAAAACACATATTAAAAGCTGCAAAATGGACAAATCAAGTGGTCCCCACCCATTAATTGAAGATCTGTTAATTAATTCAAATTTAAATTCAAATCTTATCTTTTAGGAAAAGATATTATCTTAATTTTAGATATTAGATTTTTTAATTAATTAGGATTAGTTATAAATAGGAACTCTGTACATTTAGACAAGGATATATAGATTGTTACCAGAACCCTTATTTTTCTTCTCTGAACCATGAGCAACTAATCCTCCATTGTTAAGGTTAAGAGCTCTGTCTATTTGTAATGGATTAATTCGTTTGATCTTTTAATTTATTCCATGCTTTGATTTATATTTCAATAATTGTTTTCGCTCTTTATTTTATGAATATGGGTGGAACGGAAGTATGACCCATGTTCTAATTGAGTTCTTGTAAAACTTGGAAAAGTTCTTTACTTGAACAACAGCTTGGAAACATATTATCCTAAATTTTAATTATTTGGATTTAATGGGATACGTGACATATAATCCCCTTATTTTTGGGTAGTTATAATTTTTGTGGCATATAAACTGAAAATTGATTTTTAGCCTCTAATTGGAATTAACTGACCAAGGAATTGGCAGTTAATGAATTTTAGAGGAGACTAGGAAGGTCTAAGGAATTAGGGCCTAGTCACATATAGTTTGCCATGAAATTATATCTTGCATGATTAAATTAGTTAGTAATAAAAATTAATCCGGAAAAATAGATAACTCTGAAACCTTAACTATCTTCTTATTATATTATTCCCAACTTATTTATTTGTCTGTGTTTAATGCTCTTTGAATACCAAAACACTCTTTTCTGCTTACCTAACTAATCCTATCAAACGCTATTGTTACTTGATCCATTAATCCTCATGGGATCGACCCTTACTCACGTAAGGTATTACTTGGTACGACCCGGTGCACTTGCCGGTTAGTAGTGTGGGTTGTAAAATACCACACTACACCTCCCAACTCCTCACGAGGAAATCGGATGGTGGAACCCCGGTTCCAAAATAAATTGGACGCTGCCTCAGAAGGAGTTTAGACCTTACATCCAGGCCTAAATACAACCCAGTTTCGAGTAACCCTTGGAACATTGACGTCGTTGCTGGGGATCTGTAAGCCTACACCCCACCATAGTGGACGAACAATTTGAGGACGGACGCACTGCATCTGAGTCGGAGCTGGAACCTCACAATGATGACCGAGCACTTGCACTACCCCCACCACGGGAAAGAACAAGTGCCCCCATGGGGAAGGAAGATCAAGAAACCCCCATCCACGATGAATTAACTTAAAAGTCCACTCACTCGAGGCGGAGGAACCTCCTCATCGAACAGAGATATTAGGACTAGTACATGGACATCGCTGTCGATTGGAACAAAAAGAGAATTATGAAAGGAAGTATGCCAACAAAGAAAGCTGAAGGTAAAAATCTCAAAGTTAGAGGTCAGCCTTCAAAATCAGAGCCATTGGACGGATCGGGAGGTAAGTCCTCTAGGAGGGAAGGATCTGTTCATTGAAGAGATCATGCAAGCCAGGGTTCCTAAAAACTTTTAAACCCCCGACATGGATCTCTATGACGAAATAACCAACCCGAGACATCACCTTAACAGTTTTAAAAGTTGGATGTATTTAGATGATGCATCTGATATGACTCATTACAAAGCCTTTCCGATAACATTGACCAAAGCAACAATAAAGTGGTTTGACAAATTACCACCTAGGTCGGTAACCTACTTTAATGACATGGCAAGGAAGTTCTTTACCTGATTTTCAATTCAGAAAGACAAAGTCAAGCATGCTCCAAGTCTGCTGGAGGTCAAACAAGAAGTCAGAGAAACCCTCCGAGATTATATGGGGAGATTTAACAAAGCTTGCTTAGAAATACAAAATATACCTTTTGAGGCAGTAATTATGGGCTTGGTTAATGGCCTTAGAGAAGGGTCATTCTCCCAATCAATATCGAAATGACACCTAACTTCTTTATATGAAGTACAAGAGCGGGCAAAGAAGTATATCATTATGAAAGAGAACTCCCGACTGAGAGAACCAGTCCCATGGCCGAATTCCTCTTACCATGCTCAGGATAAAGAGAAGGAGACTAAGAAAAAGGAGGAGTACAACTTGGAGAAACCTCAAAGATACCACTATTACACCCTACTCCAAGTTTCTTTTGTCAATGTTTACAGGCAGATTTGTCACACTAAAAAGCTTCCACCCCCTCACCCTATCAAGCACAAAAAGGCTGGAAGTCGGACAGAATATTGTGAGTATCACAAGCTATATCAGAATTCTACTAATATTTGTTATGACTTAAAGAATGTCATAGAAAAGTTGGCCAAGGAAGGTCGGTAGATAGGTACTTGGCTAAGAGGACGGATGACCAAAAGAAAAGAAAAAGAGATGAAGATGACGGAGGACGACAAGATCAACCCCTGCAAACTTCTGAAAGGCACATACACATGATAAATGGAGGATTCGCAGGAGGGAAAATCACTAAATCTTCATGCAAAAGGAATATCAAAGAAGTGTATTAGGACGGGGAAGTCAGTAAAGTTCCTGACTTACCAACAATCTCATTCACCCAAGAAGATGCACAAGAGGTGACACCGGGCCACGATGACCCTATGGTTATTACAATGATCCTTGCTAATGCCAATCTTCATAGAACTTTGGTGGACCAAGGGAGTTCGGCTGACATACAGTTTAAGCCAGCTTTTGACAAGCTCGGACTCGAAGAAAAAGATTTGAAGGCGTATCAAGACAACCTTTTTGGGTTAGGAGACACACCAATCCGACCCCTTGGATTCATCTCTTTATACACCATCTTTGGTAAAGGCACGAGATCAAGAACATTAAGTGTTGACTACATTGTGGTAGACGTCATATCCGCTTACAATGCTTTAATATGTTAGACCACTTTAAATCGATTAGCTGCAGTTGTCTCTACACCCTACCTATGCGTGAAGTTTCTAACTACAGAAGGAATATCCACCATAAAGGGAGATTAAAAGTTTTCTAGAAAGTGTTACAATAAAAGTCTCAACTTAAAAGCTAGTACAAGTGGTAAAGAAGTCAATACTATTGAGCTCGGTGATGTCTGAGTTCGGGAAGAGCTACATCTCTAACTTGAAGAAAAGATAGAAAAAGTATATATCATGGATCATGCTGAAAAGACAACGAGTATAGAGGCCAACCTGGAGGAAGGTTTAAAGGTACAACTCATTAATCTCTTACAAAGGAACTTCAACCTCTTCGCTTGGAAAGCCTCCGATATACTGGTATAGACCCCGAACCTATGTCTCATAAGCTCGCCATTTATCCAGGTTCTCGACCTGTTCAGCAAAAGTGGTAGAAGCTCGGTCCTGAAAGGACACAGGCCATGGAAGAATAGGTGCAAGCCTTATTAAAAGTCGTGTTTATAAGAGAGGTAAAGTATTTCCTTTGTGGTTGGCTAATGTGGTTCTCGAAAAAAGCCGAACGGAAAATGGAGGATGAATAAAGCTTGTCTCAAGGATCTATACCCTCTGTCCTTTATGGACGCATACTAATCAAATTCCAATATATAAATCAGACCAGAAAAAGACTTCTTTCATCACTCCAAAGGCTAACTATTGTCATGTAGTAATGCCTTTCGGATTGAAGAATACTAGAGCTACATACCAACAACTGATGAATAAGGTGTTTTCATCTCACCTTGAAAATTAATGGAGGTATATGTGGATAATATGCTCGTTAAGACCCGAGATGACCTTGCTCTTTTGACCGACCTATCTAAGGCATTCTCTACAATAAGGAAACATGAGATGAGGTTAAATCTTTCAAAATGCACTTTTGTAGTGGAGGTTAGGAAGTTCTTAGACTTCATGCTCACACAAAGAGGCATTGAGGCCAACCCAAATAAGTGTACAACGGTATTAGAGATGAAAAAGCCTGACTTGCCTCAACGAAGGGCAACAATTAAATGGGAGGTTGGCTGTGTTGTCCAGGTTCTTAGCAGGACCATTCCTAAAATCTCTACCTTTGTTCTCAATCCTTAAAAAAGGGAGCCAATTTGAATGGACTCAGGAATGTGAACAAGCCTTCCAAAACTTTGAAATATTTCTAGGCCAACCCCCAATCCTTACCCGATCTGTCCCAGGAGAGGAGTTCGTCCTCTACCTAGCTAGCAAGTCGTGCTATCGCCTTAGCCCTAGTCCAAGAAGATGAACACGGAAAACAACCCATCTACTTTGTAAATAAAGCGTTACAGGGGGCAGAACTAAACTATCAAAAGATAGAAAAGTTCGTATATGCCCTTGTCATCACTTCGAGAAGGCTTCGACCTTACTTTCAAGCCCACACTATTAAGGTCCAAACTAATCAACCCGTGAAGTATATTCTACAGAAGATAGACATTGCAGGAATGATGCTACAATGAGCTATAGAGCTATCCGAGTTCGACATAATATATAAGACTCGGATAGCCATCAAATCCTAAAAGTTGCCCGACTTTGTGGTAGAATACACTGAAGTCCGAGGAAATCCGTCAACCTGGAACCTGTATGTAGATGGATCATTCAACAAAGTCGGAAGTAGAGCATGGGTTATCCTAGAAAATGAAGAAGGAACTGGAATAGATCTATCACTAAGGTTCGAGTTTTCTACTTCTAATAATCAAGCAGAATATGAAGCCTTGCTTGCTGGCTAAAGAGGTTGGGGCAGAAAGATTGATAGTGTTTTGTGATTATCAAGTGATAACTTCCCAGGTTAACGGCATTTATCAAGCCAGAGATGCCAGCATAAAGAAGTACCTAGAAGAAGCACAAAAACAATTAGCACAATTCTCGGAAAGAGAGGTCTGACATATAACTTAAAAATCTAAATTTTCGAGCAGATGCTCTCTCTAACTTAGCCAGCACCAAACCAGAGGATAACAATAGAAGCCTAATACAGGAAACTCTACATGCACAATTAGTATTGAAGAAAGAAGACAATTCGGACACAATAACCATATCCAACCAAGGCTCAGGATAGATGATTCCTATAGTTGAATATCTTAAATTTGATATCATCCTTGAATATAAAAAGAAAGCAAGGAGGCTGATAAGGGAAGCACAAAACTACACCTTGGTTCATAATGTCCTCTACAAAAGAGAGATATCTATACCTCTATTGAAGTGCATCCCGAACTCCAAGACTAATGAGGTCCTAAAAGAAGTTCATAATGGCATATGTGAAAATTACTTAGGAGCACGATCACTAGTCAAGAAAGTGATCCGCTCTGGCTTCTTTTGGCCGACCTTGCAAAGGGAGGCAATTGACTTTGCTAAAAAATGTTCACCTTGTCAAAAGCATGCCAACTTCCATGTAGCACTTCCCGAAGAGCTTATTAGCGTTACCTCATCTTGTCCATTCACAAAATGGGGCCTTGACCTTCTCAGTCCATTTTCACAAGCTCTAGGACAAGTAAAGTATATCATAGTGGGTATTGATTATTTTACTAAGTGGATCGAGGCGAAACCATTAGCGACCATCACAGCTTAACGAAGTTGGCATTTTCTTTATAAGAACATTGTCATAAGGTTTGGAGACCCACACTCAATTAACACGAACAATGAAACTCATTTTACTAACTCAACCTTTAGAAACTTGGTGGCTAGCCTTAAAATCAAGCACCAATTCACATCGGGAGAATATCCTCATGCCAACGAACAAGATGAAGCTACAAACAAAGTAATAGTAGATGGGTTAAAATGCCGACTACAAGATGCAAAGGGAGCATTGACAGACGAACTTTCTCAGATCTTGTAGGTATATCGGACAACTCTCCACTCAACAACAGGGGAATTACCTTTTTGACTTGCTTACAGCATAGAGGTCATGATTCTTGTAAAAATTGCTGAGGAATCTCTAAGAGTTAGATTCTATGATAAAGTGATCAATGTCTGAGCACAAAAGAAAAAAACTTGACCTCCTTCTAGAAGTCTGAGAATAAGCTCGGATAAAGGAAGAAGCATTGAAATAGAGGATGGCCCTAAGGTACAACCAGAAAGTCATTAAGAGAAGCTTCACCGTGAATGATCTCATATTGATCCAAAATGACATTGAAGTTCAGAAGTCGGGTGAAGGAAAGCTGACTACCAATTGGAAGGGACCCTATATAGTTATCGAGGTCTTGGGAAAAGGTTACTATAAGGTGTCTGACTTAAAAGGAAAGGAACTCCCGAGGTCATGGCACACATGTAACTTAAAAAGGTATTATAGTTAGAAAAGTGCACCTTGCTCCCTGGTGTACCCTTTTTTCCGACTTCATTGTTTCTCCAAAAAAGGGTTTTCTGAAGGGGGTTTTAAGAGGCATCATAGCAAGTGCTAAGGATCATAAAAAATCCTTAGTAGCAAACAAATTTATGTACACCCCTTTTTCTTATTAATAAATAAAGAAGTTCTCTGCATGTTTTCCTATTTCAAACACATTGATTTAAGCTCGAAAAATCACAAAAATCATTGTCCAGCCTATATGGTTGGCAAGAGGAAGCGAGGAGGTGCAAATTGATGTAAGAAGTTATGTAAGTAGTTCGTAAACCGACCTCAAAATAAGTCAGACGAAAAACGAAATGTAAAAGTAACTTGGCAAAAGTCTGATTACTCAAAATTGGAGCTCAAAAAGAAAAAAACAATACATGTACATAAAAGGTCCAGAAAGGACTGATCTACTTCGCCGATGTCTTTTCTAACTTAGGAAAAAATAGCATCGAAATAATAAAAATTTGTGTTCAACTAAAATAGCTGTATCGACTAAAGAAATATGTTTCAAACGACACAATCATTTATGTCAAAAAACCACTATTAAAATAGTGGAGGAAGGTTTCTAACAAAAAGTAAAAGTTGTTTAAGCTACAACTAGAGCAAAATAAAAGTTGTTCAAAAACTAACTATTATAAAAGTTAAAGTGTTCATAAAAGACCCAGTAGCCAGGCCATCCAAAGTTAGAAAATTACAAAGGATGAAACTTTTTGCTAGTAATAACATCCAAACTTTTTGACACCGCAGGAATTGGGCGAGTTGGAGAAGGAAGGGGCTCACCACCCGATTGAGGATTGGGAACTTGAGAAGTTTGTCCGAGCTGTGCCCCCCGAGGTCTTTGGATCGAGCACAGGAGTATCCTCCTCATCATTTGGGCCAGGACGAATCTTCTTGTCCACCATTATATTGTCCAAACTGATGAGGGAGAGGTTTGCCTTAGAAGCAATAACTCAGAACTGAGCCTTCGGATTTGCGACCATCTCATCCATACCTTTGGCTACAATCTCCTCAAGCTCCACATATTTATCTCAGGCTTTAGTGACCTCATCTACCAGATCGAGTTTTTTCCCAAAGACCGTGGTGTAACTCTCCTCGACTTTCTTCTTCAACCCCTCCGATATAGCCAAAGTAGCATCTGCCTATTTGACTTTAGCCCGAGCTTTGCCAAGGTCAGAGAGCACAGACTCCCTTTCTTCCTTCAACTCCTTCTTAGACTCTCTTAAAGAGGCCACTTCAATCTACGAGGTAGCCAATGAGCTCTGAATATCATTAAGGGGAGTCTTCTCCAACTCCCTGGCTAAAGCTGCGTACATGTCAGCCGTCTAGACTCCACCTCGGGTAAGGAGCTGAAGATGACTCTTAATAGCAACATCATCTATGCTGATGAGGCTGTGAGGAAGGATGTGCTTTTCACTCCAAGCAAGAGCATAAAAAACCTGCTCATATATACTCCCTGATTATGAAGACTTGTGTTTCTTAGGGTCAGGCTCTGTAATAGAAGGAGGGGGTCAAGACTTTGGGGTTCGCCGAGCTAGAAGGACGAGGGGTTGGTTAAGGAGTCCGATTACGGGTACTTTTCAGGGAGGCTAAGGCACCTGAATCCAACTTAGAAGGAGAGGCCAAGTCAGCTGTTTCAGCACCCTCTTTCAATTGTAAGCTTTGAGCCACAACGTTCTTTCTGGATGTCCGAATTATTTTCATAGCAGCTGATTTGGGAGCCATCTTTTTTGCATGATATAAAAGTCGAGCTATGTTATTCGCTAAAACCATTCTGACAAAATTGCCATAAAATGGAAAAGAAAGCTACCTAGCTCGAACTGAAGCTGGTTGGGATTGCTTAAATTCATTTTAGTGTCTAGATAGGGAGCTTTGCCCAAAAATCTTGGAGCAGTCAGACCACACTCCTTTCAAGCTCATCTAAATCATATAGGTTGTACTTAACAAGCACTGGACTCTCTTTCCAGTACAGAGGAGGAACAGAGGCTCATCCCTTTCATCCAAAAAGAAAGGTCAGACACCCTCTACAGTTCAGATTTTAAAAAAATATTTTTTAAAGTCATGAAAGGACTCATCAAAGATGGCAAAAATCTTCCTACCCTAAATAGCTCAGAAAGAGAGCCAAGCTAGCTTTTTGGAGCTAAAAGGTTTGGTAAGGATGAAAAGATAAAAAAAGACCTTAAGAAATGGTCGAACATCCATCTTTTGACATAGAAGTTGGTATATTTTCAAGAAACCCCAAGATTTGGGATGCAATTGTGTAGGGACAACATTACAGAATTTACGGACCTCAGATTCAAAATCAAAAAAGGAAGAATAACTCATAACTTTGAAAAAAAGCAGTCATACATATACATGAAATGACGCGCTGACTTATCAAGTCGGGGAAAACAAACACTTTCCTTAGGATCATCGACAATAATTTCATATCTATGTTCATCCTCTCGATTTTTACACAACCTATGATGTCTACGAAAGGCCTCGAAATACTCTCTATTAATAACATGGACCAGAGTAAGAACAGATATATCTACCCAGGTAAGGTCAGATGGAACTTTAGAAGACATGTTGTGAATAACTGACTGAGACATACAAGCTATATCTCTAATACAACCAACAAAGAAAACGTGACAACAAGAAGTTGGGAAGTTCGGCCATAATTAAAAGATTATAGTTCTTACATTTTTCCACACAAAAAATATCATCACAAATGGAACCCTCTTCATGCAATAAAGTGACACCATTTGGGAGCAACACAGGTATGAAAACACCACATTTAGATTCACCAGCAGCAGTAAAAAATAAAAACCAAGGATAACGCAAAGTGTTCAAGGCTAAACCCCATTTTCAAAAGCCACCAAATGCTGATAACAACCATTCAGAAATCCAAGAAAGAAAGCAAGCAAATTTTTGAACCTATAAAATTGGCAAGAAAGAACAAAAAAATAGAGTAATAAGAAAGGGCAAAAAAACCAACCTTGAAAGAAGAATGCCAACAAAAAACGAGCACTTCAAGCAGCAAAAACAACGTACGATATGAAGCTTCTAGTGAACGAATGAGAACATCCAAATAAAAATTTAAGATAAAGAAATTTTTAAAGACGAACAAAGGTTACAAAGTTAATGGAGTAAGGAGAAGATGAAAAGAAAGCGAAAAAGGAAGAAAGGAGAAGGATGAAGTGTCATTTTGCACCCCTCATCATTAATAGCATGCACGTTTACCAAAGTAACTGAAGAAGGAATGTATGTGATGAAAAGAGGTAATGTTTTGAACTTTAAAAATACATCGATTACCCAACTTGTCCTCAAAAGGTGGTTTACCCAATGTAACATGTCAACATCCCAAATCAACAAAATGCTCGAGCCCAACCTTACAAAAAGCTCATACTCAAGAAGGGACACTGTTCATACCCTAGCCCAAAAATATTAAGCCAGGCCCAAAAGGAAGAAAACCCACCTAAATGATGGCCTCTTCTATTTTTACCCGATCTCCTAGAGGTCGGGCACAATGATAGTAGTCCTACTTGACTGAATCAACAACTAACTCCTAAGATATCTCCCATTTATCTAGAAGGGAGATCTCAACGAATTTCCTAGAAAAAGGGAACGACCATCCACTCTCAAAGGTGGAACTACTCTTAAGGTGGTTATTACTCCTACTATAAATACATTGAGATCCTCAGGTATATTTCAGAACCCAATCTACAAAAAACCTGTTTTAAACCCATGTTAACTTAGGCATCAGAGTCTTTTGGAGGTACCATCTCCATCCCCTCACGAGGAACTCGGATGGCGGTACCTCGATTCTAAAACAAGTCGGACGCTACCTCAGAAGGAGTCTGGACCTTACTTCCAGGACCAAATAAAACCCAGTTTTAGAGAACCCTTGAAACAAGAAGTAATATGAAGGTTTTCAAAAATCAATAAAACTAAGAAGTAGCAAGAAAAGAAAAGAAAACAAGAAAAGAAAAGAGCAAGGCTCAAGGCTCTGAGCACCAATGGCTGGGAAGGTTAAAAAGAACCAGAGCTCAAATAGTTGTTTTCTTAAGCTAAGTGCTTGTGGTGTGACTGTGTCGAGGAAATTGTGAGACTGAACATTTAGAGTCAAAGCAAAGTATAAACAATCCGATAAAAGAGAAGCCAAAGGCTCTGAGCACCATTGACTGGGACAAATAAAAAGAAGCACAGACTCAAAGAGTTCCCCAGTTAAGTGCTTGTGGTATTTCTATGTCGAGCAAAACTTGAGACAAAATATTTAGAGTCATGGCTATGGTTAAGGTGCAAAGCACCCAATAAAAGAAAAAGGAAAGCTATCTTCAAGGTGAAAATATATAAAGAGATCTCCATAATATCATCCAAATAGAATTCCTACGTTTTAAGACTTTCAATTGTAGACCTAGCAAGCACTGGAATCCATACATGCTCATACAATTCGGAGTTCACCCCACTGTCACTTGATCACATCAGTCACTAAAATGTCAAGAAATTCTTCAAATTGTTCTGATTTAGAGGACTCTTTTTGTGCATAGTTCTTTTCTTGCATGTGGACAAGTAGTGCACCAAATTGCAATCACACTTGCAATTCCGCACAGCTAACCAGTAAGTGCACTGGGTCGTTCAAGTAATACCTTACGTGAGTAAGGGTAGATCCCACGGAGATTGTCGGCTTGAAGCAAGCTTTGGTTACCTTGTAACTCTTAGTCAGGAGATTAATAATGAAAAGGGTTTTTGTTTGCAATATAATAAAAGAGCATGAAATAAAGGTACTTGTGGTTCAATAGTGGAGAATAGGTTGGAGTTTTGGAGATGCTCTGTCATCTGAATCTCTGCTTTCCTACTATCTTCTTCTTCACGCACGCAAGGCTCCTTCCATGGCAAGCTTTGTGTAGGGTGTCACCGTTGTCAATGGCTACTTCCCATCCTCTCAGTGAAAATGGTCCATGTGCGCTGTCATCGCACGGCTAATCATATGTCGGTTCTCGATCATGTTGGAATAGAATCTAGTGATCCTTTTGCGTCTGTCACTACGCCCAACACTCGCGAGTTTGAAGCTCGTCACAGTCATCCCTTCCCAGATCCTACTTAGAATACCACAGACAAGGTTTAGAATTTCTGGATCCTAGGAATGGCCGCCAATAATCCTAGCTTATACCACGAAGACTCTAGATGCACGAATTTGAACACTCTGTTGTAAGGAGAGGTACTCAAAGTCGTGAACCAGGAACCCAAGAGCTACACATTCAATCTAAGATAGAATGGAGGTGGTTGTCAAGCACACGTTCATAAGTTGAGAATGGTGATGAGTGTCACAGATCATCATATTCATCATGTTTAAGTGCGAATGAATATCTTAGAATGGAAACAAGCGTGATTGAATAGAAAACAGTGGTAATTGCATTAATCCATCAAGACACAGCAAAGCTCCTCACCCCCAACCATGGGGTTTAGAGACTCATGCCATAGAAGATACAAATTTAGATGTAAAATGTCATGAGGTACCAAATAAATCTCTAAAGGTAGTTTTTATACTCAACTAGTAACCTAGATTTACAGAAAATGAGTAAACTAAGATAGGTAGTGCAGAAATCCACTTTTGGGGCCCACTTGGTGTGTGTTTGGGCTGAGCATTGGAGCTTTCACGTGCATAAGCTATTCCTGAAGTTAAACGTCAGCTTTGGTGCTAGTTTGGGCGTTTAACTCCAACTTTTATGCCCGTTCTGGCGTTTTGACGCCAGTAAAGGGTAGAGAACTGGCGTTTTGACGCCATTTTACATCGTCAAAACTCGCTCAAAGTATGAACTATCATATATTTCTGGAAAGCCCTGAATGTCTACTTTCCAACGCAATTGGGATCGCGCCATTTGGAGTTCTGTAGCTCCAGAAAATCTACTTCGAGTGTAGGGAGGTCAGAATCCAACAGCATCTGCAGTCCTTTTTCAGCCTCTGAATAAGATTTTTGCTCAGGTCCCTCAATTTCAGCCAGAAAATATCTGAAATCATAGAAAAACACACAAACTCATAGTAAAGTCCAGAAATATGATTTTTGCATAAAAACTAATAAAAATATACTAAAAAGTGGCTAAACCCTACTAAAAACTATATGAAAATACCCCCAAAAAGCGTATAAAATATCCGCTCATCACAACACCAAACTTAAACTGTTACTTGTCCTCAAGCAACTAGATGAATGAAATAGGCCAAAGAAAATCAAGAGGCAATAGCATCTCAGAGTGTACATGAAGCTCAAATTCTAATTAGACGAGCGGGACTAGTAGCTTTTTGCTTCTGAATAGTTTTGGCATCTCCATTTATCCTTTGAAGTTTTGAATGACTGGCATCTATAGGAACTCCGAATGCAAATAGTGTTATTGATTCTCCTAGTTTAGCATGTTAATTCTTAAACACAGCTACTTTATGAGTATTTGCCGTGACCCTAAGCATTATGTTTTCCAGTATTACCACCGGATACATAAATGCCACAGACACATAACTGAGTGAACCTTTTCAGATTGTGACTCAGCTTTGCTAAAGTCCCCAGTCAGAGGTGTCCAGAGTTCTTAAGCACACTCTTTTTGTGTTGGATCACGACTTTAACCACTCAATCTCAAGTTTTTCACTTGGACCTGCATGCCACAAGCACATGGTTAGGGACAGCTTGATTCAGCCGCTTAGGCCAGGATTTTATGCTTGTAGGCCCTCCAATCCATTGATGCTCAAAGCTTTGGATCCTCTTCACCCTTGCCTTTTGTTTTAAAGGGTTATTGGCTTTTTCTGCTTGCTTTTTCTTTTTCTTTTCTCTCTCTCTTTCTTTTTTACACTGCTTTCTCTTGCTTCAAGAATCAATTCTATGATTTTTCTGATTATCAACAATATTTCTCTTTTTTCATCATTCTTTCAAGAGCCAATAAATTTAACATTCATAAACTTCACTATCAAATTTATGCACTGTTCAAGCATTCATTCAGAGAACAAAGAGTATTGCCACCACATATAAATAATTTGAATTTTTCTTATTAAGAACTTGTTCATACACTGGGTTGAGCTGTCCGACCCGGGATGTTCTACAGACAAAGCGACCGACCTCCCTAGGTCAGGATGACCCGACCTCTTCTCAAAGAGCTCAGCCAAATCACAGGAAAGCCCAATAAAGGGCCCAAATAGAGGAACACCACCCCAATCCAAAGGCAGCCCAAGCCTATAGAGATAAGGGCGGTTCCCATGAAAGATAAAGATAAAGATAAAGATAAGATAACTAACTTATCTTATCTGCAAGGGTCACTCTACACCATTATAAATACACTGGAGCACCCAGGTATAACTCATACTCTGATTCTACTCAATACCTGCTTAATACCCTTGCTAACTTAAGCATCGGAGTCCCTTGCAGGTACCCCCAACCCTCCGGGGACGAAGGATCAGCATCATCACCAAGTCGGACACAACACCCCCGACCAGCACAGAAGATCTCGTCCGAGATCGACCTACAGTTTCAGGTAACCCTCGGAACATTGGCGCCATTGCCGGAGACTTGGAAGTCATCCCATTACCATGGCGGACGATCATGACAACGATCACACCTCAGATCTAGAAGAAAGAACGCCGCATAAAAATGCGGACTCCACACCAAAAGATACTCCCCAAATCAACAATAAGAACTCCCCAAACGAGGGAGCCCTGGATGCATTTCAAGATTGGTTAAAACAACTTGAGGAAGACACTCTACGTCAACGAGAGGCCGAGAAGGATCTACAAAGAGAAATAAGGCAACGCCGGGAATTGGAGAACAAACTCCTAAAACTTGAAGCCAATGTCAAGAGTAAAGCCAGCCAATCCACTCCCGAAGATAGCACCCGCAAGGAGCAAGATCCATTCACCAAGGAGATCATGAAGACAAGAATCCCAAAAGACTTTAAACTCCCAGACATGACCTTGTACGATAGCACTACGGATCCCAGCCATCATCTTAGCAACTTCAGGAGCAGAATGTATCTCATCGATGCCTCAGATGCAGTTCGTTGCAAAGCCTTTCCAACTACTTTAACAAAAACAGCAATTAGATGGTTCGACAACCTCCCTCCTAGATCCATCTCGAGTTTCGATGATATGGCCAAGAAATTTCTGGCCAGATTCTCCATCCAAAAGGACAAAGCTAAACATGCGCCGAGCTTACTGGGAATCAGACAAGGAGAAATGGAAACCTTGCGCAACTACATGGAGAGATTCAACAAGACATGCCTAGATATACAAAACCTGCCAACAGAAGCCGCTATCATGGGCCTCATTAATGGCCTGCGAGAAGGACCTTTTAGTCAATATATATCAAAGAAGTACCCACGTCACTAAACGAGGTGCAGGAATGAGCGGAAAAATACATCAACATGGAAGAAAACTCCCGATTAGGAGAGACCTCAAAAGCCAGGTTCACCTCTCAGGATAAAGACAAAGATTCCAGAAAGAAGGAAGATCGCCATGGAAAGAAAATCAAAAAATACCACAATTACACCCCTCTTCGGGTGTCTCTTATGGATGTCTACAGAGAGGTTTGCAACACAGAAAAAATACCACCAGCTCGACCACTCAAAGGCAAAAAAGGAGGAGGAAACCGGGCTGAATATTGTGAATACCATCGGATCCGCGGGCACTCCACCAATGAGTGTTTTGACTTAAAAAATGTCATAGAAAAGCTCGTACGAGAAGGAACGCTAGATCGATACCTGGCCACCCATGATAATGAAGAAAGGAAAAGAAGAAGAGCAGAAGATGTCGGACCAACCGCGCGATCATCCGGACGCCAGAAAGACATGTCCACATGATACACGGCGGATTTGCCAGGGGAGGAATCTCCAAATCATCCCACAAAAGACATCTCAAAGACGTATATCACGTCGCAGAAAAGGAAGAAGCACCCGACATCCCGGCGATCACTTTTACCAAGGAAGACGCATCCGGCGTCGCGTCAGGGCATGACGATCCCATAGTCATCACTATTAAACTGGCAAATGCAAATCTTCATCGCACGTTGATAGACCAGGGGAGCTCTACCGATATCTTATTCAAAACCGCTTTCGACAAACTCGGTTTGGAAGAAAAAGAACTTAGAGCATATCCGGACAGCCTGTTCGGGCTAGGAGATACCCCAGTTCAACTGATGGGATACATCTCGCTCCACACAACTTTTGGAAAAGGAAGTCACTCAAGAACACTAAAAATAGATTACATCGTCGTCAATGTAAGCTCAGCCTACAATGCCCTAATAGGTCGGGCAACGTTAAATCAGCTCGGCGCAATAGTCTCGACTCCGCATCTATGCATGAAGTTCCCAACTACAGGTGGAATAGCCACAGTAAAGGAAGATCAGAAGATGGTGCGTCGCTGTTACAACGAAAGTCTAAACCTCAGAGGCAGAGGAGAAGAATTCCACACAATCGAGCTCGGTGGAGTTCGAAGGCGGGAAGAGCTCCACCCACAACCTGAAGGAGAAATAGAGAAAATCCAGATCAGAAACACCCCAGACCAAACAACCAGCATCGACACACTGCTAAAAGGGGACATAAAAGAATCACTCATACAGTTCCTATGCGACAATGCCGACCTCTTTGCGTGTAAGGCCATAGACATGCCAGGCATAGATCCCAAACTAATGTGCCACAAGCTAGCAGTCTACCCAGGATCTCGGCCGGTACAACAAAGGCGCAGAAAGCTAGGACCAGAACATTCTCAAGCGGTGGAAGAACAGGTACGAGCTCTACTGGAGGCAGGCTTCATAAGAGAAGTCAAATACCCGCTATGGCTTGCTAATGTCGTTTTGGTAAAAAAGTCAACTGGGAAGTGGAGAATGTGCACCGACAATACCGATCTCAACAAAGCTTGCATGAAAGATCCTTATCCGCTCTCAAATATCGATGCACTGGTATATGCCTCCTCTGGATACAAATACCTCTCCTTTATGGACGCTTACTCGGGATATAACCAAATCTCAAGGTACCCACCCGACCAAGAAAAACCTCTTTCTTAACCCCAAAGGCAAATTATTGCTACATTGTTATGCCCTTCGGTCTCAAAAACGCGGGAGCCACTTAACAAAGATTAATGAACAAAGTTTTTTCGGATCACATCAGAAATATCATGGAGGTCTACGTAGACGACATGCTGGTGAAGACGCAAAACGAAGAGATGTTATTATCCGACTTGACACAAGTATTCAACACCATAAGACGACACGGCATGCGACTCAATCCCACGAAATGTACCTTCGCAGTAGAAGCTGGTAAATTCTTGGGTTTTATGATCACACAGAGAGGAATCGAGGCAAACCCGAACAAGTGCAGGGCTGTACTCGACATGAAAAGCCTGACTTGTATCAAAGAGGTACAACAACTCAACGGGTGGTTGGCAGCCTTGTCCAGATTCCTGGCTGGATCAGCAATAAGATCTCTCCCCTTCTATGCCACTCTAAGGAAAGGAAAGGAGTTTGAATGGACAGCTAAATGCAAGCAAGCCTTCCAAGACTTCAAAAATTTTTTGGGACGGCCACCTATATTAAGTCGGCCACGGGAAGGAGAACCACTCATCTTGTACCTCGCAGTGGGAAATCGGGCAATAGTCTCAGCACTGGTCCAAGAAGACAACAGTGGGCAACAACCCATATACTTTATCAGCAAAGTGTTACAAGGGTCCGAGCAGAACTACCAGAAAATAGAAAAGTTTGCTTACGCTCTCATAATAACATCTCGACGACTTCGCCCATATTTCCAGTCTCACACAATTAAAATTCGAACCAACCAGCCCATAAAAGGAATCTTACAGAAAATAGACTTGGCAGGCAGAATCTTGCAATGGGTAGTCGAGTTTTCCGAATTCGACCTTCAATACGAAGCTCGGACAGCCATCAAATCTCAATATCTGGCCGACTTCATTACGGAATTTACGGACACACCGAAAATCCCCGCAAAATGGAATCTATACGTGGACGGCTCCTCAAATAAAACGGGAAGTGGCGCAGGCGTAATAATTGAAAGCGACCAGGGGACCCAAATCAAACTCTCCCTCAAATTCGGGTTCCCTGCCTCAAACAATCAAGTGGAATATGAGGCATTACTAGCTGGTTTGAAGCTGGCTAGGGAGGTTGGAGCTCAAAAACTTATCATCTTCAGCGACTCACAGGTAGTCACTTCACAAATAATAGGAAGCTACCAAGCCAAAGATCCCACTATGAAAAAGTACTTGGACAAAACCAGGGAACAACTCGGACAACTCGGAGAGTATGAGATTCGACACATACCCCAAGAACAGAATGCCCGGGGCGATGCACTCTCAAAACTAGCCATCACCAAACCAAGAGGCAACAATAGAAGCCTTATCCAAGAAATTCTACAGAATCCATCAATCTCAGAAAAAGAAAAGGTCATAGCCATAACAGGTCGCGATCAGGGATGGATGACCCCCATAATTAATTACCTCACAACAGAAGCCCTCCCTACAAATGAGAAAGAGGCAAAGAGATTAAAATGGGAAGCACAATACTACACCATCATAAATAATACTTTATACAAAAGAGGGATTTCAACACCATTGCTAAAATGCGTGCCGATTTCCAACACTAAGGATATCTTAGAAGAAGTACACAGTGGCATTTGTGGCAATCACCTCGGAGCGCAAGCACTCGCCAAAAAGTACTTCGAGCAGGATTCTATTGGCCAACTCTACAAAAAGAAGCCATAGAATTTGTAAGGACATGTTCGCCATGTCAAAAGCATGCCAACTTCCACACCGCTCCGCCAGAGAAACTCATCAGCGTAACCTCACCTTGGCCATTCGCAAAATGGGGACTCGATCTCCTCGGACCTTTTCCTCAAGGATCAGGACAAGTCAAATTCCTCATTGTAGGAATAGACTACTTCACAAAATGGATCGAGGCAGAACCCCTAGCCAATGCCACAGCTCAAAGAAGTCGGAAATTCCTATATAGAAACATCGTCACAAGGTTTGGAGTTCCATACTCCATCACCACAGACAATGGTACCCAGTTCACAGACGCAGGCTTCAGAAAACTAGTGGCCGACCTGAATACAAAACAACAATTCACCTCTGTTGAGCACCCCCAAGCCAATGGGCAAGCTGAAGCTGCTAAGAAAGTTATATTAGCAGGGTTAAAATGGAGATTACAGGATGCAAAGGGAGCCTGGGCTGAAAAGCTCCTGCAAGTCCTATGGGCATATCGAACGACTCCACATTCCACGACAAAGGAGTCACCTTTCCGATTAGCCTACGGAATGGAGGCAATGATCCTAGTGGAGGTCAAAGAAGGATCACCCAGAGTAATCCATTTTAGCGAAAAAGCCAACTCCCAACTTCAAAGGGAAGAGCTCGACTTACTTTCAGAAATTCGAGAAGAAGCTCGGATAAGGGAAGATGCGCTGAAATGATGAATGGCCTCTAGATTCAACCGAAAAGTAATACAGCGAGCCTTTGCTGAAAACGACCTCATCCTAATCCGAAACGATATAGGAACAACTCGACTTGGAGAAGGAAAGCTAGCAACAAAATGGAAAGGACCCTTCCGAGTCATAGAAGTACTGGGAAAGGGTTACTACAGGCTTTCCGAACTCGACGAGCGAGAGCTTTCTAGATCATGGCACGCTTGCAACCTAAGAAGGTACTATAGCTAGGGATGATAAAAGATCTTGGACAAGGCACACTCTTTTTCCTGAAAAAGGTTTTTTAACGAGGTGCCCCGACAAGACCTACAAATCACCCGACCTAGGAAATTAACTCCTTATGTATATTTGCATTTTCTTTTAATAAAATTTATCCAGATTCTCTACAAACACTCAAGTCATATTATTCTGAAAACATTCATCGCCTGATTGTAAAGCTACATATCGACAGAAAGTGAAAACCGAATTCACTACGTGATAACGATAAAAATGAGGGCTAAAAACCCAAATTCTACAAAATCGGAAAAGATGAAAACAAAATAATGCAAGAAGTTATAGAAAGTGATCTATAGAAAGGATCTGACGAGGACCTAATAAAATGGATTGCTATAAAATAACTTAAAGACTGGCTGGCACAAAAAGTCGGCCCAGCCACAACAACCCAAGTTATAAGTAAAGCCTTGGAAAGAGGTCTGGCCAACCCTATAAAAGAGGATTACTATAACTTCGAAGAGCCCGACATGAGGAAGTCGGACTCCTACAAAAAAGTTACAAAAGATAATCCCTGAAAGAGACCTGAACAAGGTCCAAGAAAGAGGATTATCAAGTAACTCGATAGGGCCCGACGTGACAAAGTCAGCCCGGAAAGATAAAGTTACAAAAGATAAATCCCTGAAAGAGACCTGAACAAGGTCCAAGAAAGAGGATTATCAAGTAACTCGACAGGGTCCGATGTGACAAAGTCGGCCCGGAAAGATAAAGTTACAAAAGATAAATCCCTGAAAGAGACCTGAATAAGGTCCAAGAAAGAGAATTATCAAGTAACTCGACAGGGCCCGACGTGACAAAGTCGGCCCAGAAAGATAAAGTTACAAAAGATAAATCCCTGAAAGAGACCTGAACAAGGTCCAAGAAAGAGGATTATCAAGTAACTCGACAGGGCCCGACGTGACAAAGTCGGCCTGGAAAGATAAAGTTACAAAAAATAAATCCCTGAAAGAGACCTGAACAAGGTCCAAGAAAGAGGATTATCAAGTAACTTGACAAAGCCTGACCTGACGAAATCGGTCCAAGATACAAAGCTATAAAGGTAATCCCTGAAAGAGTCCTGAACAAAGTCCAAGAAAGAGGATTACCGAGTAATTTGACAGGAACCGACACGATAAAGCTACCCTTGGAAGAGACCTTAAGTAAGGTCCGAAAAGGAAGGGCTACAAACAAACAAAAACCAAGTTGAAAAATCGGCAATCTCAGTATTACGATAAACAACAGTTTAAGATTGATGAGAGCAGTGTCAGGCCAAAGAATCAAGTTGATCATGTCAGACAAAAACCTACGAAGGTGCCAAGACGAGTGCAAAGCAGACAGGATATAAAAACTACTAAGTTATGATAATAGCAAGCTTCAGAGGCCACCCAAATCAGCCAAGGAAGCTCGAAAGTCACTTTGTTTTTCAAAACAAAGTTGCTAAACAAGCAACAGAAGTATCAACAATCAACAAAACACCATTTACAAAAAGAGTTCAAGGCCTACAGGCCGGGCTATACACAAATTCATCAGAAACAATCAAAGAGAGTCCAAAAGTCTCCCAGTAGTAGCATCCCGGGGTGAAGGAGGACGAGTCTGAAGAGGCACTGCATCTACTGTCCCATCATCCCGATTTAGGATCTGGACATCAGGATCAGACTCAGGCTGAACGATTCAGCTGCTTGAGAAGAAGAGGGCGGCACAACAGAGACTTTGGTAGAAGGAACAGGAGGAGGCTCAACATCATCATCATCAGGGTCCTCGGGAATGATTTTGCCATCCTTCACAACATTATCCAAGCTAAACAAGGCAAGGTCAGCCTCCGGGGCAATAACCCGAACCTGTTCCTTCAGGTTCTCATAGGTAGTAGTTACGCTGCCCACAAGATGACTCTGGAGCTCGGAATAATCAACCCGGACCAACTCTAGTTCCTCCCGAAGACGCATCACTTCTCGGTAGGACGTGACATAGCTTTCTTTGTGCTTCAAAGCCACATCCTCAGCCAATCGCACAGAGGCCGCCAGGGCAAGAGATGGCCTTCTCCCCTTCCAGCTCCTTCTTCAGTTTAGTCACCTCCGCTTCAAACTCCTCCTTGAGACCCTTCATCCGATCAAATTATCGCTTAGCTTCCTCCATAAAAACTTTGGTAGCATGCAGAGGTAGATTTTGGGCAGTACGATACAAAGCAGCTCCCATATGAGCCATCTTGACACTACTCCGAGTTATAAAATCCAAGTGATGAAGGAGAGATACATCATCCATTGAAAGAACACCATAAGGTGCGATTTGCTAGTCCACAAAACCAATAGGATCAAAATCCGAGGCATCTAGATTGAAAGGTTCAATAGTTCGAGGTCTTTTTGAAGGAGGAGCGGCCGAAGAAGAAACCACAGCAGCAGTAGAAGATTGAGGGGGATCCACTAAACGGACCTGAGTTGTAGGGATCATTCTCCTCGGGCCAAGAGAGCTCGGCACGGATGGCTTGAAAGGAGCCTGGGAAGTTCCTTCCCCATCAGCCCGGGCCGAGATGTTTTGAGCCGCAGTAGCTTTCCTCGCCTTCTTGAAGGCCTTCATTGCATCATTATTCTTGGCCATCTCTACAAAATGAAAAACAATAATTTATCACGCCAGGAAAAAAGCAGGAGAAAAACAAGATAACAAGATACATCAAGGCAATACCCAAAGTAGTCCGAATAAGGGACGGATCTCCCAAAGACTTTTTAGTATGCAAGTGAGGAGGTTCTCCCCAAATATCCTCCAAAACACTCACAAAGGACTGCTCGATCTCGCTCAACATGTCCCAAGTATATCGGGATACCACTACGTTCTTCTGCCACTCTAAGGGAAAGTAGGGCTCATTATTTTCATCCAAAAAGAAAGGTCGGGCTCCTTCAACAGCCCGGACCTTAAAGAAGTAGTTCTTAAAATTTCGGAAAGATTCATCATACATGGAAAAAACCTTGTGCCCCTGGGCAGACCTAAAATAAATTCAAGAAGCTTTCTTCTTGGTAGTCCCAGGTTTGGTCAACACAAAAAGATACAGAAAAAGAGTTTGAGAAGGTATAACACCAAATTCTTGACAAACAAGCTGAAAAATCTTGATGAAGCCCCATGAATTCGGATGGAGCTGTGACGGGGCTACGTTACAAGACCATAACAGGTCAGTTTCAAAAGAAGTAAAAGGAAAGGTATTGTTCATTTGGCTAAAAAAGAAGTCATAAGCATAGAAGAAGGGACGCTCCCCCTAGATTAGGACTGGGAAGCAAACTCTATCTCCAGAATAAGGTGCTACCAACTCATAATTTCCCTCCTGATCCGCACTGCTACAGACACGATGATGCTTTCTAAGCGTCGTACAAAATTCTGAATCGACTAAAGAAACACACAGCAAGACAAGAGAGTCCAGCCAATCGGACATCCCTTCGGGAACTTCAGAAGACGCCTCGACAATATTTTTTCGGGAAGACATGGCCATCTAATCCTACAAAGCAAGAAAAAGATTGGGTTACTAAAAAGGTAAAGACATCCCAGACGAAATCAAAATAACTTGGACAGCACATTCCAGCGCGGTACAGCAGATAAAAAGGAAAACCCCAGGACACAACCCAAGGTCCAGGGGATCCTTTGGAGGCAATCAGGGAATAAAGATTCAGGAAAATCTACAAGACTAATGTCAACAGAAACCCTTTCAAAGAAAAACAAATGTGAAGAAGATCAAACAAGTCTCCAAAAGAAAAGGTTACAACAGTTGACTATCAGCAGTAGCATACAAAGCCCTAAAGAGCCAAACCAAGAAAATACACTCAGAAGCATATGTAAGGTCAAAAGGGAAAAAGTATGCATCACAGTAACAAATGAGGTGCAATAAAAATTCAAGCTTTCCAACATGCACTCAGTCAAAATCAAACACAACACAGCAGAAATAAACGGTGAAGGGAAAGCAAAACCAACCTGAGAA
This sequence comes from Arachis duranensis, assembly GCF_000817695.3. NCBI lineage: Eukaryota > Viridiplantae > Streptophyta > Magnoliopsida > Fabales > Fabaceae > Arachis > Arachis duranensis. The sequence goes on along the minus strand of NC_029781.3, from coordinate 83,886,066 downwards.
AGGAGAAGAATACGCAAGAGGGTTGAAGACGAGGAGGCTAGAAATCGCCGTCGAAAGCACTTACGATCTCCGAACAAACGTTGCAAGAAGAAACACCAAGAAACAAAAGTTTTCAAAAGAAAACAGAAGGAGAAAAAGGGAAGTCACAGCAAAAGCAAGAGAGGAGAAAAACATTTTTAGAAAGTAAACTTCAAAGTAAAAGCCAAAGAGAAACGGAGCATCAAAAACCAATTAATGGGGCATTAAAAACCCTCGCACATTCCCAAGGCCAGGACACTAATCCAAAAAGCGCGCGTTTTCAAAGGAAGCGAAACGTTCTGCATTCAAAAAAGAAATGCTACAAAGACAAAAGCAACGAAATGCTCGAGTTCGGCTTCACCCGAGAAGGATCAAAAGTCTTAAAACTAAAGACTCAACCTCAAAAAGGAAGACTGAGCTCGAGCAAGGGCACTGTTCATACCCTGGGTCGAGCTGTCCGACCCGGGATGTTCTACAGACAAGGCAACCGACCTCCCTAGGTCAGGATAACCCGACCTCTTCTCAAAGAGCTCGGCCAAATCATAGGAAAGCCCAATAAAGGGCCTAAATAGAGGAACACGACCCCAATCCAAAGGCAGCCCAAGCCTATAGAGATAAGGGCGGTTCCCATGAAAGATAACGATAAAGATAAAGATAAGATAACTAACTTATCTTATCTGCAAGGGTCACTCTACACCATTATAAATACACTGAAGCACCCAGGTATAACTCATACTCTGATTCTACTCAATACCTGCTTAATACCCTTGCTAACTTAAGCATCGGAGTCCCTTGCAGGTACCCCCCACCCTCCGGGGACGAAGGATCAGCATCATCACCAAGTCAGACACAACACCCCCGACCAGCACAGAAGATCTCATCCGAGATCGACCTACAGTTTCAGGTAACCCTCAAAACAGAACTCAAAGATGAAATTGCTTCCTTACTCTAAAAATCTGCTATTTTATTCATGTTTAATGATGATGTGAAAAATAAATTATAGCTTACTTAGGGATAAAATCAAAAACAAAAAATAAGGACACTAATTACTATTATCCATATGATTCTAAAAATAGATTTCTAATAGCAGAGTTATCACAAAGTTAAGATTAGGACTCAACAACCTTTATTTTGGGAGGTGGATGCTCTTTCATTCTGTGGGGTGTCTGGTCCTTCAAGAGGTAGCTTCTGGCGCTTCAGTTCCTGCAGTTCACGTCCTTGCTTCTCCTGTTCCTTAAGCAGCTTAGAGAGCATGCTATTTTAATTTTGCTGTTCTTCTTTCATTTGATCCATAGCTTCTTGCAGCTTGGTAATAGATTCTTCTAAGCGGTTCCAGTAGTCAATCTGTGGGATTTCTGGGAGGAACTCTTGCGCCTTCCTTTTGATGGGAATGTCTTGCACTTGTTGCCCTTCCATTGATTTTTTTGTGATTGGGAGATCAACTGAGATATATTCATCTACTCCCATTTTTACTCTAGCATTTTTACATAGCAGAGAAATCAAGGTTGGGTAGGCCAATTTGGCTTCAGTGGAGTTCTTGTTTGCAATTGTATAAAGCTCACAAGCAATCAGATGATGAAATTCCACTTCGTTTCCCATCATAATGCAGTGGATCATCACTGCTCTTTTAATAGTGACCTCAGAGTGATTGCTGGTGGGTAGTATGGAACGCCCAATAAAATCTAGCCAGCCTTTAGCAACTGGTTTGAGATCCCCTCTCTTGAGTTGAATTGGGACATTCTTTGTGTTGGTTACCCACTTGGCTCCAGGAATGCATATGTCCTCTAGAACTTGGTCCAAGCGCTTGTCTTGATTCACAATTCTCCTGTTAAAGAATTCCGGATCATCTTGTAGTTGAGGCAGCTTGAAGATCTCTCTTATGCTGTCAAGGTGAAAGTAGATAATCTTTCCTCTGACCATAGTTCGGAAGGTATAGAAGGTGGTTCCAGACATTCTCTGTTTATCTGTTTGCCACAGATTTGAGTAGAATTCCTGAACCATGTTTCTCCCCACCTTTGTCTTAGGATTAGCTAGGATTTCCCAGCCTCTGTTTCAAATTTGCTCTTGGATCTCCGGATATTCATCTTCTTTCAGATCGAATTTAACTTCCGAGATCACTGACCTCAGACCCATTATTTTGTAATAATGGTCTGCATGTTCTTTGTTTAAGAACTTCTCTTGATTCCAAAGTGGTTTTGAAATATTCTCTTTCTTGCCACTTGAGGTGGTTTGTTTTCCCTTAAGGCTCATGATCTTAGTGAGTCTTGGCTCATTGATCACGAAAAGCACACCAAACTTAGAGGTTTGCTTGTCCTCAAGCAAAAGAAAGAAAAGGAGAGGAAGAGAGGGAGAGACAATTTCGAATGGTGGAGGAAGGGGATGGCCGAATGGAAATTTAAAGGGGAGAGGGGTGGGTTTGAAAATTTTGAAAAAGATATGATTTGTAAAAGATAATTATGATATGCAAAAGATGTATTTTAAAACTGAGAAGATAAGAGGGAGATTTGAAAAAATAATTCTAATTTTGAAAAGATAGTGTGATGGTTTGAAAAAGATTTAAAAAGAATTTAAAAAGATATATGAGTTTTGACAAAGATTTTGAAAGAAATAGAAAAAGATTTTTTTTGGATTGAGAAATTTTTGAAATTAAAATTGAAAGATGAGGATTTGTAACATGTTCATGCAAGAAATGTGGAAAGAAATATGAAAATTAAAAAATCTGAGTTGGGAACAAGAACCCCCTCCCCTCCATGTTCTTGGCGTTAAACGCCCAGGAGTAGCATGTTTTGGGCATTTAACGCCCAATTACTTCCTGTTTTGGGCGTTTAAACGCCCAGCCAGGTACCCTGGCTGGCGTTTAAATGCCAGTTTGCCTTCCTTACTGGGCGTTTAAACGCCCAACCAGGTACCCTGGCTGGCGTTTAAACGCCAGAATTCCTTTGTCACTGGGCATTTTTCTAAACGCCTAGGATGCTGCAGGTCTGGCGTTAAACACCCAGAATGGCACCCATTCTGGCGTTTAACGCCCAAAAATGCTCCTTATTGGCGTTTTTCTGTTGGTGAGTATCTTTTCTCTGTTTTCCATTCTGAATTCTTCTGTAACTCTATGAACTCCTGTAATGGAAGATAAATTATGTCAAACTCTTATAATTACTAAAAAAAACTATGCTTAACTAATGGCTGGGTTGCCTCCCAGCAAGCGCTTCTTTATTGTCTTTAGCTGGACCTCATTGAATGTTATTGTAGTCTCAGTTTTGAGCACTCTTGCTCAATATTGCTTTCAAGATAGTGTTTGACTCTTTGTCCATTAATAATGAATCTTTTATCAGAGTCAGTATCTTAAAGCTCCACATATCCATATGGTGACACACTTGTAATCACATATGGTCCCCTCCACCGGGATTTTAATTTTCCAGGGAATAATTTGAGTCTAGAGTTGAATAGCCGGACCTTTTGTCCTGGTTCAAAGACCCTGGATGACAATTTCTTGTAATGCCATCTTTTTGCTTTTTCCTTGTAAATTTTTGCATTTTCGAAAGCATTGAGCCTGAACTCCTCTAGCTCATTCAACTGGAGCAATCTTTTCTCTCCAGCTAAAGTAGCATCAAGGTTTAGGAATCTGGTTGCCTAGTAGGCTTTGTGCCATATGGTGACACACTTGTAATCACATATGGTCCCCCTCCACCGGGATTTTAATTTCCCAGGGAATAATTTGAGTCTAGAGTTGAATAGCCGGACCTTTTGTCCTGGTTCAAAGACCCTGGATGACAATTTCTTGTAATGCCATCTTTTTGCTTTTTCCTTGTAAATTTTTGCATTTTCGAAAGCATTGAGCTTGAACTCCTCTAGCTCATTCAACTGGAGCAATCTTTTCTCTCCAGCTAAAGTAGCATCAAGGTTTAGGAATCTGGTTGCCCAGTAGGCTTTGTATTCCAGTTCCACGGGTAGATGACAGGCTTTGCCATACACAAGTTGGTATGGAGAAGTTCCTATAGGAGTCATGAATGTTGTTCTGTATGCCCACAGAGCATCATCCAAGCTTTTTGCCCAATTCTTTCTACGGGCCATTACAGTCTGTTCCAGGATTCTTTTTAGTTCTCTATTTGAGACCTCAGCTTGCCCATTTGTCTATGGATGATATGGAGTTGCTACCTTGTGGCTAATTCCATACCGGATCATAGCAGAGTAAAGCTATTTATTACAGAAATGAGTGCCTCCATCACTGATTATTGCTCTGGGGACACCAAATCTACTGAAAATGTGTTTCTGGAGGAACTTTATCACTATTTTAGTATCACTAGTGGGTGTTGCAATTACCTCTACCCATTTAGATACATAGTCTACTGCCACTAGAATATAAGTGCTTGAGTATAAAGATGGGAAAGGCCCCATGAAGTCAATGCCCCATACGTCGAACAATTCAATCTCTAAGATCCCTTACTGAGGCATGGCGTAACCATGAGGTAGATTACCAGGTCTCTGGCAACTATCACAGTTCCGTACAAACTCTCGGGAGTCTTTATAGAGAGTCGGCCAGTAGAAGCCACATTGGAGGACTTTTGTAGCTGTTCGCTCACTTCCGAAATGTCCTCCATATTGTGATCCATGGCAGTGCCAAAGGATCCTCTGCGCTTCTTCTCTAGGTATTCACCTATGGATTAATCCGTCTGCGCATCTCTTAAAGAGATATGGTTCATCCCACAAGTAGTACTTTGCATCAGAAATTAATTTTTTTGTTTGCTGCTTGCTGTACTCCTTGGGTATGAACCTTGCAGCCTTATAGTTTGCAATGTCTGCAAACCATGGTACTTCCTGAATGGCAAAGAGTTGCTCATGCAGAAAAGTTTCAGAAATATCAGTGATGGAGAGGGACACCCCTTCTACTGGTTCTATCCGGGACAGGTGATCTGCCACTTGGTTTTCTGTCCCTTTTCTGTCTCTTATTTCTATATCAAACTCTTGCAGAAGCAGCACCCGCCTTATGAGCCTAGGTTTTGAATCCTGCTTTGTGAGTAGATATTTAAGAGCAGCATGGTCAGTGTACACAATCACCTTTGATCCTACCAAATAGGATCTAAACTTGTCAATAGCATAAACCACTGCAAGCAATTCCTTTTTTGTGGTTGTATAATTCTTCTATGCATCATTTAGGACACGGCTGGCATAATAAATGACATGCAGAATTTTGTCATGCCTCTGTCCCAATACTGCACCAATGGCATGGTCACTAGCATCACACATTAGTTCGAATGGTAATGTCCAGTTTGGTACAGAAATGACTGGTGTTGTAACTAGCTTGGCTTTCAGGGTCTCAAACGCCTACAGACACTCTGTGTCAAATATAAATGGCATGTCAGCAGCTAGCAGATTACTTAGAGGTTTTGTGATTTTTAAAAAATCCTTTATAAACCTCCTATAGAATCCTGCATGCCCCAGAAAGCTTCTGATTGCCTTAACATTGGCAGGTGGTGGTAATTTTTCAATTACCTCTGCCTTAGCTTGATCTACCTCTATTCCTCTATTCGAGATCTTGTGCCCAAGGACGATTCCTTCAGTCACCATAAAGTGACATTTTCCCCAGTTCAAAACCAGGTTAGTCTCTTGGCACCTTTTTAGAACAAGTGTCAGGTGATCAAGAAAGGAGCTGAATGAGTCTTCATATACTGAGAAGTCATCCATGAAGACTTCCAAAAATATTTCCACCATATTAGAGAAAATAGAGAGCATGCATCTCTGAAAGGTTGCAGGTGCATTACACAGCCCAAATGGCATCCTTTTGTAGGTAAATACTCCAGATGGACATGTGAATGCTGTTTTCTCTTGATCCTGGGGATCTACTGTAATTTGGTTGTAGCCTGAATAACCATCCAAAAAGCAGTAATAATCATGACCTGCTAGTCTTTCTTACATCTGGTCTATGAATGGTAAAGGAAAATGATCCTTTCTGGTGGCTGTATTGAGTCTTCTGTAGTCAATACACATGCGTCACCCTGTTACTGTTCTTGTGGGAACCAGTTCATTTTTCTCATTATGAACTACTATCATGCCTCCCTTCTTAGGAATGACTTGGACATGGCTCACCCAGGGGCTATGAGAAATGGGATAAATAATCCCAGCCTCTAGTAATTTAGTAACCTCTTTCTGCACCACTTCTTTCATGCCTGGATTCAGTCGCCTTTGTGGTTGAACCACTGGCTTAGCATTATTCTCTAAGAGAATCTTGTGCATGCATCTGGCTGGGCTAAAGCCCTTAAGATCACTTATAGGCCACCCAAGAGCTGTCTTGTATGTCCTTAGCACTTGAATCAGCGCTTCCTCTTCCTGTGGCTTTAAGGTAGAGCTCATGATCACAGGAAAAGTGTTGTCTTCTCCCAGAAATGCATATTTCAGGGATGGTGGTAGTGGTTTGAGCTCTGATTTGGGGGACTTTTCCTCTAATTGAGGAGTTTTCAGAGGTTCTTCTAGTTCCTCTGGCCCTACCAGATCAGGCTGAACATCTTTAAATATGTCCTCTAGCTCTGATTCGAGACTTTCAGTCATATTGACTTCTTCTACCAGAGTGTCAATAAGATCCACTTTCATGCAGTCTTTTGGTGTGTCTGGATACTACATAGCTTTGACAGCATTCAACTTAAACTCATCCTCATTGACTCTCAGGGTCACTTTCCCCTTTTGGACATCAATGAGGGTGCGTCCAATTGCTAGGAAAGGCCTTCCTAGAATGAGAGTTGCACTCTTGTGCTCCTCCATTTACAGCACTACAAAGTCAATGGAAAAGGCAAATGGCCCAACCTTGACAATTATTTCCTCGATTATGCCTGATGGGTATTTAATGGAGCCATCAGCAAGTTGAAGACAGATCCGGGTTGGTTTGATCTCTTCGGTCAAACCAAGCTTCTTGATAGTGGGTGCAGGGATTAGGTTGATACTTGCCCCAAGATCACATAGAGCTGTCTTGGTGCAAATTCCTTCCAATGTGCATGGTATCATAAAGCTTACGGGATCCTTAAGCTTCTCCGATAAGCTTTTTAGAATGACTACACTGCATTCCTCAGTGAGAAAAACTTTTTCAGTTTCTATCCAATCCTTCTTATGGCTTAAGATTTCTTTCATGAACTTAGCATAAGAGGGTATTTGCTCAAGTGCTTCTGCAAATGGATTCTTTATTTCAAGAGTCTTGAGATAGTCTGCAAAGCGAGCAAATTGCTTATCCTGTTCTGCTTGGCGGAGTTTCTGAGGATAAGGTATTTTGGCTTTATATTCTTCAACCTTGGTTGCTGCAGGTTTATTTCCTACAGAAGCAGGCTGAGACGCCTTCTTGAGGGAGTTATTATCAGCACTTATGGGTGTTTGATCCCTTACCGGCGTTTGAACACCAAGATTGGGCGCTGGATTGGCGTTTAACACCAGATTCCAACCCTGTTCTGGCATTTGAACGCCAGAGTTGAACATGGAATAGGCGTTTGACACCAACTTTTCACCCTTATCTGGTGTTTGAACGCCAGAACTGGGCGTCCACCGGGCGTTTAACGCCAGTTTGTCACCCTTTTCTGGCGTTTAGACGCCAGAATCATTCCTCTTTGGGCTCTTACTGTCTTCAGAGGGATTTTGGGTAGTATTTTGTTCATCCTTTGTCAGCTGTTCTTTCCTTGGCTTTCTGCTACTTTGAGTTGATGTATTTAATATTTTCCCACTCCTTAATTGAACAACTTGACATTCTTCTGTTATTTGTTTAGATAACTGTTGTCTTGTCTGGTCAAGTTGTGCTTCCATATTCTTATTAGCATCCTGAGTATCTTGTAACATTTCTTTAAATTCTGCTAACTATTTTTTCAGAGCAAGTAATTACTGGTTGAGTTCAGGAGCTTTTTCTGGAGAACTGAGGTCAGTAGATACTGCTTTAGCCTCTTCCTTCATGGAGGACTCACTGCTCAAGTACAGATGCTGATTTCTAGCAACAATATCTATAAGCTCTTAAGCCTCTTCAATTATCTTTCTCATGTGTATAGATCAACCAGTTGAGTGGTCTATAGATATCTGAGCTTTTTCTGTAAGCCCATAGTAGAAGATGTCTAACTGCACCCATTCTGAAAACATTTTAGAGGGGTATTTCCCCAGCATCTCTCTGTACCTCTCCCAGGCATTGTAAAGGGATTCATTATCCTCTTGTTTAAAACCTTGGATGTCCAGTCTTAGCTGTGTCATCCTCTTGGGAGGGAAATATTGATTCAGAAATTTTTCTGACAATTGTTTTCATGTCCTTATGCTGGCCTTAGGTTGATTATTTAACCACCTCTTAGCTTGGTCTTTTACAGCAAATGGAAACAGTAATAATCTGTAGACATCCTGGTCTACTTCCTTATCATGTACTGTGTCAGCAGTTTGTAAGAACTGTGCCAGAAACTCAGTAGGTTCTTTCTGTGGAAGATTGGAATACTGGCAATTTTGCTGCACCATGATAATAAGCTGAGGATTCAACTCAAAACTACTGACTCCGATAGAGGGTATATAGATACTACTCCCATATGAAGTAGTAGCGGGGTTAGCACATGACCCCAGAGATAAAAAAATTGGAAAGTAAAAAAGATATGATTGAAAAACAATTTAAAAAGATTTGATTTTGAAAATTAATGACTAATTTAATGCAAAACTTTCGAAAATTTGAGGAAAACACCAAGGAACACCAAACTTAAAAATTTTAAGATCAAAACACAAGAAATATTCAAGAACATAAAAAGAACACCAAACTTAAAATTTTTAGAAAACCAAAAATAAATTTTTGGAATTTAAATAAAAACTAACAAGAGAACACCAAACTTAAAACATGCAACTAGACTCAAACAGAATAATCTAAAAGAAAAATAATAATTTTTTTTGAAAAACTTTGAAAAGAAAATAAAAGACTCTGACCTAAAAGACAAAATTTTCCTAATATAAGCAACAAGATGGACCGTTAGTTGTCCAAACTCGAACAATTCCCCGGCAACGGCACCAAAAACTTGGTGCACAAAATTGCAATCACACTTGCAATTCCGCATAACTAACCAGCAAGTGCACTGGATCGTCCAAGTAATACCTTACGTGAGTACGGGTCGATCCCACGGAGATTGTCGGCTTGAAGCAAGCTATGGTTACCTTGTAACTCTTAGTCAGGAGATTAATATTGAAAAGGGTTTTTGTTTGCAATATAATAAAAGATCATGAAATAAAAGATACTTGTGTTCAATAGTGGAGAATATGTTGGAGTTTTGGAGATGCTCTGTCATCTGAATCTCTGCTTTCCTACTATCTTCTTCTTCACGCACGCAAGGCTCCTTCCATTGCAAGCTGTGTGTAGGGTGTCACTGTTGTCAATGGCTACTTCCCATCCTCTTAGTGAAAATGGTCCATGTGCGCTGTCACTGCACGACTAATCTTCTGTCGGTTCTCGATCATGTTAGAATAGAATTCAGTGATCCTTTTGCGTCTGTCACTACACCCAACACTCGCGAGTTTGAAGCTCGTCACAGTCATCCCTTTCCAGATCCTACTCGGAATACCGCAGACAAGGTTTAGACTTTTCGGATCCCAGGAATGGCCGCCAATAATCCTAGCTTATACCACGAAGACTCTGGATGCACGAATTCGAACACTCTATTGTCAGGAGAGGTACTCAAAGTCGTGAACCAGGAACCCAAGAGATACACATTCAATCTAAGATAGAACGGAGGTGGTTGTCAGGCACACGTTCATAAGTTGAGAATAGTGATGAGTGTCACGGATCATCACATTCATCATGTTTAAGTGCGAATGAATATCTTAGAATGGAAACAAGCGTGATTGAATAGAAAACAGTGGTAATTGCATTAATCCATCGAGACACAGCAGAGCTCCTCACCCCCAACCATGGGGTTTAGAGACTCATGCCATAGAAGATACAAAGTCAGATGTAAAATGTCATGAGGTACCAAATAAATCTCTAAAGGTAGTTTTTATACTCAACTAGTAACCTAGGTTTACAGAAAATGAGTATACTAAGATAGGTAGTGCAGAAATCCACTTATGGGGCCCACTTGGTGTGTGTTTGGGCTGAGCATTGGAGCTTTCACGTGCATAGGCTATTCCTGGAGTTAAACGTCAGCTTTGGTGCCAGTTTAGGCATTTAACTCCAACTTTTATGCCAGTTCTGGCATTTTGACGCCAAAAAAGGGCAGAGAGCTGGCGCTTTGACGCCATTTTACATCGTCAAAACTCACTCAATTTATGTGTTTCAAAGAGTGTACGACACTTTGTAAGTTTCAATTATTTAGACTAGCTTGGATAAGTGACAAAAAATTTAACCTAAGGACTATTCTTGAATCTTATTTGCAATTAAATCGGTTTTTTCTTAACCTCTTAAATAATTGACTAAGGAATTAGCGATTAATTAGGTTAAAGAGAAATTGAATTGCCAATAAATTGAAATTTGATTATTTATGATTTGTCATGATTGATCTCTTCATGCCTTAATGATCGGACTTTTGACGGTTTAGAAATTCACAAATATGTTCTCGTTGAAAGTATAGTTTCTAAACCAACAAGAATCTTTTCGTACAAAAGATTGTTTGTCACAAGTAACAAACTCCTAATAAATAATAACCAAAGTATTTAAACCTCGGGTCGTCTCTCAAGGAATTGCAGGGAGGTGTGCTTAAAACTGGTTATGGAAAAGTATCTTTTTGGGGTTTTGAATAAGGAACAAGAAAAGTAAATGGCAAAAGGAATAAACTAATAACTAGAAAATCTCTTGGCAAGGTATGAGAACTGGAAATTCTATCCTACTTATCCTTATCAATTGTGATGAGAATTGTTCATTGCTCCCACTTAGTTAACCCTCAACGAATGAAGGAAAGTCAAGTGGACTAATCAATTTGATTTCTCAAGTCCTAGTCAACTCCTAAGGAAAGACTAGCTTTAGTGGAATCCAAATCAATCAGCGACTTCCAATTATCAATCAACAAGGGAGTTTGATAATTCAAGTGTCACCAATTACTCAACCAAAGCCAAGAACATAGAAGCCTACTCTAACATCCTTCTAAGCATTTTGTCAAGTATTTGGAGGGTATAACATAAAAACATAGAAAACTAGCTAGGATTATTAAATCCAAACAACCAATTGCAAACATCATTCAATAACAAATAATATAAGAAGCAATAAATCTGAAATACCTCAAACTGTATTAAATAGAAAATTAATCTAACATAAGAATTCATAAACTAAAGTAATTAACAAGGAAAATCAATAAACTAGAATACCAAGACAAATAAAAGTAGAAGAGAAATCCTAAATCCTAAAACCTAAGAGAGAAGAGAGAGCCTCTCTCTCTAAAACTACATCTAAAACCTAAAAATTCTGTGTATGAAAAGTTCTCTCAATCGATGGATTCCCCCACTCTGTAGTCTCTAATCTGTGTTTTCTGGGCCAAAAATTGGGTCAAAAACAGCTCAGAAATCGCCCCCAGCAATTTCTGATACGTCCAACACGTGCACATGTCATGCATACGCGTGGATTGAACTTTCGCCAGGTCACGTGTACGCGTGATTGATTAGTACACATCGCCCAACAGCCAGCCAGCTATAGCAAATTATATATCGTTGCGAATCCCCGAATGTTAGCTTTCCAACGCAACTAGAATTGCCTCATTTGGATCTCTGTAGCTCAAGTTATGACCGTTTGAGTGCGAAGAGGTCAAGGCTGACAGCTTTGCAGTTTCTTCAGCTTCTTGTATTCCTTCCACTTTTACATGTTTCCTTTCCATCCTCTAAGTCATTCCTGCCATGTAATCTCTGAAAACACTTAACACACATATAGGGGTGAAAACAGGCCAGGCCAGGCCAGGGTTTGCTCTTAACAGGCCTGGCCTGTCATATAGTTAATTGGCCTGAGCCTGGCCTGCAGCCTATTATAGGCTCTTTATAAAGTACTAGGCCTGGCCTGTTATTCAGCCTGGCCTGGCCTGAAGCCTGTTAAAAGGCCTGATAATTTTTTTTACAAAAATAAAAATATTATTTAAAAAAATTATTTTTTAATAAAAATAGCCAGGCCTGACAGGCTTATAAGGCTAATTAGTAAGCCTGGGCTTGGCCTATTAATGTAATAAGGCTTTTAAAAGAGCCTGGGCCTGTACCTATTTTATAACAGGCCAGGCCAGGTCAGGCCAAACACAAGCCAGGCCGCCTGGCCTTTTTCCACCCCTACACACATATCAAGGCATCAAATGGTAATAAGAGAGGATTAAACATAGCAAAATTAAGACCAAAGAAGCATGTTTTCAATTATAGCACAAAATCAGGAAGGAAAATGTAAAACATGCAATTTTTACATGAATAAGTGTGAGAATAGTGGATAAAATCCACTCAATTAAGCACAAGATGTACCACGAAATAGTGGTGCATCAAATCTCCCCACACTTAATCATCTGTATGTCCTCATGCTAAGCTCAAGAGAGGCTATAAGAGTGTAGAGGAATGGTAGAAAGTATGAGATACAACCTATCTGTATGAATGCAACTACATGCAAAATGTTCCTACCCACTTGGTTAGAAATAGATAAAATTTTCAAGAAAAAATATGAACTGGATTTCACTAATTCAAATCATAAAAATAAAGTACAAATAGACTTGTAGAAGAAAATAGCTCATGAAAGTTGGGAACAAGGAATCGAGCATCGAACCCTCGCCAGAAGTGTATACACTCTAATCACTCTAGTGTTTAAGGTTCGATTCTCTCAATTCTCTACTAATCTTTCTTTCTAAGCCTTGCTCTTCATCTAACAATCAACAGAAATTTAATGCACAAATACACATATCAAGAGGTCTTTTAAGAGTTGTAACGGGGTTAGGGTCAAGGTAGGATTTTATTTGGTTGAGTGGACTAAAATCTGAATCCTTAATTAACCTAAACTTCCCACCTAACTTAAAACAATCCATATAATCAGCATATAAAATCTAATTACCCATTAACTGTGTTTATTACATATTCATGCATCCGAATTTGAGTACAACTAATATGCATTGCTATCATTTACTTTAGGGGCATTTTGTCCTCTTTTTTATTGTTTGCTCTTTTTCTTTTCTTTTTCTCTTTTATTTTTTATTTTTTTCCTTTCTTTTCTTTTGTTTTTCTCAATGCATATAATTAAGGTATTACATGCATAAACATGTGCTTAACATTCTTGTTCATATTTTCTCAAGAATACACAACACCCAATTCTCAAACCAAATGTTTTCAAACCCAATTTTCCGACACTTAAGTCATGAGCACTTTCACTAGTCTAAGCTAACCAAGAATTCAAATTAAGGACATTATTGTTTTATACTTAGAGTTAATGATGTGCTAAAGTAAAGAACAAAGGGGTAAAATAGGCTCAAAATTGGTTTGCAAAGGATAATGAAAAGGGTAAGGCCATATGGGTATGTAAGCTCAAAGAAACAAAGGCCTCAATCATATAAGTGCATGCATACATCAAAACAATGGAAATATAGAATTAAGCACGACAGAGATCACAATTTTAGAGAGAACAACACACACAAAAAATATAATATTGGTTGATAAAATGCAACCAATCGAATAGGCTCAAAATCTCACTGGTTTTGTGTGTTCGATCTCTAAACCGTGTTCCAAAATAAAATTTCTTCAAGAAAGTTTAACAAAATTTTAATTCAAATTAGTGAAATGCTATAAAAATATTTCTTGAAAAAGAAATTATTACTTCAACCAAGTAGTGGTAAAATATGCACAAAATATAACAAACATGCAATCAAACATGCAAATGCAACAATTAACTAACAAAGAAAATCCCACATTGGTGTTGAGAAGTAACTAACTAACCTGCGGAAGTCGGTATCGACCTCTCCACACTTAAAGATTGCACCGTCTTCAGTGTATGCTAAGATGTGCAAGTGGACGGGTTGCTCCAACTGACGCTTGTAGATGGAAGCGCCTTAGCTGGAGGTCTCATGGTTCCTTTCCGTGCCGGTGTCTTGTCAGTGGCCTTCTCTTTTCCTTTCTTGGTACCCATGTCTAAAGAAGAAAGAAAAGGAAGAGTGTGAAATATAGACAACTAAGACCGAAAGGGAGAAAATTCCAAGTGATAATGAATGCCAAAGGAAAGATGTTAGCCCAACTACATGGTAGCTACAACATGTATGTAAGACATCAATACAGATCAAAAAGGCAATTCATAAAATTAGATGCAAGATGGTAAAAGCATGCAAGTAATGGGCATGAGAAGCATAATTCAAATATCAATTATTAAATGTGCCAAATTAAAGAGCATATGTAATAAAGACAATTGTGAATAATAATCTAAAATACATGTGGAATCCAGGTCTTGTGAAAAAGAGGCATACAAGTAAACAAGTAAAAGAAAACAGGATTCAAAGTGCCAGAAAAGCTTTTTCACAAACACGTGGTGTGCAAGGTATAATTGGAATGAAAATAATGTAATCCAAATGTATAAGAGAGCCAAATTAAAGTATCAATTGTCAAATCACTCCTCATAAAATTCACAAGCTCAAAATAATAAAATAGTACCCAAATAAAATTCCAACACCAACATAAAAATGCATGAGAAGAAACCATAGATAACTAAGGCAACATGAAATAAATAAATGCAATAATGGAAAGAAGGGGGACAGAGTAGATAGGGGGAAGGAAGGAAAAGAAGGGGAAAGGAGAGAAGAAAGGAGAAGGGAATGAGAAACGGGACGCGATGCGTAAGCCGCATCACGCATACGCGTGAAAACTGAGTTGGCCCTGCGACGCGTAAGCGTCGCCCACGCATATGCGTGGGTGGTCTGAAAGCGAAAGGACGCGCACACGTCAGGGACGCGTACACGTGGGTGATTTTGTGCCTCTAGCACAGTGCCAGCCCTAGACCATCACAACTCTCTGTTCAGCATGCTTTTACGCCAATTTTTCATCGTCACGCGTGCGCGTCAGGGACGCGTATGCGTGGTCTTGCTTGTGCACTAGGCACGTGTCCAGCACCACTCCTGCCCAACTTTCTGTTCAATTCTTTTGTTGCACGCACACACATATGACGCGTACGCGTCTGCGATGCTTGCGCGTCGTGTGCTTCTTTTTTTATATGCAATATGCAAAATGCAGCATGCAGATGAATATGCAGAAATTATGAATGAAAAACTTGTGAAAATAAAATAAAATAAAATAAAACTAAGAATAAAAATGAAAGATCATACCATGGTGGGTTGTCTCCCACCTAGCACTTTTAGTTAAAGTCCTTAAGTTGGACATATGGTGAGCTCCTTGTCATGGTGGCTTGTGCTTGAACTCATCCTGAAACTTTCACCAATGCTTGGACTTCCAATAAGCTCTATCGATACCAGGTAAATTCCTCAAGCTTTGAGCTCCCAAGATTGATCCTCATGTATTCCGAAATCCCAAATCTTGATTCTACACCCGTCTTCAAGTTGATTATCATGGATCCATCCGGGTGGTAAGCAATCCGAATTCTCACCAAGGCATCCAAACAACTTCCTAGACCTATTCATTCGAGCTCCACACCAACCCTTGCATTTAGATTTTGAGCTCCTAACCACAATGAACCTAGGATTGTGTTGCCAGCCACTAACCATCTCCCTCTTACTCTTAAAGCCACAAAGAGCTCTAAGCTAACCATCTGTCTCAAGTAAACCATATTCAAGTGGGAAAGTAAAGGTCAAGGATAGGAGTTTTACCCACTTGAATGTTGTATTGGATGGTAATGGCTTTGGGGGAGAGGTCTCCAATAGCTTTGGCAAGGTGATTTCAAGCTCCATTCCCTTGTACTCTCCCTTCGCAACTTCCACCTCTCTGCAAGCTTCTTCAATTTCAACCTCTTCCTCTTGATAGCTTTCTTCCAATTCAATCTCCTCTTCATTACCTACCAAGGGCATGGGAGGTTGTGCTTCTTCTCCTTTAATCTCCATGTCAAGTCCAATGGGAGAGGATTCAATTATAGATAAGGACTCATCAATGGTTGAATCCATCTCTTGATCAACCTCTTCAAAGTCTTCAACCAGGATATGCCTTGGAGGTTGTACATCCTCCTCAATATCAATTTCAAACGTCTTAGAAGGAGGCTCTATGACTTGACTTTCCCATGCAGGTTCCGCATCTACCAGGTCTTCAACCACTTCCTCTTCTGTGATAATTTTGGCTTTCTCCACTTGCTCTAAGACAAAATCAGACTTCTCCTTGATGTCTTCCTTCACTAATTTTTCAACCACTCCTCCGCCTTCAAGGGTCTCTACAACCTCCACCTGTAGGGCCTCCTCTAGCTTCTTATGAAGTAAGAATTCGCGAAGACGATCCCTTCTCTCTTGTTCCGTGTCAATAGCATAATTGGGATCATCTTGCTCTTGAATTGATGGATGTGGGTGTTCTTCCATGGAAGGTGGTGATGGGATTGAGAGATCATTATGCGGTTGAAAAGGAAGTGCGCTAGAGCTTGAGAGTGGATTGTTGGGGGTATTCAATGATCCAATCTGTGAGTTGAGAGCTTGTAAAGAAGAGGTCAGACCGTTTAAGGTAGAGTTAAGTGTGTTTTCCATGGTCTTTTGTCTTTGGTGAATAACACTAAGAGTGTTGTTATCCAATGGAGGTTGGGGTGGATAGGAGGGTTCATTTGTTGGGAGAAAGGGCTCATGATAGTAAGGGGGTTCATCTTGATAAGGATATGGAGATGGTGTATATTGAGATGGTGGTTCTTAAAAGTATGGCTCGTAAGGCTCTTGGTATGGTAGGTAAGGGTTAGAGTCATATGGGGGTGAATGGTGGAAAGGGGATTGAGTATGGTAGTTCAGAGTTATGTTGAGGAGGTGGTTCATAAGCATATGGTGGGACTTGTTGGTGACTACAAGGGGTCCACCATATTCATCATCTTGGTACGCACCCTGGAATGGCTCTTGACCATAGTAATTTGGTAGAGGTTGGTTGTCACAAAAGGGTCCACCATAACTACTGTCTTGGTATGCATCACAAAATGGTTGTTGGTGATAGCACATTGGAGGGGGTTGTTGCCAAGAGGGTTAATCAAATCCTGGTGGCTCCTCCCATCTTTGATTCTTCCAACCTTGATGCCTGTTCTCATTATAGCTTCCATTCCTTACAACAACATTGGAACCAAACTTAAAGCCAGAGGAGTGAGAATTTATAGTAGTTAATAAAAATTAAAAACACAAAAAAGAAAAACGAAAACAAATAAACAAGCAAAAGCAAATATTTACAATAACCGATAATAAGGCACACGTTTGCAATTTCCTTGCAACGGCGCCATTTTTAACGATCGTACTTTTGACGGTTTAGAAATTCACAAATATGTTCTTGTTGAAAGTATAGTTTCTAAACCAACAAGAATCCTTTCGTACAAAAGATTGTTTGTCACAAGTAACAAACCCTTAATAAATAATAACCGAAGTATTTAAACCTCGGGTCGTCTCTCAAGGAATTACAGGGAGGTGTGCTTAAAATTGGTTATGGAAAAGTATCTTTTTTGGGTTTTGAATAAGGAACAAGAAAAGTAAATGGCAAAAGGAATAAACTAATAACTAGAAAAGCTCTTGACAAGGTATGAGAACTGGAAATCCTATCCTAGTTATCCTTATCAATTGTGATGAGAATTGTTCATTGCTCCCACTTAGTTAACCCTCAATGAATGAAGGAAAGTCAAGTGGACTAATCAATTTGATTCCTCATGTCCTAGTCAACTCCTAAGGAAAGACTAGCTTTGGTGGAATCTAAATCAATCAGCGACTTCCAATTATCAATCAACAAGGGAGTTTGATAACTCAAGTGTCACCAATTACTCAACCAAAGCCAAGAACATAGAAGCCTACTCTAACATCCTTCTAAGCATTTTGTCAAGTATTTAGAGGGTATAACATAAAAACATAGAAAACTAGCTAGGATAATTAAATCCAAACAACCAATTGCAAACATCAATCAATAACAAATAGTAGAAGAAGCAATAAATTTGAAATACCTCAAATTTTATTTAATAGAAAATCAATCTAACATGAGAATTCATAAACTAAAGTAATTAACAACGAAAATCAATAAACTAGAATACCAAGACGAATAAAAGTAGAAAAGAAATCCTAAATCCTAAAACCTAAGAGAGAGGAGAGAGCCTCTCTCTCTCTCTAAAAACTACATCTAAAACCTAAAAATTCTGTGTATGAAAAGTTCTCTCAATCGATGGATTCCCCCACTCTGTAGCCTCTAATCTGTATTTTTTTGGCCAAAAACTGGGTCAAAAACAGCCCAGAAATTGCCCCCAACAATTTCTGATACGTCCAACACGTGCGCATGTCACGCGTACGCGTCGTCCACGCGTAAGCGTGGATTGAACTTTCGCTAGGTCATGTGTACACGTGATTGATGCGTGTGCATCACCCAACAGCCAAGCAGCTATAGAAAATTATATATCGTTGTGAAGCCCCGGATGTTAGCTTTCCAACACAACTAAAACTGCTTTATTTGAACCTTTGTAGCTCATGTTATGACCGTTTGAGTGCGAGGAGGTCAGGGCTGACAGCTTTGTAGTTCCTTCAGCTTCTTGTATTCCTTCCACTTTCGCATGCTTCTTTTCCATCCTCTAAGCTATTCCTACCCTGTGATCTCTGAAAACACTTAACACACATATCAAGGCATCGAATGGTAATAAGAGAGGATTAAACATAGCAAAATTAGACCAAAGAAGCATGTTTTCAATCATAGCACAAAATCAAGAAGGAAAATGTAAAACATGCGATTTACATGAATAAGTGTGAGAATAGTTGATAAAATCCACTCAATTAAGCACAAGATGTACCATGACATAGTGGTGCATCATGCCTCAAATAAACGAACACAAGGAATTTTTTCGAGAGAATGAACATCTCTGAAACCTTAACATTCTCAACATCATTGTCTTTACCTTCACTTTTTGGTACTTTTATTGTCCTCTATTTACTGAAAGAGCAAACTGTCGGCTTAGAATTTTCTTCTCGGTTAGAGGAAATAACTTCATTGCAAGTATAGTTTCCAACTGACAAGTAGTGCTCAATCAAAGTTTAGATTTTGGTTGTCACAAGTCCAACCCAATAAAGATAACTAAGAGTATTAGTCCCGGTCATTCTCCCTAGGAATCACAATCGAGTGCTCAATTATTGGTTATGGGTTTCACAGGTTGGGTTGATAAAAGTGCAAGAAAATAAATGACAAGAAAGTAAATAAAGCAAGTAACTAAAGAAAGCAAGTAATAAAGAGAGGCATTCATGGAAAGGATTGAGAATGTAGGCTTTCTATCCTAGTCATTAATCATAATACAATAATTAACAAGAGCTAATCCTATTTAGTCATCTCCAATATTGGAAGAAAGTATAATGTTATCTTCACATGAGAGAAAGTCAAATAAGACTAGTTAATCTCAATCCAAAAGTCCTAATCAACATACTAATTGAATTAGCAAGAGATTAGAGTAAATGGAAACAATATTAATTAATAACTCTAGATCACCATTATGAGTTGGGTATTAATGACTCAAGATTGTCTAATTTCTCTTTCCAAACCAAGAATGCTCAAAATCTACTCTAACATCCAACCAAGCATTTTATCAAATACTTGGAAGGCATAAAAGGAAAGCATGGTAAAAGTGCAATAATACTAAAATCTACAACTACCAATTACAAGAAATTAACAATAGCAACTCAATTAATCATCAAAGAAACATAAAACATGAATTGTATTAAAAGGAAATGAAAATTAACAAGAGTTCATCAACACAAAAATGACCTAAAAGGGAAAATTAATAAGAAGAACTAAGAGAGAAAAGATATAATAACAAGAAATTGAGAGGAAAACAAGATGAAAACAAGAATTAAACCTAAATCTAAAGGAGATCTAACCTAATTCTAACCTAATTCTAGAGAGAAGAGGGAGTTTCTCTCTTTAGAAACTACCTAAAGCATGATTTCTAACCTAATCTAATTGCTCCCCCTTGATCCATCTTGAGTTCTGCATTAAATAGCCTGAGAAATGAGTTGGATTTGGGTCTGGGAAGCTCAGAAATCGCCCCAGCGTATTCACTTTAATGAGGTCACGTGTTGATTGTGACGCGTACACATGGGTCACATGTACGTATCGTCTGGCTTTTTCTTGTCACGCGTACGCATCGCCTGGCCACCCTCCTCTTCACGCGTGCGCATCTGTCACGCGTACGCGTCGCTCTAAGCACTCCAAATCCTTATTTTTCCATGAATTCTCCATCTTGCATGCTTTTCTCTTCACCTCTTTGATCCATTCTGTGCTCTTTCAATCTTGAATTCACTAACAAATGTATCAAGGCATCGAGTGGAATTTAAGGTGAATTAAAATTGGCAAATTTAAGGCCTAAAAAGCATGTTTTCACTCTTAAGCACAAATTTAGGGAGAATTACAAAACCATGCTATTTCATTGAATAAATGTGAGATAAGTTGATAAAATCCGCCTAAATTAAGCACAAGATAAACCATAAAATTGGAGTTTATCAAACTTCTCCACACTTAAACCAAGCATGTCCTCATGCTAAACTTAAGAAAGAGACAAAGGGTATTAACATTTATTCAATACAAACTATCTACATGCAACCTATCTACATGCAATCTATCTATATGCATGCAACTTCTTGGTCAAAATAAATCAATTTGCAAGAGTACATATATGAACACAAGGGCTAAGGGTATCAACAACCAAGTCAAATCCACAATTGATTTGAGTTATTGAACAGAATTTAACAAACTTGCAAGAAAATAGATGATCATAAGTGAAAACATGTAATTGAGTGATCGAACCCTCACCGGATGTGTATCCGCTCTAGTCACTCAAGTGTATAGGGTTGATTCACTCAATCCTCATCTAATCATGCTTTCTAAGATTTGTTTTTATCTAACAATAAACAATTATTCCATGCATACATACAAATATCATGAGGTCTTTCCACAAGGTTGTAATGGGGCTAGGGTCAAGGTTGGATTGTATATGGTTAAGTGAGCTTGAAATTTGAATCTTTGATTGATTTAAGCTCCCTCCTAACCTATATAACAACCTATAAAATTCTAAAGCAAACCTAAATACCCATTCTTCACTTTTTCACACACTCATGCATTCTCTTTTTTATCACAACCCATATGCATTGATTATTATTGAACTTCACTTTGAAAAATTTTGTCCCCTTTTTATTGCTTTTTTTCTTTCTTTTTTCTTTTTCTATATATATATTCTTTATCTTTTTTTTCAAACTAAAAGATATACAAGAGCATCAATGCATATGGTTTAATATTCAATGCATGAGTATGTACCCAATTCTCAATATTTTTAATAGAAATATAAAAACACTCTTTTATCCCAACTAATGTTCCCGAATTTTCCACACTTAAATGATAAACACTCTCACTAGCCTAAGCTAATCAAAGATCTAAATTAAGGACATTTTTTGTTTTTTGCTTTAAGGCTTGTAATGTGCTAAAATTAAGAACACATGGGTTTAGCATAGGCTCAAAGTTGGCTAACAATGGAAGACAAAAGGTAAGGCTATTTGGGTAAGTGAGCTAATTGAAACAATGGCCTCAATCATATAAGTGCATTCATACACAAAATAATGGACATAAAGAATCAAATAAATCAAAGATTACAATCATAGAAAGAGAATAATACACACAAGAATGGAAATAAGTGGTTATATGATGTAACCACATAATTAGGCTCAAAACTCACATGCTTGTGTGTTCTTAGCTCAAAAACATGTTCCACAATATATAATTCAAACAAGTTCAAAAAAACTTTTTCAATCAATTGGGGTGCCCTATAGATAAAATTTTTGGAAAATTTTATTATTTTGACTAAGCTTATTATATATGTATATGCAAACTAAGGAAATACAACAAAAATTCCTAAAAGACCTAAAAATGAAATGCAAAAGTGTTGGGATTAGAACTTTTTCACCCAAAAGCGCCGATTCGGTCATACGACCTCCGTACACTTAAAAGTTTGCACTGTCCTCGGTGCATTCAGAGATGAACAAGGGGGTACGGTAACTTTCTGGATTGCCACTGTAACACCCTAATATTCAAATCCTTATGCTCGAGTCATAAGTCAATGATATTACGGTGGTACGACTCTCAGGTGGATTTTTAATATATGAATATAGGTAATTTTTTGAAAGGAGTATTAATCGAGAAGCCTGAAAAGAGTAGAAATAAAATTGCGAAGACGTATCACTCACGTTTCGACAACGAAAAGATAAAATGTGAAGCCGAAAATGATATACGGACAAGGCATAAAGGAGATTAAGAGATAGATAATGGATAGATATATATAACATAAGTAATAGCCACTAGTCGCGACCCACGAAGTTTAGGCCGGCTAGGGTACAGTATGAAAGTAGTTGACAACAGTACATCCTAATCTCTCCCAAAGGAAACATAAGAGCCTCTATAGGCAAGTTCCAAAAGAGTTCAACACATAATATAATCTTTTCAAAACAAAGGTGGAGAGATTCTAAGCAAAACACAAGGTAGAGAAAATAAATATCTTCGCCGTCTCTCTGACGAACCGCAGCTCACTTCTGAGCACCTGAACCTGTATCTGAAAAACAAGAGATATATACGGAATGAGAACCCCGGGCCCATGGGTTCCCAGTACGGTAAAAGTGCCAAATAAATACAATGCACTGCAATAAAAACTCACTAAGCATCCTAAACTCCTTTTCTCCAAGTATCCAGCCTAGATTCTCACTAATCCATGAATAGGCAACTGTCGTAAGGGGATACTAAATCTAGTTCATGTTACACATGTTTCCCAACTCGCTGACTCTTCCACGAATCAGACTCAGAATCATAAGCAAACCATCACCAGTTGTTCTGTCTCAGCAACTCTATATCAATACATCATACCCTCGCCTGGAACTAGTGAAATCACATCACTGCGTCTACCCTTGGGGGCTCAAATTATCTCATTCAAAAATCATCATCATCATGCAATCGCATTATCAATTCATCTCATCAAGAATAGTCCCCAACATCCACCGACACCAACATGAGGGATCTCTCAGTTGTACAAACACAAGCAATACAGACAAGTAATACACAAATAAGGTACAAGTAGAACAAGTAGCACGTAATCAGGTAACATAGCATATATGATATAGAAATCCAAAACAAATAGGCAAACCCAAACAATTCAAACATATGCAAATGATGTATGCCTGCCCTATGGCTGATGATATCATCTGTCGGTTATATAGCCAACCCGACATGTCCTGGTAGCTAACCATTGGACAGAAACACCCCTTGCGGAGCAAGTAGGTTTGAGCTACAACCCCCTTGCTACTACCCGCTCAGCCCAGAGCCAGTGGAACAACCACTACTGCGGCTACTACCCAGGCGGGTGTTTAACAGCTCAACCTGGAGCGAGTGGATTCACCACTACTGCCGCTACTACCCAGGCGTCACAATCTCTGACCTGGAGCAAGTGGGACGAACCACAACCCTTGCTACTGCCCAGGTATCTAAAGCATTAACCTGGAGCAAGCGGGACGAACCACAACCCTTGCTACTGCCCAGGTATCTTAAACATATATTCATTCAATCTCAATTCATATTATCAATCCTCATTGTTATCAAATCTCAAATATTAACCTGGAGCAAGTGGGACGAACCCCCCTTACTACAGCCCAAGTATCAGAGTTACATTCATTCAAAACTCCATAATTAACTCATTTATCATAAACATCATTTTCCGTCTCATACCCGTAGCAAGTGGACAACAATCCATGTCCATGGAAAGCATGGAACACATGGGTGCTATGGAACTTAGGCAAAAGAAGATAGAAATTAAACTCAATCACATGGAAAGCATGATCCACAAAGCTTTACAAAGCTCAAAAATATGTTACTAGGTAAGCTTTCGATCCAATTCCACAATTCCAAAATCTTAATGCATGAAATAGGTGATGTAAATAAGGGTCAATCATAACAAGCATCACCTAATAAAAAATGCATTGATAATACACAATTGTCTCATCATAGATAATGTAATCAATTCACATGCTGGCCAAAACATGCAATTCAAAATATTTAGAACGCGTTGAAGGAAATGTCATATACTTGGTGTTAACAAATGTTAAACATGAAAAACTCAAAACCAAGTAACAAAATATAACCTCCATAAAGTATCCAACAATGAATATTAACAAAAATTGATGTTAAGATAACATCCTATCAGTAATCAGTAGCAATTGACGGCAAACAAGATTAATAATCCAAGGGAAAGAAAAGAGAACAAGAGAGAAGACCAGGAAAGAAAAGGGACGAAAAGAAGAAAAGAAGAGTGGTGAAACAGGGCAAGGGGTCACGCACACGCTTGGATTGCAGAAGTGAGGTGAGACGCGTATGCATCGTCGACGCGCACGCGTGGGTGAAGAGAGAGACAGATGACGTGTACGCATGGGCTAGAATTGTGCTAGAGGCACAATTTCAGCACACTACACGCGTAACTCTCGGGTTTTTGTATTGGGCATGGAAAATGTGGTGGTAACGCGTACGCATGGGTGAGGAATACGCGTGAGGGGTTGAAAACTCGGATTCACGCGTATGCGTGGGTGACATGTACGCGTGGTTGGGTGCTTTGTTTTTCAAAATTTTCCAATTTCTTGCACTAAATCAAGCATTCCAAACTTCTAAACAGCTACCAAAACACCATAAAACCTTATTTAACATACTTGACTACTAAATAAACTTAACAAACCAAACAAAACTTGAAATTAAACTAGTTTACCAATATGTACAAATGGAAAAAATGAAAGATGTTACCATGGTGTGGTGTCTCTCACCTAGCACTTTTATTTATTGTCCTTAAGTTGGACTTATGGGAGCCTCTAATCAAGGATGCTTGTGCTTGAATTCATCTTTGAACTTCCACCAATGCTTGGACTTCCAATAAGCTTCATCATTCAAAATTAATAGCTCCAAGCTTTGATGGAGTTCCGCACAAGCTAAAGGCTCCCAAAATTTATCCTCTTGTATGCTGGGATCCCAAATCTTGTTTCTACACCCATCTTCAAATTAATCATCATTATTCCATTTGGGTGGTAAACAAGCCGAATTCTCAATGACGCCTCCAAACAACTTCCTAGACCCGAGCAATCTAGCTCCACACCAAACCTTGCAATCAAACTTTGAACATGCAACCATCATGAACCTAGAGTGATGATTCCAACCACTAACCATCTCTCTTTTGCTCTTTAAGCCACAAAGAGCTCTAAGTAGACCATCTGTCTCAAGCAAACCATATTCAAGTAAGGTAATAAACCTTAGAGATAAGAGATTTACCCACTTGAATGAAAGGAGGGATGGTGATGGCTTGGGGAGAGGTGTCTCTAATGGTCTTGCAAGATCCACTCCCTTGTGTTCTTCCTTGACAACTTCCACCTCTTTGCAAGCTTCTTCAATTCCAACCTCTTCCTCTTGGTAGCTTTCTTCCAATTCAATCTCTTCTTCATTGCTTACCAAGGGTATGGGAGGTTGTGCACATTCTTCTATGACTTCAAATTCATATCCAATGGGAGAGGATTCAATTGTAGATAGAAACTCATCAATAATTGAATCCATCTCTTGATTAACCTCTTCAAAGTCTTTAACCATGATATGCTTTGGAGGTTGTACACCCTCCTCAACATCAATATCGAGCTTCTTAGAAGAGGGCTCTATGATTTTACATTCCCATGGACTTTCAACATCTCCTAAATCTTCAACCACTCCTTCCGACTCAATTGTCTCAACTTCCTCCCTTCATTGCGATTCTTGCTTCAACTCATTTTCTTCATCTTGAAGTTCCAAATTTACTCCCTCACTATGTTCCTTGGTTGATCCTATACATTCATTAATGGGAGTACTTGGGATGCATGAGCTTAGGTGGGAGGTCATGTGGTTAATGGCTTCTGCCATGGTAGCAACCATGACTTATAGCTTTTTTAGCTCCTTTTGCTTCTCTTCTTGCCTTTGGATATAAGAGCTAATATCTCTTTGTTATTCTTGCAAGAAGGTTTGGAGAGCTTCATCCATTGGAAGAGGTGGTGGAAGAGAGGGTTCATCGTTTGGGGAAAAGGGTTCATAATTGGAAGGTGGTTCATCTTGGTAAGGGTGTGGAGATGGTGTATATCGAGGTGGTTCTTGGGAGTAATTATGTTGGAATTGTTGTGGTTCTATGCATGGTTCATATGGCTCGTAAGGTAGTTGGTATGGTGGATAAGGATTAGGGTCATATGGAGGTGTTTGGTGGTAGGAGGCTTGTGAGTATGGTGGTCCAAAACTATGTTGAGGAGGTGGTTCATAGGCATATGGTGATTGTGGTTTACAACCACAATGCGGGTCACCATATCCATTAGATTGATATGCATTAGGAGTTGGATTATACCTATAAAAAACCGGCGGAGGTTGTTTCCAAGAAGGATGTCCATAAGCTTGAGGTTCCTCCCAACTTTGATTGTTCTATCCTTGATGCATGTTGTCATTGTAGTTTCCATTTCCATTTTCTACAACATAGTTTGAACCAAACTCATAGCCAAAAGGGTGAGGATTAATGGTGACAAGAGAAAACAAAAACAAAAGCTAACAAGAAATAAAGAAAGCAAAGTCCTACAATTAGCAAAACTAGCAAACAAACCCAAAATCAAGCTATTCACAATATTGACATATATACAATAACCAATAATAAGCACACATTACAATTCCCCGGCAACGGCACTAAAAACTTGAAAGAGCAAACCGCCGGCTTAGAATTTTTTTTCTCGGTTAGAGGAAATAACTTCGTTGCAAGTATGGTTCTCAACCGAAAAGTAGTGCTCAATCAAAGTTTAGATTTTGGTTGTCACAAGTCCAACCCAATAAAGATAACCGAGAGTATTAGTCCCAGGTCGTTCTCCCTAGGAATCACAATCGAGTGCTCAATTATTGGTTATGAGTTTCATGGGTTGGGTTTATAAAAGGGCAAGAAAATAAATGACAAGAAAGTAAATAAAGCAACTAACTAAAGAAAGCAAGTAATAAAGAGTGACATTAATGGCAAGGATTGAGAATTCAGGCTTTTTATCCTAGTCATTAATCATAATATAATAATTAACAAGAGCTGATCCTATTTAGTCATCTCCAATATCGGAAGAAAGTATAATGTTATCTTCACTTGAGAGAAAGTCAAATAAGACTAGTTAATCTCAATCCAAAAGTCCTAATCAACTTGCTAATTGAATTAGCAAAAGATTAGAGTCAATGGAAACAATATTAACTAACAACTCTAAATTATCAACATGAGTTGGGTAATAATGACTCAAGATTGCCTAGTTTCTCTTTCCAAACCAAGAATGCTCAAAATCTACTCTAACATCCAACCAAGCATTTTATCAAACACTTGGAAAGCATAAAAGGAAAGCATGGTAAAAGTGCAATAATACTAAAATCTACAACTACCAATTACAAGAAATTAACAACAGCAATTCAATTAATCATCAAAGAAACATAAAACATGAATCGCATTAAAAGGAAATGAAAATTAACAAGAGTTCATCAACACAAAAATGACCTAAAAGGAAAAATTAATAAGAAGAACTAAGAGAGCAAAGATGTAATAACAAGAAATTGAGAGGAAAACAAGATGAAAACAAGAATTAAACCTAAATCTAAAGGAGATCTAACCTAATTCTAGAGAGCAGAGGGAGCTTCTCTCTCTAGAAACTACCTAAAGCATGATTCTTAGCCTAATCTAATTGCTCCCCTCTTGACCCATCCTGAGTTCTGCATCAAATAGCCTTAGAAATGAGTTGGATTTGGGCCTGGGAAGCTCAGAAATCACCCCCAGCGTATTCACTTTAATGAGGTCACGTGCTGATTGTGATGCGTACGCATGGGTCACGCGTACGCGTTGTCTGGCTTTTTCCTGTCATGCGTACGCTTCATGGCACGCGTACGCGTCGCCTGGACGACCTCCTCTTCACGCGTGCGCATCTGTCATGCGTGCGCGTCGCTCTAAACACTCCAAATCCTTGTTTTTCCATGAATTTTCCATCTTGCATGCTTTTCTTTTCACCTCTTTGATCCATTCTTTGCCCTTTCAATCCTGAATTCACTAACAAACATATCAAGGCATCGAGTAGAATTAAAGATGAATTAAAATTGGCAAATTTAAGGCCTAAAAAACATGTTTTCACTTTTAAGCACAAATTTAGGGAGAATTAGAAAACCATGTTATTTCATTGAATAAATATGAGATAAGTTGATAAAATCCCCTAAATTAAGCACAAGATAAACCACAAAATTGGGGTTTATCATTTACACGTTTAATTCCCAATTCATTCCTCTATTTCTTGATTTGTCTAATTAGAATAGTCAATTAATCATTGTTGCTCAATCCATTAATCCTCGTGGAAACAATAACTAACTGATGCATGAGCATCTTAAGTACTTTTCTTGGGAAATTCTTTTAGAAAAGTTATGACTTTTTCTTGATAATTATATGATTTTTAATGCTATTCTAGTAGTACTTAATCTCCTTCATTTCATAATTTTTGTAGGAAAATATTGGGAAAAGAGAAGCAAAAGCACAAGGAAGAACCAAAAATTGAAGATAAGTGCAAAGAGAATTCGTGGATGCTGTCAATCCTGACCTCTTCACACTTCAATGAGCATAACTTGAGCTACAAAAGGCCAAATGACGCGTTTCTAGCGGCATTAAAAAGCCAACTTCCAGATCTTTTAACTAATATATGATAGTCTATGCTTGCTCTCTGGCATCACAGCACTAAATTCCAGGACTCAGCGTTTAGCACCGAGGACCTCGTAATTCGTGCAATAATTCTGTGAAGGTATAGCTAAACACCACTATCCGTCGTTTAGCGCCAAGCCCATGTCAAGCAATTCCAAGGAAGGCATTTTTTGTTTTTTTATTTAATTTTTAAAGTAAGAAAAGTTAACTTTTAGGGTTTTTAGAATTTTTATTTTATCAATTAGGATTAGATATAAAAGGAAGAAAGATTCAGCCCTTCTAGCTCTCTTCTCTTCTTCCTCATTCCGTACTTTTACATTTTCAGAACTCAAGGTTTTTCTCTGAGTCATGAGCAACTAAACCTCCATTGTTAAGGTTAGGAGCTCTATTTACTTTAATGGATTGACATTATTGTCATTTTACTCTTAATCAATGCACTATTTTTAAATTCAAGCATTGATTTTGTTCTTCATCGTAGGAATTAGAGTATATTGGAAGATAAATCTTTTTTCATTTGAATTCTTGATGAATCTTGAAAAATTTATATCACTAGAATTAAAGCTTGGAATCAATTCCTCAAAATTCTCTAATATTCTGGATTTAACATGATACGTGACATATAATCTCCTTATTTTTGGGTACTTAGGGTTTGTATGGCTCATAAACTAGAATTGGACTTAGTCTTCTAATTTAAATTAATTGTCCAAGGAATTGGTGGTTGACTGAGTCAGATGAGATTAAATTGCTAAGAAATTTGGGTTTAATCACTTAAGGTTTACTATGAATTGAAGAATTGTTAATCCGAAAATTTAAACATCTCCAAAGCCTTAACTGTTTTCTCATACTATTTTTACTAACTATTCATTGTTTGCTTTCTTGCACTCTCTGAATTACTGTTTTATGCTACTCGAACTTGAAACCATTCATTTTAGCTTGTTTAACTAGTCTAATTACTCAACTATTATTGTTCAGTCCATTAATTCTCGTGGGATCGACACTCACTCACCTGAGTTATTACTTGGTACGACCTGGTGCAATTTCCGGTTAGTTTGTGGTATTTAAAATCTGCACCAAATTTTTGGCGCCGTTGACAGGGATTAACTGTGATTAACAACTAGCAGTTGATTGATTACCTAGATTAGACACTTTTTTTTTTCTGTTTTCTCTTCATTAAAAAAATGAAAATAAAAAAATCCTTTCCATTCTTTCCTCTTTTCTTTCTTTTGTACCACATGATGTGTTTCATTCGGTTTTGTATTTTGTGCTAAGAAAAATAATGGAGAGAGATCACATGGGTTATTACTCATACTCAAGGAATGATTCATATTACTATGGATGGAGGAACTATCTAGATTTTGGTTGGAAAAGTCAAGACCAAGGAAATTACAGTGCTCCATATTCCATCTATCAACAACCATCATCTGCTTACTCATACCAAGCACCATCATCTCTCTATTCATACCCAGAACCATTATCTCCTTATTCACATCAGGAACCATCCTCTAATTATTCATATCAAGAACCACCATCTCTCTATTCATAATAAGGACCCTCATCTTTTTTATTCATATCAAGAACCATCATCTTTTTATTCATATAAAAAATCATCAGCTCTTGAGCTTGCCATGAAAGAATTAAGGAACACTGCTCAAAGTTGCATACATGATATGAAAATGAGTGTCAAAAATATAGAGAAACATGTGGAGTTGATTACCAAGCACCTGATAGAGAAATAAGCAAATTCTTTCCCAAGAGATACAATCCAAGATCCTACAGAAGGAAGAGAGGAAATCATCCAAAGGAGTTCATACTCCAGTGAATTAGAGAACTCTCCACCCTCACACATGGAAGAAGAGAAAAATTTTCAAACAAAGGAGGAAGCCATGCACACTCTATACTTGCACATTCCAATCATTAAGGAGGAAGCCATACAAGTCCCTTTGAAACTATACATGCAAGCTTTCGGGAGAAAAAATCTAAATGCACCACCCACATTTGAATTGAAGTCTTCTCTTCCAATATTTGAATATACTTTCTTTGGTCTTAGTGAATAAGAGAGTTGTATGGGAGTTGCTCTTTGGTGAGCATCTTTTTTCTCCTCATGTCCACTGAAGTCATTTCTCTTAACCAACTGGAAGAAGAGAAAGAAAATTCAAGAACCAATCATCAAGCTAGTGACGTTAAAGAAGTTCTTGTTGGGAGGCAACCCAACATTAGGTAATTTATTTTCATTTCTCTTTTTGCTTTTCTTCTTGTTGCATATGTATTTCATGGATTCAGTTTGGTGTTGCTACACTAACATGATGCTTGCATTTTACTGGGTACTTGGCCCAACCTTTCATTGATTGTGTCACACTAAGTTTGGTGTTCTCACACCAAGTTTGATATTACCATACTTTACCCATGCACGGTCCATTCCCCCCCATGCCAATACATTAGCAATATATTTATTTTATTTTATTTATTTTTTCTTTCCTTTAATTTTGTTTGTTTTATTTGAATGAGCTTTCTCCTTGCTTCTTTATATTCACTAGACAATCATGATTATTCCTATTTCCATCACCACTATTTTTATTTGTTGCTTGAGGACAAATAACCACCCTAAGTTCGGGGTTGGAGAATATGCTCTACATAGCCTAAAAGAATGATAAAGAGGAAGATGATGAAGATGAGCGGCATTTAGCGCCAGGTGATCTGAAAAGTTAAAATTGCATGGAGACTATGCTCTACATAGCCTAAAAGGATGATGAAGAGGAAAATGATGAAGATGAGCTAAATGAGAATTGAGATTGTTGAATTCTAATTGCTTCCTTCCTTTTTAATTATATGCATATGTTATCTTGTTCTATCTTATATAATGCATTTATGAGTCTTGTTAGTCAAGTGCATATCATTACTTATCCATCACAACCCACAATTATAATTGTGCTTGCCCCTAAATGTGAGCAAGGATCATGTGCTAAGAAAGAACAAAAAGAAAAAGGGATTGATCATAAATAGCATGACAATGTGAGTTTGAAAGGTCAAACTAACTAAGAATGTTCAATACAAGATGAGCCAAATTGCTTGAGGCCTTAGTCTAGAGGACTATTATGGGATCTTTTGTACTTAAAAAAGCCTTGAAGGAGCAATATGTAATGAGAAAAAAAGCGGGTTGAAAGAGAAGCCAAAGGCTCTGAGTACCACTGGCTAAGGATCAGAGTCAAGTGCTTGTGGTGCTTATGTATCAAGTAAAAACTTGAAAACAAAGCATTTAGAATCACGGCTAGACTCAGGGTGCAAAGCCCTCCCCCCCGGCCCAAAAGAGGAGAAAGCCAAAGGCTCTGAGCACCAATGATAGAAAATGTTAAAAGGACATGGTAAGCTCAAAGAGCTCCCCAATAAAGTGCTTATGGTGTTTTTGTGTCGAGCAAAGCCTGAGACAAAATATTTAGAGTCACAGCTAGGCTCAAGGTGCAAAGCACCCAAAGAAAATAAGCTGTGGAAGTAAAGTAAATAAGCTTGCTTCAAGATGATGATTCAAGGAAGGATTCTATGATCTAATCCGGATAGAGGCCTTGAAAGATTATAACTTGTTGGGTTAAATTGTGCATAAGTGAAACGGCTAACTAAACTCAGTTGAATTGCAACCATTCACCCTTGCATTTAAGATTGAAAAGTTTGATGATTAAGCCATGATTATTTGCTTGCTTAAGGACAAGCAAGAGCTTAAGTTTGGTGTTGTGTTGCATGAGCATCTTAAGCACTTTTCTTGGGCAATTCTTATAGAAAAGTTATGAGTTTTACTAGATAATTATGTGATTTTCAAGGCTATTCTATTAGTATTTTGATTTCCTTGGTTTCATGATTTTTGTAGAAAATTGTTAGGAAAAGAGAAGTAAAAGCACAAGGAGGAACCAAAAATTAAAGACAAGTGCAAAGAGAATTCGTGGATGTTGTCAACTCTGACCTCTTCACACCCTAACGAGCATAATTTGAGCTATAGGGATCCAACTAACACGGTTCTACTGGCATTAGAAAGCCAGCTTCCAAGGCTTTCCAATGATATATAATAGTTTATTCTTGCTCTCTAGCATCCCGGCACTAAACGCCACGACTTGACATTTAACGCCGAGGACCTCGTAATTTGTACAATGATTATGTGAAGGTGGCGCTAAATGCCATTACCTGGCGTTTAGCGCCAGACCTATGTCAAAAAATTCCACATAAGACATTTTTTGTTTTTTATTTAATTTTTAAAGAAAAGATAATTTTTAAGGTTTTTAGAATTTTTTTATCAATTAGGATTAGATATAAAAGAAAAAAAGATTCAGCCTTTCGGGGTCTCTTCTCCTCTTCTTCCTCATTCCGTACTTTTACAATTCTAGAACTCAAGATTTTTTTTCTGAATCTTGAGCAACTAAACCTCCATTGTTAAGGTTAAGAGCTCTGTTTACTTTAATGGATTAACATTATTGTCATTCTACTCTTAAATTCAAGGATTGATTTCGTTCTTCATCCTAGGAATTAGAGTATATTGAAAGATAACTCTTTTCTATTTGAATTCTTGTTGAATCTTGGAAAAGTTATATCACTAGAATTAAAGTTTGGAATCAATTCCTTATAATTCTCTAATTATCTGGATTTAACATGATACGTGACATATAATCTCCTTATTTTTGGGTACTTAGGATTTGTGTGGCTCATAAACTAGAACTAGACGTAGTCTTCTAATTTAAATTAATTGACCAAGGAATTGACGATTGACTGAGTCAGATGAGATTAAATTACTAAGAAATTAGGGTTTAATCACTTAAAGTTTGCTATGAATTGAATCTTTGCTTTGTTAAAGTAGTTGATAAGAATTGTTAATCCGGAAATTTAAACATCTCCGAAGCCTTTACTGTTTTCTTATACTATTTTTACCAACCATTCACTTTTTGCTTTCTTGAACTCTCTAAATTACTATTTTATGCTACTTGAACTTGAAACCATTCATTTTAGCTTGTTTAACTAGTCTAATCACTCAACTATTGTTGTTCAATCCATTAATCCTCATGGGATTGACACTCACTCACTTGAGTTATTACTTGGTACGACCGGATGCACTTACCGATTAGTTTGTGGTATTCAAAGTTCGCACCACTAATTCACCGTGATATTACTTGATACGATTTGGTGCACTTGCCTAGTTGTGGAGTTGCAAAATTCCGCATCAATAGATCGGGTACTTGACGTGTGTTTAAATCTGAACATTACGTCTTTTCGTAACCGTTCATGCATCTTTTCGGTTACATTGGTAACTATGCACATCATTTAATGAGGGTGATATTACCATCTTGTTCCTAGTGCCTATATAAGCACAACTCTCTTGTTGTTTCTTCTTTTTAGTGTTTTTAACTCCCCAATAATTGCTTCATCTTCTCAGATAAGTTTTCAAAACCATTTCTTCTTTGCTGTAACTCTAGTTTCCCTTTTTCAAATTTTTATCTTCCTCGAAGACTCCTTCTTTGCTAGTTTTTGCATTTCTTGGGGGTTCTATTGATGACCCAACTTGCTTCTTGCAAGAATCTTGATTTTTCTCTTTCTCATTCGCGCTTTGTGGTGTGACCCCTGCTTCTTCGTTTAGGTTAGTATCCTTTTATTGGATTATTGTTGGTATGGTTGTAACATCCTCTTACCCTTAGCCTTACCTCTAGCTGTAAAGCAAAGGATAACAAAGTGTCACGACAGTTTTAAAGTTCATATGATATAATATAGTCAAAGGGTATAATATATTAGAAGCTCAATGAAAAAATAAAGCTCAAAAACAGAGATACAAAAGCGCGTAACGTTCACAAGAACTAACTACAAGCGTAAAGGTACAAGAGATATATATATATACAAAAGACGACTAGTTACAGTCTGTGGAGTTTAGGTTGACTAGCTCAAACAAAAAATATAACAGAGTTCTTGAGTTAAAATCACAACATCCTAACTCTTAAAGTAAGCCTCTAAGGCAACAATTAAAATATACAAAAGTGAGAGTGAGCTACATCAAAATAACCAAAAGATATAAGATAAAAGCGATTCTCCGCTCTGTCACCATCCCGCAACTCAGCAAAGTGGGTTGCGACCTGCATCTGAAAAATAACAACAACATATAGTATGAGAACCGGAGGTTCTCAATATGGTAACAGTGCCCAATAAATAAGATATAAGGTTCTGGGAAGCCAAAGGTAATTCTAGAACTTCCCACATGCATAAGATTCAAACTTAGACACATATAATTAAGATTTCCATAAAGGGTTATCTAAATCCTAAGGATTTTCTAACTAACATAAACACCGCTGTTCCACAGCCTTCACCAGCCTAACCTCCATGCGATTCCATCGCCATTGCCTACCGAACGTCCTCAATCCTAGCAGAAAACACACATAATTCAAGCAAGTAAAACACAAGTAATATACATATATAGCAGGTAATTCAAATAGCAAATAACATGTTATACACTTAGGCAATATATGCAAGTAAACAAAGCAAACAAACACTTAAGGATGCATATGATGAATGCATATCCTATTGGCTGTGATATCACTTGTTGGTTCAACTGGCAACTCGACACATCCCCTTGAGATGTCGCCTTTCTATCACATAAATAAATATGTCCCCTGGGATATGCCTTAGCACACTCTTACGGGATATAGTGCTAGAGCACACTCTTGTAACTAAAAAAAATGCGAGTGGAATACTCTGCCTCAGATCTCACATCTCAACGTAAGCGGGATTAACCACCGTCCTTATGCCAGCGCCACAACCTCGACAAGTGGGATTAACCACTGTCCTTGCCAGATGCATAGCGACTTACCAAATCTCAGCAAATCAATATCATAAAGTCAATTTTAGTGATCGTTGCTCATGTTGTACAAATCCAGTAATACTCATCTCATCAATATTATTAACCATAATCATTCATTTTCGAGCTCCAAATTATCATCAGTTTTTAATTTTACAAGTTCACCATCAATCCATCACGTCATCAACTCACACAACAACTCCATTCCACTTACATACCAGGCCTAAGTCACTGTCTTCTAAACTCACTAACAAAAAGTATCCACTTAAATTCACTTATGATGTTTTTCCTTGTTTCAAAGCCTAAATACTAACTAGGGGATCTTAAATAAGCGTCACAAAAATTTAGAAGCTTGTCGAAAAGGTAAAACGATCAAAACGAAATTTTTATTGAAAAACAGGATTTGTGCATATGCATGGTGTTGTGCGCACAGCAGTATGCGTAACACACAAGTTAGATTTTTAAATTTTTTGCAAGATCACACAATTGAGTTTTTTTTGTAAATTTATCTATAACTCTTCTATTCTTTTATATATATATAATGGCTAATATATCATCTAGTTTTTAGTATATATAAAATATTTTTTATATTTAATTATATAAAATATAACTAAATACACACTTTCATTAAAAGACAAGTTCAAGATTATATTATAGCAAAAAACACAAAGCCAGCCTGATCTCATGCCATTAATGAAATGATCAAAGATTGGACCTTCTTGATTACTTTCCTTTCCAATTTTCCATCATATATAGTATTTAGTAGTGAATAGTACAAGTACCAATAACTATAAAATGTACGTGAAAGTAGGGAGAAATTATCCCTCTGTTCCATATGTAAATAGGAATTATTAATCAGGGTGGTGGAGTTTTCTTAAAGCTTTAATGAGGGGTTTAGTTAACATTCAAATTATCAATTAAAATTTGTTTCTAAAAAATATATAAAATTTATATTTTTAATATATTTGTTATGTATTTATTAAAATAATAAAAACACAAAAATGTTAGTTTAACATTAAACTTTAAGACATTGACTCATTTTTGAAGAAATGATATTTGTATTTTTTTGTGCATCTTTTTTACAATATTAAAATATTTTTTAGAAAAAATTGAGATTTTATATAAAATTAAAAAAATAAATTAAGTATATAAAATATAAAATTTTAACAAAATTTAAATTATAAAATCGTTAAATTTAGTATAAATTTAGTAAAATTGATTTACTTATTTAGAATTGTAATATTGAAAGATTTTAAGAATTAAATTGAAATTCTAATTACTATAATTATAAGTGATCACAATTATGAAAAATGGGATAATTTCAATAATAACTCATATTTTGACACTATTTTACTCGTTTTTTAGTCGACTTCGATAGGGGATGTCAAAATGATCTTGTATCAAAATCTCAAATATCGAAGAATAGATACGATTCTATTGAAAAAGAGTGAGCTCGACTCGAAAATTACTTAATTAATTATCAAGGCAATTTATGTCGAAATTATTAGTAGTAAACTTTATGATAAATGACAAAAGAATAAAAAATTAAATAGAAAAAGACAGTGAAACACAAAATATTGATTTAAACAAAGTAATAATGACAAAGAAACTAAATGAAACTGAAGCATATAAACAAAAGGAAATAAGTAAAAAATTGACTTCTAACACTCACATGCACTTACACTTCATATTCCTCCATTGTGTCGCGGAGATTGGAAATTTGATGGGCTTATGTGATGATCTAGTGTTTCTGATTGAAGTCATCGAACTCTTCTGAGTTTCTACTATTTATAAATCATAGAAATAGACTTGTCTTGGAGCATATTTGTCCATTATCTTATTTTCTCATTTTTTCTCAGCCATGATCTTGTCTTGACTATAAAAAAGTTTGACTTTCAAATTCTGATATCCATGTCTTTCCTAGTCTTCAAATTAAAATTCCATATTTCTTCAACTTGCTCAACAAATTTTGTACCCATTGCCTCCACTTAATTTAAAAGTCGAGTATCAAATTTTGATGATCAGAGAAAAAAAAAATTACTCTTCAGACTTCAATGATCTTTGTACTATCTATTTTTGATTTTAACTTGTCTATTTGTACTTCGTGTAGTTAAAACACTATTTTTTTTTATCAAAATTACTTATAGTAAAAAAAAATCTATTTTTTTTGTACCAACACTCCAACAGACACATTAGTAAACAAATATTAAAATTCAGAAATAAGTAAATTCGCTTTGAATTAAAATTAACAAGATAAAAATTGAGCGTCAGGCCTTTGTCTACGCTGATGATCGGTACTTACTATGCCTTTATGAATGAAGAGGACAAAGGCAAACAAGTTGCCTTTACTAAAAGAACCATATCTTCAATTTGGTTATTTTTCAAAGATACACCATAAGTAACTTGCTTGCAGCAATGTTACTTTGACCATATAAAGTGAAGACAAGACCAATAAATAATGCACGTTAATCTGAAAGGAAGAAGAGAAAAGAAAAGTGGATATTGCCTTTATCCATGACCGTCGGAATTGTATGTCAATAATCACGTAAAATCACTCAGGTCTCTACTATAAATTAGTGAATAAATTATTGCCATATATAGACTTATTTCATACTGTTATACTAATCGTGTTTCGCAAAATAAAAGATAAAAAAATATAAGGCCAGCATTTTTATTAAAATTTGACCAGTATTTAATCATTAAAAGAAAAATAAGTAATTCCATATCATTAGATAAAATTTCACACCATTAAAAACATTAATAATAACTAATTGATGGTTACAAATCACAAAATTTATTAACCCCCGAACCCTCCTCATAAAAGATTAAACAAAACGTAAATCAGGATTCGAATTCGAATAAAAGATTAAACGAAACATACCTCTCTTGCGAGTACCACTTTTACGGGCATCAAAGTTTATGCTTTAACAATAAAAAAAAATCATAAAACATATGCAGCATCGAAGACAAGCAAATGAACAAGAACTATTTATAAATTATTAAAACATACTTTGCAAAACTTCAAAGTGCTCGAATATACAAGAAAAACCTTCACAGATTTTCGAAGGATTTAAAAGTAATGGGTATAAGATTTGACGAGAAAATAAAAGGAAGTTACAATAAATGAAATTGAAAAAAAATAAAGGTTACATAAACGTAAAATGTAAAATGGTAAAAAACAATAAAAAAGAAAATAAAAGGTGCTCTTGTGAAGGTTGACAGTGGTATTGTTCGTTTTTCGATAATTGTTTGTAAGTTTTCTGTTTAGATGAGTTATATTTTGGCATTAAGAAAGCAAGGAGGTGGACACCTACAAAAGGTACTCTAATGTTCAAACCAGTGAATGAATAATAAGTTTTATATTCCAGTATTTCTTAAATCAACTTCTCACCTTTTGTTTCTGCTTATTCTCCCTTTTATATAAGGGATAGGCATTTTGTGTTTACCGAGTTAAACTAGTAACGTATGAAGATATATAATAATGTTTTGATATGTTTATGATATTAGTATCCGACTTATAATGTTTATAGCCGAGTTTATATTTGTGTAATTGATTTATAACGGACATATCATAACCCCTAAGCTTGGCTTGGTGATATTTAGGCTTAGTTTGGTAAAGTTTTACTTTTTAAAAGTTGTAGCATTTATGTTTGGTAAATTAAATTGAAAATAGTTTCAATAAACACAAGCAACAACAATTACGTTTGGTAAAATAACTTTTAAAATTTAAAAATTATATTAGCCATAAATGTAAGCATTAAATTTGAAAATTAGTTAACATATGAGGTTATATTAGACTTTTATATTTTAAAAAGCACAAGTCAACTTTGAAAAACTCTATTTAGGTGCTTCCAAAAGTACCCTAATCTTTTAAAAGTTGCAAGTACAAGCTCATGATCTTTTTGATTTACCAAATACAAAATGAGGAGCTTGAGCTTTTAAAAAGCACAAGCACTTCTTCAAAAAGCTTTACCAAACCAAGTCTTAATAAAGCAGGTTGAGCTTTTAAATACGAATTTACAACTCGGCATTTTTATCATTATAAGTATATAGCACCCAGATCAACATACTTTATTAAAATAAAATAAAATTAAAATACAATAAATAGAAAGTCGAGAGATCTTTTAAAGCAAAAGACTGTTCATTGAATTGACATCGTTTTGTTCCCTATGTTATTTGAACCGTTGGTTATTTAAAATAGGGGAAAAGGAAGGTTTGGATTTATGAAAAGAACTCAAACAGTTTCATAAATTTTTGAAGATATCTGTTTGGAATTACAATCGTGTTTCATAAAGGAACAACTTCAAAAGCAACACTTTCCAAGGGTGAATAAGTATGAGCAAGAGAGGTCAGTGTGTTTTATTATCTTGTTTTTTTTCCTTTTTCTACATTTTTGGAAAACAATGGGTGTTGAGAAGTTAAAAGAGTTGCAGAAAGAGGATGATGGTTCGTATAAGTAGGTTGGGAAAGATGTTAAGATTTGTGGTTCATTGTTTGTGGATAAAGAGAGTGTAGATGGAGTTTATCAAATCAAAAATAGTGAGGGAGGGTTCTGGTGTTCGAATAGAATTGTTATCGTGTACTAGTGCAGAACGGGTTTTTAGAAGAGGAAAAGATTTCGAAATTTTCTACATGCATAGCTGTGTGTTACAAGAATTGCGGGTGAAACTTGCGTTTATTGATTTTGAGTGTTCTATTTTAAAACAATTGAGATGTGCTCTATTCAACTCTATCCAAATGGATGGACGTTTTTGAAATGTTTTGAAATTATACTTGATTTTCTTGACCTTCACTGGGGTTATTATTCTCACTTTTATAAGCCAAAAGGGTTTGAAAAAGGGTGTGGGTGAATTTAAATAGTACTTCTGGTTTAGGAATATTTAAACTATACAAATTCTCATTTAAGGACTTTAAGAAAATGTTTCTAAAGGTAAAAAGTGTTGATGAAGATTTTTTATTTTATCTAGATGAACACTCGGGGGAGAAATTTTCGCTTTATTGGTCTTCACAACTGATACATGTGTTAGGTTATGAGGAAATTAGAAGTAGAAATGAATGTATAATAGAGTTTTTGTTAAGCTTTATGAAAAGGGATAAGTTAATGTTTGTGTTTGAGTTGCTTTATATTCAAACATGTTGTATTTGTATGAAAGTTCTCGATTGTTGTTTGATTTTGTTAAAATATGTTTGTCTATTCGTTGCAGGTGGTAAATACCCTAGTGTGACTACGGCAAGCTTGATAGCTCGGCTAAAAAGCAAGAATATTGAAAAAGAGGTATCCTCGCTAATCCTATGAGGGGAGATGGGAAAGTTGAAGTTAATCAGCCAGCCTAAAAAAGAAAACCTATGATTTTCAAAAAGAGAAAAACAGAACTGCTTGTTGGGGATGATGGTGTTGAGGAAATCGGAAAAGAGATTCCTTTGGCAGAATTGACTGCTTTTGTTAAGAACCAAGAAAAGTTTCACTTGTTCTCGGATGTGGGTGATGGTGCGTCAATTTGGGATCGAAGTTTTCCATTTATCGTGGTAGCCGATGAAGTGCTATAGGCATCGTCTGATGTTAGATTTGTAAATGAAGCAGGTGATATTGCTGTTGATCAATATCTTCAAGTATGTATATGATGAGTTGTGTTTTGATACTTGATAATTTCTTGTTGTTGAAAAGGGGCAACTCTTCTGTATCAAGGTTCTCAGCTTGCGCTTGGCAAGCATTAGTCGGAGTCAGGAGAATAAATATCAAAAGATGATGGAAAACAAAGATTTTAAAGAGTTGAAGGAGGAAATTTCTTTAAATAAGAAATTAATAGAAGATTTGAAGGGAAAACTTGTTAGTAAGGAAGAAGAGTTGAGGACAATGAATGATGCTCGTGAGAAGGATGCGGAGCTATTAAAGAAAAAGGAGAATGATATTGAACGTGTGAAGAATCAGATGATAGATACTACTGTGAAAATGAAGAATTTGAAAAAAGGTAAAGAGACTGAAATCTTGGATGCCGTTGCTAAAAGTTCTGAATGGGCAATTAATCAAGCCAAGTTTTTAGTCCCTGAGCAAGATTCTTCTGCTATGGATCTGACCAAAGTTGTGTTTAAGGATATGTGTGCTGATGATGATGCTGCTGCCGAAGAAAAAGAGGGTGAAAATGGGGCGGATGAATAGGGTTTTGATTTTATGTTTTTTGGAAATAGAATCCTTTTGTAGAAGAATTATTGCAATCAGTGAACTCTGCTTTTGTTATGTTTGAACTCTTTTGTGGTTGAATATTATTATGCGAATTGGGGCACACATAGTGTAATCTTTCGATGGATTTGATTTGTAGGTTAGTGATGTAGGAAACAAGTTTGAACTTGTTTTTAAATTTTGAGTTTTTGGTTATCATATAAATGACATATAAGCTTATAGATTGTTCAATTTTTATTTGAAGTAATAGATGACGTTGAAGCCGTTTTCACCATATTTGAAAAAAATGGTTTGATGATTAATGTATTTTGAGATAATGAATTTGTTCGGAAAAGGAAAACTCATAGTTCCCGATTGGTTTCATAATTACCAATGTTTTGGTAAATAGGACTTGGTTATTTTGGAAACCAAATTAAAACTGTATCACTTAATGGATAAAGTTTTATTGTTTTTGAATGTTCATCATTTTGATTGAGAACTAGAGGAGTCATAATGTATTGTTGATAATCATAAGTTGGATTTTGAAATGTAATAAGATTTATTTGACCTTTAGTTACAAAGGTGTAGGTAGGCATGTCTCGTTAAAACCTCTCCAAGCAAAATCTTTGTTTTTTGAAAAAAATCTTATGAGTAGGAAAAAGAGTACAAACATACCCTTGTCTTTTAGCTATACTAATGCTTTAAAGAGGAAACATTCCATGTATTTGGTAAGACTATACCATTTAAATGTTGAAGAGAGCATGCTCCATGGCCAAGTATTTCAATAACTCGGAATGGACCTTCCCACTTAGATGCTAATTTTTCATGAAATGAAGGTTGTCTTGCTTGTTCGGTTCTTCGGAGTACAAGGTCGTTTATTTGAAATGATCGAAGATAGACCTTTTGATTATATCACTGAGCTAT
This sequence comes from Arachis duranensis, assembly GCF_000817695.3. NCBI lineage: Eukaryota > Viridiplantae > Streptophyta > Magnoliopsida > Fabales > Fabaceae > Arachis > Arachis duranensis. The sequence goes on along the minus strand of NC_029781.3, from coordinate 83,843,358 downwards.
ATTATGTTGCATCGCTCAGTGCCAAAGGGTGGCTATATCTCGGACTTCTTCAATTGAATCTAAATCTAGCAATTGAACCTCTGAATATGAGTGATGATCGGTGATTTGAGTGTGTAACAACGATTGAGAGATTTCCAAGGGGAGCATGGCGTCGGACCTATAGACCAAGCGAAAGGGGTTTCTTTATTGGTAAAATGTATAGTGGTATTGTATCCCCAAAGAATTTTTGGGATTAATTGTGCCCACAATCCCTTAGCCTCATCTAGTTTATTTCTTAAAACATGTAAGATGATTTTGTTTGCTGCTTCAGCTAATCCATTAGTTTGTGGATGTTCTACCGAAAAGAAATATAAATGAATCTTTAAGTTATGTAAAAAGTAGGTAAAATTATGATCGACAAACTAACAACCATTGTCAATGATAACCTGTTGAAGTATACCAAATATGCATATAATATTTTTCCAAACAAATGAAACCATTTGTTGAGATGTAATGTTAGCTAATGGTTGCACCTCAATCCATTTTGAGAAATAATCAATGACAACTACTAAAAATTTGATCGGACCTGGTGCAATCGGGAAAGGGCCGATGATATTAATTTTTCATTTGTAAAAAGGCTAACTTACTTCCAAATTGTGTAGGAGCTCGGCTGGCATATATATTATTGGAGCATGTTTTTGGCAATTTGTGCAAGTCTTCACTTTTTGAAAACAATCTTTTTATAAGTTCAACCAGAAAAATCTTGTGAGGAGTATTTTGGTAGGCAAACTCTGAGCTCCAATGTGTGTACTACAAATGCCTTCATGGGCTTTTGCTAGAGCAAGGTTGGCTTTAGATCTGTTCAAGCATTTTAAAAATGGGTGAGTATAACCTTGTCTATATAGGATGTTATTTAACATTTTAAAGAAAGAAGATTGTCATCGAAACTTTTTTAAATCATCAACTCCTGGTGGTCTAGTTCCAGTTTTTAAATATTGGATATAAGGCCATCGCCAATCAAGAACCTTATCAATACATAAGACATCGGTGAGATGTATGCGTGGTGTAACTAAAGTAGATTGCAATAAGGTAATAGTATGTGATTGCGTGCTCGCTAGGTTAGATAAAATATCAACTCTATAATTTTGTTCCCTTGTGATAACTACTAATAAAGAATCACAATGTACCTTTAGTTCAAAAATTTGTAGGTCTATTGCTAACCTTAAGCCAGCAATGAGCGCTTCATACTCAACTTGATTGTTGCTTGCTTTGAATGAGAAATGTAGGGAGTGTTCCAAGGCAATTCCATTTTCATCTTCAAGGAGGATTCCATCTCCACATTTTTGTGGGTTAGACGTACCATCAACATAAAGGGTCCATTCAATGTAAGGATCCTCGGAATGAGGAGTTGTAATTCCACCACTAGCAAAGCCCCTAGATATACAGTTAATGATACCTCATGGTTGATTAGGTTGAGCATTAGTTGTTTTTTCTTTGTCATGAGAAAATTGTCCGACAGAGCAATGGTCAGCTAAATGTGCTATGCGCTTTTGAATGTGGCCGCCAATATATTTATCCAAATGTCCCTGCCGAGCTAATCGTTTTAGCAGGGCTTTGGAAACAACACACTCGTCAGTAGTGTGTCCGTGTTTTTGGTGAAAAGCATAATATTTCGACTTATTTATGTTCTTCAGATCTTGATAATTCCCAGCCTTCCGAGGAAGTTTAAAGAGTTTTGCATTCACGATTTCTTTAATTATCCCCTCCCTTTTGGTGTTGAATTGTGTGTAAGAATTATAACAAGATGTTAACCAGAAGGATTTCTTGTTGTCTCGAGCTTTTTCATCGTCTTTATTATTTTGGCCTTTCTCTGACTTTCAAACTTCGCGTAGCTCTTCAATCTCCATCTGACCTTTAGCTTTCTCTTAAAACTCGGTTAAAGTCCTTGGCTTGACCGCAGTTATGGCTTCTTGAAACTTTCCTGGGAAATGTTCGCTCTTAATATCATGTAGGTGCACCTCTGGGTGGAGGTTTGGAATGCTCATTGCTACCTTAGTGAATTGAGTAACGTATTCCCTAAGGCTTTCTTGTTGTCCCTACTTGATTGTGTTTAAATAATTGGAGCCATGTAAAATATATGGAAGAGGTAGCTAACTAATCTTCAAATAACTTGGCTAACTCTTGAAAGCGTGAAATAGAATCTGCAGGCAAAGAAGAAAAGCAATCAAGTGCAAGGCCGTCCAAAAAAGTAGGAAAACAACGATATAAAATATGGTCAGAAGCACCGTTTACTATCATTATGGAACGACATTTTTTGACATGTTTTTTTGGATCACCCTAGCCATCATAAGGGGTTAGATTCATTGGTAATAAAAAAATTTTAGGCAATTGAAAATTTATGACATTTGCCGTGAATGGTCCAACTGTGTTGTCCAATTCATCGTCTTCATTGGCTGGTTGATTCGCTTCTGGTTGCTGAATTTCAGAAACATGTGTTGGATCAGAATTGGCTTCCTCGTTATTTGGATATTTGTTGTAATCATCATTATTAGCTATCCTCTATGCATTGATTAGCCTGCTGTAATTTTGTTACCATTCGAAGAAGTTTGGATGGTGTGGGAGGAGGTTGTTCAGCCATGAACAAATCTGAAAATTATGGGGCCTAAAGAGAAAGGGTTTTTTCTGAGCTCCACGGTGGGCACCAATTGTTCTTGAGGGTTGATTGTGATATAGCTCGTCCTCCAACGATTGTCTGCAAGCTTTCCATCTGGATGAGTTATACCTCGGCACCAAGAGAACAAGGAGGTGAGCACCTACAAAAGGTACTACAGCGCTCAATTTAGTGAATGAATAATAAGCTTTGTATTCTAGTATTTCTTAAATCAACCTCTTACCTTTTGTTTCTACTTATCTCTTTTATAATAGGGATAGTCATTTTGTGGTTACCGAGTTATACTAGTAACGTATGAAGATATATGGTAACATTTTGATATTTTTATGATATTAGTAGCCGACTTATAACGTTTATAGCTGACTTTATATTTGTGTAACTGATTTATAACGGACATATCAAAAGAAAATTTACAGAAAACTAACTTAGGAATGTGTCTTAGGAAGTTACTGAGATATGAGAATTGTGTGAGTATGTTTTAGAAGAGAATTTTTAACCCTTCAATCTTCACTTGATATATATATATTTATAAAAATTCCTACGCAATCTTTATTTGACATGTAATCTTAGCCGTTATCAAAGTTAACAACTATTTGCATCAACCTTATTTACTTCTCTCGACTTTGACCATACCCGAACTTAACATTTTCTGAATCATGACTTTAATAAAATTCAAGGCTATAATATTGACCATGTAACAAAATGCCCCATTTTACTAGAACCTATACTTTAAGTACATTTAGGTTTTAAAGATGCCCCCATGATATATGAAGCTATAGAGTCTAGAGTGTTTTTTCCTCTCCCTGTTAGTATTTTCTTGATGTGTAAGACTTTACCAGCCTGGGTGCCAACTAGAGGCTTGATAAGCGGATAATTTGTACGCTTTTTGGCATTGTTTTTAGTATGTTTTTAGTATGTTCTAGTTAGTTTTTAGTATATTTCTATTAGTTTTTAGTTAAAATTCACTTTTCTGGACTTTACTATGAGTTTTTGTGTTTTTCTGTGATTTCAGGTATTTTCTGGCTGAAATTGAGGGACTTGAGAAAAAATCTGATTCAGAGACTAAAAAGGACTGCAGATGCTGTTGGATTCTGACCTCCCTTCACTCGAAGTGGATTTTCTGGAGCTATAGAAGCCCAATTGGCGCGCTCTCAATGGCGTTGGAAAGTAGACATTCTGGGCTTTCCAGTAATATATAATAGTCCATACTTTGCCCGAGATTTGATGGCTCAAACCGGCGTCCCAAATCAGCTCAAAACTGACTGGCGTTAAACGCCGGAACTGGCACAAGAATGGGAGTTAAACGCCCAAACTGGCACAAAAGCTGGCGTTTAACTCCAAGAAGAGTCTCTACACGAAAATGCTTCAATGCTCAGCCCAAGCACACACCAAGTGGGCCCGGAAGTGGATTTTTATGTCATTTACTCATCTCTGTAAACCCTAGGCTACTAGTTCTCTACAAATAGGACCTTTTGCTATTGTATTTTCATCTTTTGATCACTTGGGTCTTTTGATCACTTGAATCTTTTGATCATGTTTTTATGATTGAACCCTCTTTGGAAGGCTGGCCATTCGGCCATGCCTAGACCTTGTTCTTATGTATTTTCAACGATGGAGTTTCTACACACCATAGATTAAGGTGTGGAGCTCTGTTGTACCTCGAGTATTAATGCAATTACTATTGTTCTTATATTCAATTCGGCTTGTTCTTGTTCTAAGATATTCATTCGCACCCAAGAACATGATGAATGTGATGATTATGTGACACTCATCATCATTCTCACTTATGAACGAGTGCCTGACAACCACTTCTGTTCTACAAGCAAACAAGGCTTGAATGTTTATCTCTTGGATCCCTTGATCGGAATCTTCGTGGTATAAGATAGAATTGATGGCGGAATTCAAGAGAATCTGGAAGGTCTAAACCTTGTCTGTGGTATTCTGAGTAGGATTCAAGGATTGAATGACTGTGACGAGCTTC
>NC_029781.3:83838157-83838594 GCF_000817695.3 Arachis duranensis | reverse complement strand
CAGAGCGCGTTGAACATTTTCACTGAGAGGACAGGACTGTAGCCACTGACAACGGTGATGCCCAACATACAGCTTGCCATGGAAAGGAGTAAGAAGGATTGGATGAAGACAGTAGGAAAGCAGAGAGACGGAAGGGACCAAGCATCTCCATTCGCTTATCTGAAATTCTCACCAATGAAATACATAAGTATCTCTATCTTTATGCTTTCTTCATATATCATCCATAACCATTCGAGTTTGCCTGACTAAGATTTACAAGGTGACCATAGCTTGCTTCATACCAACAATCTCTGTGGGATCGACCCTTACTCGCATAAGGTTTATTACTTGGACGACCCAGTACACTTGCTGGTTAGTTGTGCAAAGTTGTGATAAAAAGTTGAGATTGCAATTGAGCGTACCATGTTGATGGCGCCATTGATGATCACAATTTCGTT
>NC_029781.3:83835669-83837953 GCF_000817695.3 Arachis duranensis | reverse complement strand
TTTTGGACCGGAGCTTTCTTTGAAAGCTTGGCTGGCTGTGAAGCCATGTCTAATTCCTGGACCGGAGTCTTTAGACTAACATTGCATGATTCCTGGAATTCTCATTAAGAATTTTGATATCTTTATTTTTTTTCCACTTAATTTTCGAAAAAACCAAAAAAAAAATTACAAAATCATAAAAACCAAAAATATTTTATGTTTCTTGTTGAGTCTAGAGTCTCATTTTAAGTTTGGTGTCAATTGCATGTTTTTGTTCTTCTTGCATTCATTCATGTGTCTTAAGTGATCTTCAAGATGTTCTTGATGATTTACTTACTCTGATCTTTAATTCCCTTGTCTTGAGTATTTTTGTTGTTTGTCATATGCATTCTCAACTTGTTAGTGTCAGTAGTATACAAACTTCTAGGTTTGGTGTCCTGCATGCATTGTTTATTTGATTTTAGTTGCATTTTGATTATTCCTTATTATTAAAAATCCAAAAAAAATATTTTTAATTTGTGTCTTTTCAAGTCAATAATACAGAGAATTGAAGATTCAGAACATACAGCAGAGGAATTACACAGAAAAAGCTGGGCGTTCAAAACGCCCACTGAGGAAGACAAACTGGCGTTTAACGCCAGCCAGGGTGCCTGGCAGGGCGTTTAACGCCCAAAAGGGTAGTGCTTTGGGCGTTAAACGCCAGAATGTGCACCATTCTGGGCGTTTAACGCCAAGATGGCACAAGAGGGAAGATTCTGTTTTTAATGCACATTTTTTTCAAGTTTTTAAAATTTTTCAAAATCAAATCTTTTTCAAATCAAATCTTTTCAATCAAATCTTTTTCAAAATCAATTTCTTCCCATTTTCAAAAATACTTGCTAACAATTAATGATTTGATTCAACATTTTAACTATGTTGCCTTTTCTGTTGAGAAAGGTTTAATGTTTGAATCATATCTTTTCTTGTTAGCCAAGTTATTAATTTTCAAAATCAAATCTTTTTAAATTGTTTTTCAAATCATATCTTCTCAATCATATCTTTTTAAAACCATAACTTTTCAATCATATCTTCTTAATCACATCTTTTTCAAAATAGTTTTCAATCATATCTTTTTTATTTCTAATTTCAAAATCTTTTTCAAAAATCACTTGATTTCTTTTCCACTCTTTGTTTTCGAAAATTAATTAGTATTTTTCAAAATATTTTTAAAATCTTTTTAATTTTTTTTTCAAAAATTTCTCCCCCTCTTCTCACATCCTTCTATTTATGGACTAACACTCCTCCTTGATGCACAATTCGAACTCCATCTTTCTTGATAAGTTCGAATTCTTCTACCTCTTCCTTCTATTTTTCGTTTCCTCTGACACATCAAGGAATCTCTTTACTGTGACATAGAGGATTCCATATTTTCTTGTTCTCTTCTCTTTCATATGAGCAGGAACAAAGACAAGAGCATTCTTGTTGAGGCTGACCCTGAACCTGAAAGGACCTTGAAGCGAAAGCTAAGAGAAGCTAAGGCACAACTCTCTGTAGAGGACCTAACAGAAATCTTTAAAGAAGAAGACATGGCAGCCAAAAACAACAACAATGCTAACAATGCAAGGAAGGTGCTGGGTGACTTTACTGCACCTACTCCCGACTTTTATGGGAGAAGCATCTCTATCCCTGCCATTGGAGCAAACAACTTTGAGCTCAAGCCTCAATTAGGAGCAAACAACTTTGAGCTTAAGCCTCAATTAGTTTCTCTGATGCAACAGAATTGCAAGTTCCATGGACTTCCATTGGAAGATCCTCATCGGTTTTTAGCTGAGTTCTTGCAAATTTGTGACACTGTCAAGACTAATGGGGTTGACCCTGAGGTCTACTGACTTATGCTATTCCCTTTTGCTGTAAGAGACAAAGCTAGGATATGGTTGGAATCACAGCCTAAAGAAAGCCTGAACTCTTGGGAAAAGCTAGTCAATGCCTTCTTGGCAAAGTTCTTTCCACCTCAAAAATTGAGTAAGCTTAGAGTGGAAGTCCAAACCTTCAGACAAAGGAAAGGTGAATCCCTCTATGAAGCTTGGGAAAGATACAAACAATTGATCAGAAAGTGTCCTTCTGACATGCTTTTCGAATGGAGCATCATAGGTATCTTCTATGATGGTCTGTCTGAACTGTCCAAGATGTCATTGGATAGTTCTGCTGGAGGCTCTCTTCATCTGAAGAAGACGCCTGCAGAAGCTCAAGAACTCATTGAAATGGTTGTAAATAACCAATTCATGTACACTTCTAAAAGGAATCCTGTGAACAATGGGACAAATCA
>NC_029781.3:83832345-83834526 GCF_000817695.3 Arachis duranensis | reverse complement strand
TTTTATGTTTTCTGTAGGTTGATGATGATAAGAAGTCACAAAATCAATCGAAAAAGCAAAAACAGAATGAAAAACAGAAAGAAAAATAAGCACACCCTGGAGGAGACCTTGCTGGCGTTTAAACGCCAGTAAGGGTAGCAAATGGGCGTTTAACGCCCAGTCTGGCACCATTCTGGGCGTTTAAGGCCAGAAAGAGGCACCAGACTGGCGTTAAACACCAGGAAAGGGCAAGAAGTTGGCGTTAAACGCCAGAAATGGGCACCAGCCCGGCGTTTAACGCCAGAATTGGCACAGAGAGCATTTTTGCTCGCCACTTGGTGCAGGGATGACTTTTCCTTGACACCTCAGGATCTGTGGACCCCACAGGATCCCTACCTACCCCACCACCCTCTCTCTTCTTCTTGACCCATTCACCAATCACCTCAACACCTCTTCCCCAAAAACCCCTCACCTATCAAATCCCATCTTTCTCTTCACCACTCACATCCATCCTTCATAAAACCCCACCTACCTCACCATTCAAATTCAAACCACTTTCCCTCCCAAACCCATCCTCTCATAACCGAACCCTACCCCTCTCTCTACCCCTATATAAACCCATCTTCACTCCTTCATTTTCACACAACCTAAACACTACTTCTCCCCCTTTGGCCGAACCATAAAGCCATCTCCATCTCCTCTATTTCTTCTTCTTCTACTCTCTTCTTTCTTCTTTTGCTCGAGGACGAGCAAATCTTTTAAGTTTAGTGTGGTAAAAGCATTGCTTTTTGTTTTTCCATAACCATTTATGGCATCTAAGGCCGGAGAAACCTCTAGAAAAGAGGAAAGGGAAGGCAAAAGCTTTCACCTCCGAGTCATGGGAGATGGAGAGATTCATCCCAAATGTGCATCAAGACCACTTCTATGAAGTTGTGGCCTTGAAGAAGGTGATCCCCGAGGTCCCTTTCAAACTCAAAAAGAGTGAATATCCGGAAATCCGACATGAGATTCGAAGAAGAGGTTGGGAAGTTCTCACCAACCCCATTCAACAAGTCGGAATCTTAATGGTTCAAGAGTTCTATGCCAATGCATGGATCACCAAGAACCATGATCAAAGTGTGAACCCGGACCCAAAGAATTGGTTTACAATGGTTCGGGGGAAATACTTAGATTTTAGTCTGGAAAATGTAAGGTTGGCATTCAACTTGCCCATGATGCAAGGAGATGAACACCTTTACACTAGAAGGGTCAACTTTGATCAAAGGTTGGACCAAGTCCTCACAGTCATTTGTGAAGAGGGCGCCCAATGGAAGAGATTCAAGAGGAAAGCCGGTTCAACTGAGAAGGCATGACCTCAAACCCGTGGCTAGAGGATGGTTGGAGTTTATTCAACGCTCAATCATTCCGACTATCAACCGGTCCGAAGTTACTGTAGACCGGGCTATCATGATTCATAGCATCATGATTGGAGAGGAAGTAGAAGTTCATGAGGTTATAGCCCAAGAACTTTATAAGGTGGCAGACAAGTCCTCTACCTTGGCGGGTTGGACTAAGTCCTCATAGACATTTGTGAAGAGGGCGCTCAATGGAAGAGAGATTCAAGAGGGAAGCCGGTTCAACTAAGAAGGCATGACCTCAAGCCCATCACCAAGAAAAGTGTGGAGCAAATAAGAGAACTTCATCAAGAGCATGAGGAAATTCCTCATCATAAAATCCCTGAGATGTCTCAAGGGATGCACTTTCCTCCACAAAACTATTGGGAGCAAATCAACACCTCCCTAGGAGAATTAAGTTCCAACATGGGACAATTAAGGGTGGAGCACCAAGAACATTCCATCCTCCTCCATGAAATTAGAGAAGATCAAAGAATCATGAGAGAGGAGCAACAAAGACAAGGAAGAGACATTGAGGAGCTCAAGCACTCCATAAGATCTTCAAGAGAAAGAACAAGCCACCATTACTAAGGTGGACCCGTTCTTTAATTTCCTTGTTCTCTGTTTTCTTGTTTTTTAAATTTTCATGCTTATGTTTATCTATGTTTGTGTCTCATGATCATTAGTGTCTTAGTGTCTATGCCTTAAAATTATGAATGTCCTATGAATCCATCACCTCTCTTAAAAAAAATGTTCTTAATTGAAAAAGAAAAAGAATTGCATGAATTTTGAATTTTATAACAGTTTAATTATTTTGATGTGGTGGCAA
>NC_029781.3:83807727-83832244 GCF_000817695.3 Arachis duranensis | reverse complement strand
TGTTGGCTCTTGAAAGAATGATGAAAAAGGAGACATGTTACTGAGGATCTGAAAAATCATAAAAATGATTCTTGAAGCAAGAAAAAGCAGTGAATACAAAAAAAAGCGAAAAAAAGGAGAAAGAGAAAAAGAAAGAAAAAGAAAGAAATAAAAGTGTGATCCAAGGCAAAAAGATTGTGCTTAAGAACCCTGGACACCTCTAATTGGGGACTCTAGCAAAGCTGAGTCACAATCTGAAAAGGTTCACCCAATTATGTGTCTGTGGCATGTATGTATCTGGTGGTAATACTGGAAGACAAAGTGCTTTGGGCCACGGCCAAGACTCATAAAGTAGCCGTGTTCAAGAATCATCATACTTAACTAGGAGAATCAATAACATTATTTGGATTCTGAGTTCCTATAGAAGCCAATCATTCTGAATTTCAAAGGATAGAGTGAGATGCCAAAACTATTCAGAGGCAAAAAGCTAAAAGCCCCGCTCATCTAATTAGTACTGATCTTCAGAGATGTCTTTGGAGTTCATTGCATATTCTCTTCTCTTTATCTTATTTGATTTTCAGTTGCTTGGGGGACAAGCAACAAATTAAGTTTGGTGTTGTGATGAGCGGATAATTTGTACGCTTTTTGGCATTGTTTTTAGTATATTCTAGTTAGTTTTTAGTATATTTCTATTAGTTTTTAGTTAAAATTCACTTTTTTGGACTTTACTATGAGTTTGTGTATTTTTCTGTGATTTCAGGTATTTTCTGGCTGAAATTGAGGGACTTGAGCAAAAATCTGATTCAGAGACTAAAAAAAACTGCAGATGCTGTTGGATTCTGACCTCCCTGCACTCGAAGTGGATTTTCTGGAGCTACAGAAGCCCAATTGGTGCGCTCTCAACGGCGTTGGAAAGTAGACATCCTGGGATTTTCAGAAATATATAATAGTCCATACTTTGCCCGAGATTTGATGGCCCAAACCGGCGTCCCAAATCAGCTCAAAACTGCCCGACGTTAAACGCCGGAACTGGCACAAGAATGGAAGTTAAACGCCCAAACTGGCACAAAAGCTGGCGTTTAACTCCAAGAAGAGTCTCTACACGAAAATGCTTCAATGCTCAGCCCAAGCACACACCAAGTGGGCCCGGAAGTGGATTTTTATGTCATTTACTCATCTTTGTAAACCGTAGGCTACTAGTTCTCTACAAATAGGACCTTTTGCTATTGTATTTTCGTCTTTTGATCACTTGGGTCTTTTGATCACTTGAATCTTTTGATCATGTTTTTATGATTGAACCCTCTTTGGGAGGCTGGCCATTCGGCCATGCCTAGACCTTGTTCTTATGTATTTTCAACGGTGGAGTTTCTACACACCATAGATTAAGGTGTGGAGCTCTGCTGTACCTCGAGTATTAATGCAATTACTATTGTTCTTCTATTCAATTCAACTTGTCTGTGGTATTCTGAGTAGGATTCAATGATTGAATGACTGTGACGAGCTTCAAACTCCTGAAGGCTGGGCGTTAGTGACAGATGCAAAAGAATCACTGGATTCTATTCTGGCCTGATCGAGAACCGACAGATGGATAGTCGTGCCGTGACAGGGTGCGTTGAACATTTCCACTGAGAGGATGGGAGGTAGCCACTGACAACGGTGAAACCCTACATACAGCTTGCCATGGAAAGGAGTAAGAAGGATTGGATGAAGACAGTAGGAAAGCAGAGAGACGGAAGGGACAAAGCATCTCCATTCGCTTATCTGAAATTCTCACCAATGAAATACATAAGTATCTCTATCTTTATGCTTTCTTCATATATCATCCATAACCATTTGAGTTTGCCTGACTAAGATTTACAAGGTGACCATAGCTTGCTTCATACCAACAATCTCTGTGGGATCGACCCTTACTCGCGTAAGGTTTATTACTTGGACGACCCAGTACACTTGCTGGTTAGTTGTGCGAAGTTGTGATAAAAAGTTGAGATTGCAATTGAGCGTACCATGTTGATGGCGCCATTGATGATCACAATTTCGTGCACCAATTTTGAATAGGACAAAACTCAGGGTGTCATATATTTATAAGAGTCTATACTATATATATGTAAGGTAATATACTAAAAGAGTCTAAGTCTGGGTTAATACGCCTTATGTTTGTATGAATGGTGTAACTTTTACCTTCTTGATGTATGTATGAAGCCGTTACAACATTATGTGATATATTTGGTTGTTATATGTTGCTATGTACATTGAATGAATGCCTGATCATCATCTACTTTATGTAAGCCACAAAACTAAACAAATACTACTAATCAATAACATGCACATTCATAGTCAGTGCGACAGGGTCAATAATATATGAATTAAATAATGTCTAGAGTCCATAGGTTGACAAATTAATAAATCCTGGCAACTAGGTTAAATTCTTATGAATTATATGGTTTTATAAATCAGAAATGTTCCTCAACTCTTTTCTGGATTAATTGACTAAGGGATTAATTTTTAATGAGGTTAAAGAGAAATTAAATCACCAAGGGATTGGGGGTTGATTACTAACGATTTGCCATAAAAGTATTTTGATATAATTAAGGTGGAAAGTGAAAAGTATTAATCCAAAAGTTTTAACATCTTCAAAGCCTTAACTATTTTATTCATATTATTTCTCACATCCACTATTTTCTTACGTTTGCCTTTATTTAATTCATATTTATGCTTAAAGACTTTCAAAATCCTAATTTGCTAGTCTAACTAGATTAATCGATTGATTTTGCTTGCTTAATCTGTTAATTCTCGTGGGATCGACCCTCACTCACCTTAGGTTATTACTTGATTCGACCCAATGCACTTGTTGGTGTTTTGTGGATTGTAAAATCTGCCATCAAGCTTTTGGCGCCGTTGCCGGGGATTAATTGTGGTTAACAAACTACCGATCAATCTATTACCTAGATTAGACTTATTAATTTTTTTTACTATTTTCATTTTTATTTCCCCTGGGAATTCCCTTTGGTACTGTGAAGGGAGTTCCAATTTGATTTTCTTGTTATTTTTTTCTATACAAATAACAGGAATAGAGAACCACTTTAGTACGATCTTGAGATTGAAAGAACTCTTCGACGGTAGTGACAACAAGTTAGAAATCAAAGAGTTGAAGAAGAGACTGAAGAAGTGGTTGAGGAAGAATTCCCTGAGCCACAAATAGCAGAGAACGTGAATAATAATGTCGACACACCAAGGAGGACTCTCGGATCATACATTAATCTTAATCCAGATAGTTGTGGAAGCAGTATCATTGCACCTACTGTCCGAGCCAACAATTTTGAATTGAAGCCACAGCTTGTCACATTGGCTCAACAAAACTTCCAATTTAGTGAAAGCTCACATGAGGATCCGAATTTGTTTATTTCCAACTTTTTGCAAATTTGTGATAAGGTCAAGACAAATGGATTGGGCTATAAGAGATCAGGCTAAGCATTGGTTAGAAAATCAGCGGAAGGAGAGCATAGCTACATGGAGGATTTGGTCACTAAGTTTCTAAATAAATTCTTCCCACCTCAGAGGCTCACTAGGCTGAAAACTGATGTTAAGACCTTCAGACAACAAAAAGGAGAATCCCTATTTGAAGCTTGGGAGAGGTTTAAAGAGATGCTCAGAAAATGCCCTGATGATATGTTTGCTGATTGGGTCCAGCTTTAAATTTTTTATGATGGGATCACCCTCACCTCATGGATGGCATTGGACACTTCAGTTGGAGGATCTTTGTATATGAAGAAAACTACTGAAAAAGCACAAGAATTTATTGAGATGGTGGCCAATAATCAATATATCTACTCATCTAAAAGATTATCAAAGAAAGGAGTTATAGAGTTAGGTGCTTTGGATACACTCATAGCTCAGAATAAAATTATGTTCGAAAAAAAATGCAATTACTCGACACCTAAGAGGAATACAAGTGTCGACAGTGAGCTCTCAAGAGAATTCCTATGGTGTAAGTAATGGATTCTCTCAAAGTGAAGGCATGGAGTATTATGGACAATCGTCTCTAAGTGAATTACATGGGCAACCCCTCAAGACACCCTCAGAATGACCCTTACTCCAACACCTTCAATCCAAGATGGAGAAACCACCCATATTTTGGATGGGAAAACCAGAACCAAAGACCTACCCCGTTTAACAACACCCACTAATCCCATCAATTCAATAACACCCAACAGAATACGTTCAGCCATCACAACACCAGTAACCCTTCTTTGAATTATTTTTACCAATCACTATCCAACTCATAACCAGTCCAGCAAAATACCCAAAGGCTTTCTAATCTTGAGCTTGCCTTAGAAAAATTATCTCAAAGCACGCTAGCTTTCATGGAGGAAACCAGAAGCTTCAGGGAGAAGACAAGAACTAATTTCAAGAATCAAGGTGCTTCAATTAGGAATTTAGAAGTGCAAATAGGCCAGATTGCTCAATAGTTGGAGAAGGCCGCAAATGTACTTCCTAGTGACACCATTCCAAATCGGAGGAGTGCAAGGCTATTTACATGAAAAGTGAAAAGGTGGTAGGAGATGAAAAAAAGGAAGAAACCAAGAAGGAGGAGTTCACTATTGGGGTAAGAAAGGAAGCTCTAGAGGATATTAATCTTCAAGAAGAACACGTGCAGCTTACTCTACAGTAACCTATTCAAGCCACATAAGCCCCACCAAAAGAGAGAATCCCAGTGCCTGAGTACGTACCAAGAATTTCATATCCCCAAAGGTTCCAAAGGGAAAACACGAAGAAGCAATATTCTAATTCTTGAAGATATTCAAGACTTTGCACATCAACATCCCGTTCATAGAAGCTTTTGCATAAATGCCCTTATATGCAAAATGTGTGAAGGATTTATTGTCCAGGAAGAAATCTTTAAAGGGAGGCCAAACAGTGGTGATGACCAAGGAGTGCAGTGCCATTATTTAGAGGAACTTACCAACAAAGAAGAAAGATCCAGGGAGTTTTTAAATTCCTTGCACTATTAGCAATACTACCTTTAACAGAGCTTTATGTGATTTAGGAGCAAGTATTAATCTAATGCCTTTATCTGTGATGAAGAGGTTACAAATTCAAGGGTTGAAACCCACTAAAATAGTTCTACAAATGGCAGACAAATCAATCAAGCATGCACATGGAGTGGTTGAAAATGTCTTGGTCAAAGTGGAAAAATTATTTCTTCCAGTGGATTTTGTCATTCTTGATATGGAAGAAGATGAGCATGCATCAATCATTCTAGGAAGACCTTTTCTAGCCACTAGAAGAGCCCATATTGATGTTGAAAAGGGTGAGTTAATGCTGAGGGTGCATGATGAATATCAAGTCTTTCATGTTTTCAAATCATGCATCATTCAAGTGATCAAGAGAATTTTATGAAGGTTGAAGCCAAGGATCTAAACTTGAAAAAAGAACCTAATGAATCACTCCCAAAGATCCTACCTTCATGCCCAAGCAGAATAGAAGAAAAGAAGGAGGTACCAGAAGCTGGAAATTCAATTGACATTAACAAGAGCTTGCAACTGAAGCCTCCCTTTGCAATCAACAAACCTCTTAACACCAACCTTAAGTTTGGTGTTGGGTGTACATCAAATATAGCGGAGGCCCCAAAGAAGAAAGTTTCTAGAGGGTGGAGGAATAAGAAGATTCCTACTGAAGACTTTTTACCCGGAGAAAAAGTAGTTCTATCTCATCACCCACCATTACCATACACAGTGAGTAGAGTTCTCTCCTTTGACCATCTTGAGCTAACATATGATGACACAGGAAGGAAATTCAAGGTGAGAGGGGAAAGAGGTGAAGCACTATCAACCTCAACCTTAGCAAGGAATAACCGTCAAGCTAGTGGCGTTAAAGAAGCGCTTGTTAGGAGGCAACCCAACATTTGGTATCTCTTTTCATTCGCATATTTTTGTTTTTCTTTACTGAATTCTTAGCAATTATCTGTTTTACATTATGCATAAACATTAATAAGAAGTTTGGTGCAGGAGATTCAACTATGAACACATGATTTCCCATTAAGTTTGGTATGGTGAAGCCCTAACGTTATACTCGAAGGAACTACGTACTACGCCAAAAAGGAGTTGTGTGTACGCATGCATGTGTGCACACGCAAAACTAAGAATTCTGGGGAAGTATGCGTACGCACAAGCCTATGCGCACGCACAGAAAGCCCTCTCGTACAACGTGGGAACTTCACGTATAACGTGAAAAAGGGGTTCGCTCCCAGGATTCTAATTTTGGTAAAGTGTGCGTACGCACAGAAAGTTTTCCACTATAACGTGGAGGATCTCACATACTACGTAAAAGCCAAAGGTTTAATTTTATGGAAGTGTGCGTACACACACACCTGTGCGTACGCACAAAAAGCAATTCACGTATAACGTGAATTTTCTCATGTATAATGTAACAGCGCTAACTTGCTTCAGGGAACAAATTTAAAATCATGTATAACGTGAACTATGTCAAGTAGTACTTTAAGGCATAAAATCATAGCTACTTCTTTCACTTAGACCTATTGTACCATGTTCCACTTGAGCCACCATCCAATCTTCATATCTACACGTATGCTTGTGCTTAAGATTATTATTCTCACACCACATCCAAACCTAAGTTTGGTGTGGTAGTATTCATGCATGCAAGATAAAGGACTACACCTCACTATCTTCCTACTACATCTCATGTATAAGTCATTCATTCTATTTCATCTATCATACTTCTTTTTCTAGTATTTTATAATTTTTTCCAATAATAACTATCGCCTAAGCTTGTTTTGTAGATGCAGTATTTGTGACTACTCAAGAATTTAGAAAACCTCTACTTGCATTAAGGCTATTGTTCTTATCAGGGTTGCATATGTGTTCATGGAGTAAGTTTGGTGTGCTATACCAAATTCATATACCATTAGGTACTTGGCCTAGTTCACATAGATGGCACCACACTAAGTTTGGTGTTGCCACGTTCACCATGCAAACATAGTAACAGTCTCATTATCTTATTTTCTTTGGGCTTACTTTTCCTTATGTTATGATTTGGATTCTTTTAATTGAATAAGCCTCTGCATTAATTGAATTATTTCACTTGATAAACCTGCTCTCATCACCATCACTTTTTCTTTTCTTTGATGCTTGAGGACAAGCAATCGTTTTAAATTTGGTGTTAGAGGCTACGCTCTACATAGCCTAAAAGTTGATGAAGAAGATGATGATGAAGAGAAAGATAGTGAGAATTAAGGTTGTTTCTCTCTTTTTAATAATATGCATGCGTATCAAATAATACCTTACGTGAGTAAGGGTCGATCCCACAAGGATTGATGGATCAAGCAACAATAGTTGAGTGATTGGCTTAGTTAAACAAAAATTGATTTTGATATTGAGATGTTCAAAAGGTTTAAGTTGAAAATAAGACAGACACACAATAAATAAGTTGGGAATAAAATCTTAGAGAAATAGTTAAGTCTTCAGAGTTATCTATTTTTCTGGATTAACTTTCCTTACTAACTATTTTAATTATGTAGGATTTAATTTATGGCAAACTATTTGTGACTAGACCTTGATTCCTTAGACCTTCCTAGTCTCCTCTAAAATTCATCAATTGCCAATTCCTTGGTCAATTAATTCCAATTAGAGGGTGATAATCAAATTCCAATTTACATGCCACAAAAACTTTAATTACCCAAAAATAAAAGGATTATATGTCACATATCCCGTTAAATCCAGATAATTAAAATTTAGGAGAATATGTTTTCAAGCTGTTGTTCTAGTAAAGAGCTTTTCCAACTTTTACAAGAACTCAAATAGAAAGAGGGTCATACTTCCGTTCCACCCAAATTCATAAAATAAATAGCAAAAACAATTCTTAAATATAAATCCAAAACATAAATTAAAATAGAAAAAGCAATAAAATCAATCCATACAAATAGATAGAGCTCCTAACCTTAACAGTGGAGGATTAGTTGCTCATGGAATGTGGAATGTAAATTTGTATAGAATTCCCTAATGGAATTTACCTAATAGAAGAGAAGTCTCCCCTTTTTATAACTAATCTTAATTAATTTAAAATCTAATATTTTAAAATTAAGATAATATCTTTTTCTATTTTAAAATCAAATTTGAATTTAAATCAGAATTAACTAACTACTTCGCGTCTTGTAACGTGGGGACCACTTGGCTTCACTGGATCTGCGCCTAACTTGGGTGCTAAAATGGGGTCCAGAAATCACCCCTCAGCGTTTTCTGCGTTCTCTGCACGTGGCGCATGTCACGCATACACGTCAGTCACGTGTACGCATCGCTGGTCTTTTCTGCGAGTCACGTGGATGCGTCGGTCATGCACACGCGTCGCTGTGCAAATCTTCAAATCATGCGTACGCGTCAGTCATGCGCACGCGTCACCATAAAAAGCTCCAAATCACTGGTACGCATCAGTCACGCGTACATGTCGCTCCTCGCTGCTATCTCCTTTAAATCTTGAGTTGCAGAAACTCCATCAAATCCAGTCGAATGCTACCTAAAATAAATAAAATTTCACAAAACTCAAAATAACATCCATAGTGGCTAAAATATAATTAATTCTTAATTAAACTCAACAATTTAAGTGCAACTTCACTAGGAAAAGATAGACAAAATGCTCACGCATCACAACACCAAACTTAAACTGTTGCTTGTCCTCAAGCAACCAAAACTAATATAAGCTTAGGATGTGAATTTGCATGAGAATGAGAGTTCGATTAAGCTCGTGTCTCTTTTTATAGTGGGGTTTACAACTGCAATCCTGAATAGGTTTGGCATCTCACTCTTCTCTGAATTAGAAGAATGTCACTGTCATCTGGAATTAGAATCCGGATAATATTATGAATTCTCTGATCTTTTATATTTCAGTTTAATCCTTGAACACAACAAAATTTACTTTAATTTATTTTCTTTGGTGCTTTGCACCTTGAGCCTAGCCATGACTTTAAATGTTTTGTCTCAAGGGTTACTTGACACAGAAACACCACAAGCACTTAACTGGGAAACTCTCTTTGAGTTCTGGTTTTTCTTTCAGTTACTCCCAGACAGTGGTGCTCAAAGCCTTTGGCATACTCTGTTAAGCGCACTTGGTCTCGACTTTAAGTGTTTTGTCTCAAGGATTACTTGACACAATCACACCACAAGCATATGACTAGAAAACAACTCTTTGAGCTTTTAATCATGTCCGACCTCCCTAGTCATTGATTCTCAGAGCCTCGGACCTTGCTTTTATTATTATTTATTTATTTTTGCTGTGTCTTTTGCTTCAAGGATTAAATTTTTGTTTATTTCAAAGAAGTCATAATAATTCTCTAAATTCCTGTTCCTTATACATCAACATCCCTTGATTCAAATTCAAATATGCACTGTTCATATCATGCATTCAAAATTACCATTAATACCACCACATTTAAGTAAATAAGACTATTCTTAGAATTAACTCAATTTCTCATGCAATATATCACTTTTAAAAAATTTTTGATTTCAAGCTCAGTGGGCAATACATGAGACATCTTTCAGAATTAAATCACTTAAGGGAAAACTAAACTAGACCTAGGGTTCTTACTAATAAAGGATCATGCAACAAATAATGCAAAATAGCAGAAAAACGGGAACATAACATAGAAAAAGAGGGGAGGAATAAAAAATATGAAATGAACTCAACCACCTTAGTTATCCTAGCGGTCGCTTTATTCTTCAGGTTGTGCTCCTCCATGAAGATGATTCACCTCCCTTTTGGTGCCATAGGAATAAATAGAAAAGCTTTAAGCAAAGCGTCAACACCAAACTTAAATGTTTGCTTGTCCTCAAGTAAAGAAAATCTGAAAATAGAAAGAGATAAATTAGTATGAAGAAAGAAAAAAAATAAGAGAGAATAAGGATTGAGAGAGAGAAAGAAAACTGGGCGGCGCAAGCGACGCGTTTGCGTACGGCATGCGATCGCGTACGTCGCGAATTCTTCATCATGACGCATTAGCGTCATACACGCGTCCGCTTGCCCTGGATTTTGTGCGATTCGCGCGAAGCCAGCCACGCGCCCACGCGACTTTCTGTTTGCATGGCTTGGGGGCTAATTTTTCATACGATGCGTTCGCGTGGATGGCTATATGTGCAACTGACGTGAACGTGTCAGTCACGCGTCCCCATGAATAAATATGTGCTTTTAGCACACTTCTTGTCCCAGGCCAGCACAACTCTCTGCCAAATACTCTTTTACATTGAATTTGCAGGTCACGCGTTCGCGTCGGTGACGTGCCCGCATGAATGGCGAAAATCACAAACGACGCGAACGCGTGGGGTACGCGAACGCGTGGGGTACGCGAACGCGTGGGATCATTTGTGCGAAAGGCTCCATTCTGGCGCCACTCCTGCGCAACTCTCTGTCAAATTTTTTTTTCACACACATCCATCTGACGCGTACGCGTCAGCGACGCTTGCGCGTCGTGTGCTCTTTTTTTTAATATCCGGTTCCTGTTCTAAAATAGCTGCATGATCAGAAAATTAGTAAGAACTCAATAAAAATAAAATAAGTGAGAAAACTACTACTACGAAAGAAAATAACTAAGAATGAAAAGGAATGATCATACCACGGTGGGTTGTCTCCCACCAAGCACTTTTAGTTAAAGTCCTTAAGTTGGACATGTGGTGAGCTCCTTGTTATGGTGGATTGTGCTTGTACTGATCCAGGAATCTCCACCAATGTTTGTAATTCCAATGGCTACCGGGATCCCAAACTAGGAGCATAACGCCTTTGAGCAAGTTGAAGCAAGTGACAGGCCCCATGAGTGTTGATTGTGGAAATGAATTCCAGGGTCCCAAACCTTGCTTTTACACCCGTCTTCTTATGGATCACCATTGTTCCCACCGGGTGACAAACAATCTGAATTCTCACAGAGACATCCAAACAACCTTCTAGACCCATTCAAATTAGCTCTACACCAATCCTTGCACTTTAATTTGGAGCATGCAACCATACTAAACCTTGCTTGACATCTCTTGCCACTAACCATCTTCCTCTTACTCTTAATGCCATAAAGAGCTCTAAGTTGACCATCCGTCTCTAGTAGCCCATATTCAAGTGGGAAAGTACAGGTTAAGGATAGGAATTTTACCCACTTAAATGTTGTATTGGATGGT
Source organism: Arachis duranensis (assembly GCF_000817695.3). Classification (NCBI taxonomy): domain Eukaryota; kingdom Viridiplantae; phylum Streptophyta; class Magnoliopsida; order Fabales; family Fabaceae; genus Arachis; species Arachis duranensis. The sequence continues at coordinate 83,821,100 of NC_029781.3, read as the reverse complement.
GATGGCTTTGGAAGAGGTCTTGCAAGCTCCACTCCCTTGTGCTCTCCTTTGAATTCTTCTATCTCTTTGCAAGCTTCCTTAATTTCCATCTCTTCCCCTTGGTAGCTTTCTTTTTCAACTAACTCTTCATTGACCTTGGTCTCAGAGCCAGCTACTTTACCACCGCTCAATTGAATAACCGTGCAGTCTTCTCTTGGATTCACCACTATATCACTTGAAAATATACTTGCAGACCTCTCAAGTAATTGCTTGCTCATTTAGCCCATTTGCATTTCCAAGTTTCTAATGGAGGCTCTGGTTTCCTGCAATAAACTCATCATCATCTCCCAATTAGGATCTTCTTAGGATTTAGAGTTTGCCTGCTGAGTTGATTGAAACTGGTGGTTATTAAAATTATTCTGTTGAAAATCACCCTGAGCACTCCCCATGTAATTGACCTCAAGATTTTGGGTGTTGATAGCTGGGACTTGCATGCCACCCATATGTTGAGTAAGTAGATTTAATTGCTGAGACATAAGCTTGTTCTGAGCAAGAATAGCATTAAGAGTTTCTACTTCCATAACACTCTTCTTCTGAGAAGCTTCAATATCTGATGGTGGCTCTTGACATGGGTAGAAAGATGATGGTTCTTGGTAGTTGGAACATGGAGCATTGAAGTTTCTTTGGTTTTGACTTTGCCAACCAAAATTTGGATAGTTCCTCCATCCACCATAGTATGAATCACTACTTGGGTGTAAGTAGTAACCCACGTGATCTTTCTCCATTATTTTTTCTTAGCACAAAACACCAAACAAGATTAAACGCACCATGTGGTTGACAAGCAAGCAAAGAAGAAAGAACATAAAGGAGATTTAAACTAAAAAAAATAAAACAACTAAGGGGACACCAAACTTAATTTCAGAAATTAAGAAAAATATTAGTGCTATTCATTTATTTAAAAAAAATATTTTTTTAAAAACAAAATAAAAAAGGAAACGATAAAGAAGGAACAGGGGAGGGGGGAAGTAAACGAAAGAAAGTGTAACCAAAGAGTAAAAAACGTAAAGTTTTTTTTTTAAATAAAGGAAAAAAATTAAAAAGAAGTAAAATAATAAAAAAAGAAAACAGGAAACGAAGGCGAAAAACAAAAACGGAAGAAAGGAAAAAAATAAATAAATAGTGAAATAAGAAAAATTAAAATTAAAAATTTTATTATTTTTTTCGAAAATATTTAAAGCAAATTTTAAATAAAATTAAAAATAAAACGTCTAATCTAAGCAATCAAACAACTAATAGTTGTCAATCACAGTCAATCCCCGGCAACGGCGCCAAAAACTTGGTGTGGTATTTTACAACCCACACTACTAACCGGCAAGTGCACCGGGTCGTACCAAGTAATACCTTACGTGAGTAAGATTCGATTTCACGAGGATTGATGGATCAAGCAATAATAGTTGAGTGATTGGCTTAGTTAAACAAATAAAAATTGATTTTGATATTGAAATGTTCAAAAGGTTTAAGTTGAAAATAAGACAAACACACAGTAAATAAGTTGGGAATAAAATTTTAGAGAAACAATTAAGGCTTCAGAGTTATCTATTTTTCTGGATTAACTTTCCTTACTAACTATTTTAATTATGTAGGATTTAATTTATGGCAAACTATTTGTGACTAGACCCTAATTCCTTAGACCTTCCTAGTCTCCTCTAAAATTCATCAATTGCCAATTCCTTGTTCAATTAATTCCAATTAGAGGGTGATGATCATATTCCAGTTTACATGCCACAAAAACTTTAATTACCCAAGAATAAAAGGATTATATGTCACGTATCCCGTTAAATCCAGATAATTAAAATTTAGGAGATTATGTTTTCAAGCTGTTGTTCTAGTAAAGAACTTTTCCAAGTTTTACAAGAACTCAAATAGAAAGAGGGTCATACTTCCGTTCCACCCAAATTCATAAAATAAAGAGCAAAAACAATTCTTAAATATAAATCCAAAACATAAATTAAAATAGAAAAAGCAATAAAATCAATTCATACAAATAGATAGAGCACCTAACCTTAACAGTGGAGGATTAGTTGCTTATGGAATGTGGAATGTAAATTTGTATAGAATTCCCTAATGGAATCCCCCTAATGGAATTTACCTAATAGAAGAGAAGTCTCCCCTTTTTATAACTAATCCTAATTAATTTAAAATCTAATATTTTAAAATTAAGATAATATCTTTTCCTATTTTAAAATCAAATTTGAATTTAAATCAGAATTAACTAACTACTTCGCGTCTTGTAACGTGGGGACCACTTGGCTTCACTGGATCTGCGCCTAACTTGGGTGCTAAAATGGGGTCCAGAAATCACCCCTCAGTGTTTTCTGCGTTCTCTGCACGTGGCGCATGTCACGCGTAAGCGTCAGTCACGCGTACGCGTCGCTGGTCTTTTCTGCGAATCACGCGGACGCGTCGGTCATGTGCACGCGTCGCTGTGCAAATCTTCAAATCATGCGTACGCGTCAGTCATGCGCACGCATCACCGTGAAAAGCTCCAAATCAAGCGTACGCATCAATCACGCGTACGCTTGCTCCTCGCTGCTATCTCCTTTAAATCTTGAGTTGCAGAAACTCTATCAAATCCAGTCGGATGCTACCTAAAATAAATAAAATTGCACAAAACTCAAAATAGCATCCATAGTGGCTAAAATATAATTAATTCTTAATTAAACTCAACAATTTAAGTGCAACTTCACTAGGAAAAGATAGACAAGATGCTCACGCATCAATGCACAACAAAAAAAGTTTGGCAAAGTATGCATACACACACACCTGTGTGTACGCACATGTTGGATTTCAAGTAATACGTGGAGTTTCTCACGTACTACATTAGAGCAAGCAACTTAAGGAAATTGGCTCACGTACAACGGAGCTACTTCTCATTGTACGTGAGCCCATAAATGACACTCCAAGATCACTCTCTCAAGTCATGTATAACATGGAACAGCCCACGTATTACGTGGGCCTTGCTGCCCCTTCCTAAACCTCAATTCAAGATTTTATGTTCTTCAAAATTTCAACTCTTGAGGATCATTCACAATTAATGCTGACAGTTATTAAAGATCAGAAGCAATCAAGAAAGATATCTTCTCGGTGGAGAATAATTAGGAAAAGATTTGATTCTGTTTTAGATTTTTATTTGTTTTTGAAATTTGAATTTGAATTCAGTTGTAGCTAGATTAGTATTTAGGGGAAGAGGGTTCTAACCTCTTCGGCATCTGGTCACTTTGCAATTTTAATTTCATAAGTATTTTAAGAACCAACATGAGTTTCTAATTCTCCTCGATTAAGGTTAGGAGCTCTATTGATTCCATGGTTTCATATTCTAGCTTTTCACACCTTTGATTTATGCATTGATTTATTTTCAAGAATAGGTTTTTGTTTTTCATCTTAAAGGGTATGAATGTGTTGGGAAACAATTCTTCTCTGATTTGAATCATTTTAACTTCTTGGAAAAGTTGCTTCATTGAATTAAGCTTGAAAACCGATTCTCGAAATTTGTAAGTTTTAAAACTGGATTGATAAGTGACATAAAATCAACTAGGTTAAATTCTTTAGAATTGTGTAGTTTTATAAATCAGAAACGTTCTTCAACTCTTTTTTTGATAAATTGACTAAGGGATTCGCTTTTAATTAGGTTAAAGAGAAATTAAATCACCAAGGAATTGGGGTTTGATTACTAACATTTTGCATAAAAGTATTTTCGCATAATCAAGGTAAAAAGTGAAAAGTATTAATCTGGAGATTTTAACATCTCCAAAACCTTAACTCTTTTATTCATATTATTTCTCACGTCTACTATTTTCTTATGTTTGCCTTTATTTAATTGCTGTGTATGCTTAAAGACTTTCAAAACCCTAATTTGCTAGTCTGACTAGATTAATCGATTGATTTTGCTTGCTTAATCCGTTAATCCTCATGGGATAGATCCTCACTCACCTGAAGTTATTACTTGATTCCACCCGGTGCACTTGCCAGTGTTTTATGGATTGTAAAATCTGCCATCACAAGACACAATGAGGATCAATGAATACACAATAGCATTAAAAGATCACTGTGTGTACTTGTATCATTATAATGCTATATTGTGTATATATAATACCTTGTATACTTGGTTGATTACTGTTGCAAAGCTATTGGTTATGTGGTTATAATGCCTATGGTTCTTAACTAGTAGTTTTTTTAATTGGAATAATCAATTTTATGGTGAATTATTTTCAGGTTTAATTTATGGCCATAGTTATTCAACCCGAGAGTCATTTTTAAAGTATTTTTAATTAAATAAAACACAATCAATTTGTCTATGTAGGAGAGTGTTAGAATTTTTTGTGGTGGACTTCTATGGATTGTTGGCTTTTGTCTTTGTAAAAAGGGATTGAATGTTTAAGCCTGATATTTCTGTAAGCCATGATGTGATTAAGTGATTCACTTTGAGTTTTGAATGTCACCATGTATTATTGGGCCTTGGAGCCTAATGATTAGTGTACATGATAAGATGAGATAAGATAATAGTGTAGGATTCTTTTGATCTAAGCCTTTGATAGTTAAGACTTGATCACTATAAATATATGTTATAAGGAAAGGATCCACACTTCTATCTAATTCTCTTGATGGCTAACGAATCCATCACGTGCCACCTCTGAAGAATTAGACAGGATGCGTGTTCTCGGGTATCAAACCTCACATAAATAATATCCTCCAACTTCTTAGCTCAGATGCCAATCATGAATCCCAAGAGGTACGTACATAGTTCTCTTTTATTTGGTATTCTGACCCTACAAATTCTAACACAAATTGATTTAAAATATAAAGCTTCTTCTAATACTTTGGAAAAATTGGCAAAGGTACAACAAATTTTGGTACCAATCAAAAAGAGAGAACTGATGGTTATAGATGATTGGGCCGATGATGATTGGAGAAAATCAATTGCTTCATATTTAAGGAATCCTAATACATAAGTTGACCAAATTTTGAAGTTACGGTCGAAGAATTTTGTACTAATGGGAGATGACTTATATAAGTATTGAGGGAAATTTTATGAGATGTCTAAGTGAATCTGAATCTATTATTGCTTTTAGTGAAATCCATAAAGGGATTTGCAGTGCTCATCAAGCTGGAGAGAGAATAAAATGGTCCTTTCGATGTGATCAAGTATTTTGGCTAACCATGGTAAAAGATTGCATTGAATATGTCAAAACTTATTTGGAATGTAAAAAACATGGGGTAATACAACAGGTGCCCGTATCAGATTTGCATTCGATTGTTAAGTCATGGTCATTTTAAGGGTGGGCTATAGATTTAATTGGTTTGATTCATCTATCATCGTCAAAAGGGCATCAATATATTTTGGTAGCAATTGATTATTTTACCAAATGGGTGGAAGCTGTTGCTTTGGTTGATGTTAATCAAAACATTGCTATTGATTTCATTGAGGAAAACATTATTCATCAATTTGGTATTCCTCAAAAAATAAGTGCTGATTAAAAAACTAAGTTTGTTGGTCGACAAATAACAAATTTTGCAGTATCCAGAGGTATAAAATTAGTTATGTAGACACCGTATTATGCACAAATAAATGGCTAAGTAATAGAGTTGCTAATGAAATTATAATAGGTTTGATTAGAAAGCTTATTGGTCGTAAACCTTATAATTGGCATGAAACTTTAAGATAAGTATTGTTGACTTATCGAAACTCGCCATGGGGATCGATTAATACATCCTTTTATAAGTGAGTTTATGGGCACGATGTTGTGTTACCATTAAAAATTAACTTAAACACTAAGAATATTGAAATAAGAAAGTTTGCATGTCGAAGACTATTGGAACGTTATGTTTGATAAATTAAACGAGTTAGATATATAATGAGTGTTTAGTTGCATTAGATAACATTATTCGACAAAAAAAAAGTACCGCCAATAGTTATTATCGATGTGTGAAGAGTAAGGTGTTCTACTTAGGTGAGTTAGTGATGAAGGTAATATTACCTATTGAAAAGAAATTAAAAAAAGTTTGGTAAATGGTCACTAAATTGGGAAGGTCCTTATCAAATAATGAAAGGATATTCTGGAAATACTTATAAAATCAAGGATATCAATACGGGCAATAAAATAAAATCGATTAACGACAAATATTTAATGTGTTTCAAAGTACTAGAACAAAACATATAATGACAATGGAACTACTAATAACTAGAAAGTAAAAATATTTAGGATTACATCAATTCACTTAGCATAACAAGCCTTCAATTTTTATATGGTTGCAAGATTTGATCTAACTTGTATTTCAGTTTAATTTGCTCCTGTTCGTGTGACTGAAGTTTTTTCAGTTGCTTTTTCTTTACATTGTGAAGATTTGTGGCTCAGTTTCTTAGATCGATATTTTTTTATGACAGGGACAAAATTTTCTTTTTCCAATATTTGCTTCCTTTGTTCAATTTTCTAAAAAGGCCTTTGAAGGAGGACTTCGTTCTGTTTGACTTTAACAAGTTCTTTTTTCAATATTTCTTTTCTTTTCTTTAGATGTTCTAATTCGATGAAAATAATGTTTAAATAAGTGTCAAATTTTGAAACCTTTTCCCTTTTTCTTGTCATGAAAGTATCAACTTTGGTGTCTCGATCTTCAATTTCTCCTAATTATTCGGATATTGAAACTTAAAATATTATTAAGAAAGGTGCTAAAATCATCTTGAACTGACCAATTGTCGACCGAGTTGCTCAGAAGAGTTCTTAATTGTTTTAGAACTTTACAAATGTTGGGGTCCATAGTGGGTTTGGCTGAAATTTGATGTTGAGTTTCCTTACGGAGACTAGAAATCTTGGAACTAGTTTCTAAATGTACTGATTTGTTGTCAGAACTTGACAAAATCGTGTCCTTGCCTTTGAAAATTTTCAATATGATGCCAATAAGCTCATTGAGATCAGGTTAATCTTGATCCATTTTTTCGACTTTAGCTCCTTATTTGACTGCCTTGGAGTCAAGTTGAAGCAAATGAAAATGCGAAACTTTTTCAAATTGGGTAATGTCTTGGTCATTAGAATTGGGATTAGATCAACAATATTTGATTCCTTGACATTCTTGGCAAGACTGGCCTCTTTATTTTCTTTGATGTTTAAAGGAAGTGTTGAATCAAAATTGGATGAAGTCAAAGAATGTGTGGATTGGACTTTAGTTTCGAGTCTTTCCTCATGAGGGTCAGTTATTGTGATTTCGGGATATATAATCTTTTCCTACATATAAAATTAGATGAGGATATTATTCTAAAAATTTAGTTATAAAGTATATATAAGGTAGGGTAAATACCTTAGTAGCTTTTGAATCTGCCAAGTTGAGATAACTACAGGAAACATGCTCAAAGTCAGTATCGACATTCCTAGTGCTTGACTTTGAAATTTTAATGTTGGAACCTTTGAAGGGTGGATTGGTGGATTTGTTTGGTTCTTTGGGTGAGGCTTGCCCTTGTTTTTATTTCTATTAGAGTTAATGGACCATCGATAAAGGAAAAATTAGATAATCAAAGTTTTTTTCTGATTTACCTATACCAAATTTAAAGCTATAAATGATTCTTTTGATACTGTGATTTTTCTTTTGAAAGGTTTGGAAGTTTCTACTTTGCGTTTTGAGATCGTTTTGGTAGTAGTTTTTGAACCATCATAAGGCAAACATTTATCATTCCATATAAAATTTGTTCAAGACGTTGATCATATTGTGAAAAATACTTTTGCCACCATATAAGGAAGGACTTGGTCACATAGTAGTCAATAGGTTCATAATCAAATCGAAGGGCTTTGTTTTGATTTAAGAGCTGATATATTTGCTTCGTTGAGTTGTAGACATGCTTACCAAGTTCACTAGATAGTTTCGACCCCAAGGGAGATGGTAGAGCTTGAGAGAATCCCAGTGTCAAGCAACCAAGTGAAGAGCATAAAGGGTTACTCGATATTGATCCTTCTTATACACTGGAAAGCCAATAGCAAACACTCAAATGGCTGTAAAGCTAGCCGAAGTATTGTCGACAGGATGTCGTATTTTTTCATTTTCAGATTTATAGATCCTAAATGCCAAAACCAAGTTGGATCACATTTGCGCTTGACAAATGGAGCAAAGTTGAGTTTTTCATTTTGGAAGGATTTAACATTAAAAAGTTTGGTGAAAACCTCCCAGAACAAATCTCACGCAGTAGAACCAAGAAATTTAAGTTTCAATATTGACACCCTATTGCCTTTGATGCGTTGTTTTGTTTCAAGTGGAGCGTCGTCGATAACCGTGAATTTCTCGAAGACAGCATCAACCACAATTGAAAAAACCAAAGTGGAGCCCCAACACTGAGAGGAGTTCAATTGCACATACTCCCGACCATCTGGTCTAATTGGTCATATAGATTGCCTAAAAGGAGCTTGGCCAAGCAATAGTGTGATGTGCCTTCATGAATGAGCGTAGCAAATGGCTGATAAAGTTTTTGTATAGTCACACTACGTGAACAAAAAACTATCCCATTTAGCCAAAAGCACAGGACGGCGATGTATTGTTCATCAGTAACAGGGTCATCACCTTGCCCCCATGTTCTTAATAAATTCTCTATAGGTTGGATTGTTCCAATTGACATCATATTCCTTAGTTGGCTTTAAGTCAAGAGTGATGTTGGTCCTAGTGTGGGAGAGGCCTGTAATGGTGGCAATGTTGGACCTACCATTCCACATGAAAGGTGTAGATTTTTAGTTGTTTGACTGCATAAATAAAGTGCAACTATTATCCAATGATGGGTGGTAAGTGGTTATTGAGACAATTGAAGAAGGTCGTATATGCCTCTCAAGGCCTTGAAATCTTTTTTGTATGGCTCAAGTTTTTTAAACCAAGTTAAGATGTTTGCATTCTTGAAGAAGATTTTAGGATTATTCCCAAAACCACAAATATCATCAAAAGGAGTCATATAGATATCATTCTTTATCAATAGATCTTGATGGCAAAGTTAGAAAGAAAGATAAGATTTCATCGATACAAGAAGGGACGAAAGAGAACATAGAAACTAATGCACTTGATCCTTGACAGCAAAAGGGAAAAGAATTTGCCCATGTTGGTAGTGTCGATAGGATCCTCAATGTTGGTGTCTAATTTCTTGATAAAATCCCAAGATTGGTGCTAGAGGTTTCTCCAATTGATTCTTTCTCTTTCCTTGATAATTCGATTGCCTTTTTAGATGCCATAGCTAAAAAGAAGGGTTTTACGCATCAGTAAAAGCAAAATAAATGATTGCTAATTAAAAAAAAAAAAAAAGAGAAAAAGACAAATTGATCCATAACTTTTTGGTCCGTAGAAATTTAAGTCCTTGAGAATTTAAAAATACAATTAAGTCCCAGACCTCTTCAAAATCTGGACACATCAATTCCTGGGTCTAATTTGTCCCTTTTGAAAACTCTCTCACGTGTGCATCTGTATCAATCAGGTCAGTACAACAAGATTCATCTTTAATTTTTCTGTTGGATCTGGCAGACCCAAGTAAACATGAGAAATCGATATGTCCAGGTTTTGAAAAGGTCAGGGACTTAAATATATTTTCAAAACCTTGAAAAATTAAATGTCCGCAAATCAAAAGGTCAAGAACCTATTTGTCTTTTTCTCTAATAAAAAAAAGAGAGTAGTAACGAAGAATAAGATTTAATTGAGTTAAAGGAGAGGATGGTGCATGAAAGTACAAATAGTTTAAGCAAAGAGAGTTTAGAGAAGTTTCTTTACAAAATGCGAAAAGTGTAAAGCTGAACTGTAATTGGGTATTTATAAGAAAGAAGTTAATAAGATGAAGCTTTTGCTTCTGTTTTGAAGAGAGATAAATCGCAAAGTTAGAGAGGAGACATGCGTGATGTGGCATGCATTCAAAGGACGTGACACAGGGACAGTTACCAAGCTAGTGTCAATTACGGAAGCCTAATTTTGCCGAGTTTGTTGTTGGCGAGTTGTGCGTGAAAATGAAACTCGCACAACTCAATCGGCAAGTGTACCATGTTGTCCAAGTAATACCGCGTGTGAGTGAAGGTCGATCCCACAAAGATTGTCGAATTGAGTAAGCAGTGGTTATCCTGCAGATTTTAATCAGGCGAATAGAAAGTTGATTGTTGTTGTTGAAGGTGCATAAGCAAAACAATAACGAATGGTAAATTCAGTGGACACTGTCTTGACTTCTCCTTTCATTGAGGTCTCACTGGATGAGTATAGATACTGAATACTGGTGACTGTCTCAATGAGTTCATTAGCTTCTTCAACTGTGTTTTTAATGTGTATTAAACCACAAGCAGAGTTATCCGGAGACATTTTGGCCTTGTTTAAGATTCCATAATAGAAAATGTCCAGCTTAACCCACTCTGAAAACATCTCTGTGGGACATCTCCTGAGCATCAACTTGTACCTCTCCCAAGCATCATGGAGGGACTCACTTTCTTCCTGCTCGAAGGTCTGAATGTCTGTCCTTAGCTTAGTCGACCTCCGCGAGGGAAAGAACCTGTCAGGAACGTGTCAACAACCTTTTCCCAAGTGTTTAAACTCCCCTTGGGCTGGTTGCGAAGTCAATTCTTTGCTTGGTTTCTTACAGCAAATGGGAAAAGCATCAGCATATAAACTTCAGGATCTACTCCATTGGTCTTTAAAGTATCACATATTTGTAGGAAGTCAGAGATGAATTTATTGGGTCTTCCTGTGGGTGTCCATGAAACTGGCAATTTTGTTGCACTAGGAAGATCAACTCTGGGTTGAGCTCAATGATCTACTCCAGTAGGAGGTATACTAATGCTGCTTCTAGAAAAATCAAGAGTGGGAGCTGTGTAATATCCCAAGGTTCTTCTAGGTTGAGCATTTATGAATTCATGGTAATTTTGGTGTTCCTAAATATGCAAAAGTGGGAGTCTCTATGTCAAAGTCTAGAGAGCTCCAAGTGAGATATCTAAAAGATTTTTTTAAAATAAATCAAAATAATTAAATAAAATAGAAAATTAATTCAAAAATAAATAAAATAAACTAAAAAAATAACTTGGGAATTTTGAAAAATTAAAAACACTAAAGAAATACTAAACTTTAAAATTTGAATTTAAATGAAAATAAGATAAGATAACAAATTTTGAAAATCAAGGAAAAAGATAAATAAGATAAAGATTGAGATAAGATAGGATTCAACAATAAAAAAGAAACTAATTAACTAAGATGATAAAAAAAGAGATTTTTGAAAATTGGAAGGAAGATAAAGATTTTGAGATTTTAAAAATTAGAAAGAAAGAAACAAGATAAGATAAGAAGAGATTTTAAAATTTAATTTTTGAAAGAAAGAAAGACTAAAAAAGTACCAAATTTTAAAATTAAAACAAGATAAAATAAACTACCAATTAAAAAGATTTGAAATTAAAAATGAAATTTCAAAAAATTAGAGAAGAAAAAGTCAAAACAGTATTTTGAAATTTAAATTTAAAAGAAACAGATACTAACAAAATACTAAACTTTGAAAATTTTAAATTAAAAGAAAGATTAGATAAGATATAAAGATTTTAAAATCAAAGAAAAAGATCAAAAGATTAGGAAAAATAAACAAGATCTAATTTGAAAATTTTTAGAAAGAAAATTAATTAATAAAAAAAAGAAAATATTTGAAATTTTTGAAATTGAAAAAGAAAAAGAAAATATTAAAGTATACCAAACTTTTAAAATTAAATAAAACAAACATGTAACTAAAAAGATCTTGAAATTCAAAAGTTAAAAAGAAAAAGTCAAAAGAGAAAAATAAGATAAGATTTTAAAAGTTTAAGTATTTTAAAATTCAATTTAAAAAAAAAAGAAAGATTTGAAAATTTGAAATTTAAAATAAGATAAGATTTTTAAAATTAAGGCAGGAGATTGATTTTGAAAAATTTTGCAATTTAAAAAGAGAAAGTCAAAGGGAGAAATTGAAACTCAAATTTTAAAGAAAGAAAAACTAACTAAATACTAAACTTTTAAAATATGAAATGAAAAAGAAAGAAAAGATAACAAAATTTTGAAAATTAAAGAAAAAGATAAGATAAAGATTAAAGATAAAAATATAAGCAAGAAAACTAAATTAAATGAAAAGATACCAATGGGACACTGTTCATACCCTGGGTCGAGCTGCACGACCCGAGCTGACTAGAGACAAGTCGACCGACCTGTTCAGACCAGGACTATCCGACCTCTTCTCCAAGAGGTCGGCCAAACTGCTACAGAGGCCCAAGAAGGCCCAAACAGAGGAACACGACCCAAAATCCAAAGGCAGCCCAAGCCTAGAAAGATAAGGGTGGTTCCCCTAAAAGATAAAGACGACTTCATTCAAAGATAAGATAAGATAACTATCTTATCTCCAGAAAGGTCACTTTACACCATTATAAATACACTGGAGCACCCAGGTATAACTCATACTCTGATTCTACTAAAAACCTGCTTATTACCCTTGCTAACTTAAGCATCGGAGTCCCTTGCAGGTACCATGGTGCACGAATTTGTGATTCGCACAACTAACCAGCAAGTGCACTGGGTCGTCCAAGTAATACCTTACGTGAGTAAGGGTCGATCCCACGGAGATTATTGGTATGAAGCAATCAATGTTTATTTTATTTTTCTTAGTCAGGAGGTCAATAAGGTGAATTGGATTTAATTGTACGAAGTCAAAGTATTTAAAATTGTAAGTTAAAATAATAGAGAATAATAGCGTTACTTGTTGTGCAGTAATGGGGAATATGTTGGAGTTTTGGAGATGCTTTGTCCTCTGAATTCCTGCAATGTAATATTTAACTCAATTGTTTGTAAAGCACGTCTACGGCAAGCTGCATGTAGGGCGTCACCATTGTCAGTGGCTACTTCCCATCCTCTCAGTGAAAACGTTCCTATGCTCTGTCACAGCACGGCTAATCATCTGTCGGTTCTCAATCAGGTTGGAATAGAATCCATTGATTCTTTTGCGTCTGTCACTAACGCCCAGCCTTCAGGAGTTTGAAGCATGTCACATTCATTCAATCCCGGAATCCTACTCGGAATACCACAGACAAGGTTTAGACTTTCCGGATTCTCATGAATGCCGCCATCAATCCGGCTTATACCGCGAAAATTCTGTTGGGGAATCTAAGAGAAGTTCATTCAGTATGATGTAGAACGGAGGTGTTTGTCAGACACACATTCATAGATTGAAGGAGGTGATGAGTGTCACGGATCATCACCTCTATCACAATTAAGCGCGAATAAACATCTTAGATAAGAACAAGCATGTTTGAATGGAAAACAAAGGAATTGTATTAAATCATCGAGACGCTGCAGAGCTCCTCACCCCCAACAATGGAGTTTAGAGACTCATGCCGTCAAAA
>NC_029781.3:83804130-83807539 GCF_000817695.3 Arachis duranensis | reverse complement strand
TATATATTGTTGGAAAGCCCTGGATGTCTACTTTCCAACGCCATTGAGAGCGCGCCAATTGGCCTCCTGTAGCTCCAAAAAATCCATTCCGAGTGTAGGGAGGTCAGGATCCAACAACATCCGCAGTCCTTTTTTAGCCTAAGTCAGATTTTTGCTCAGCTCCCTCAATTTCAGCCAGAAAATACCTGAAATCACAGAAAAACACACAAACTCATAGTAAAGTCCAGAAATATGATTTTTGCCTAAAAACTAATAATATTCTACTAAAAACTAATTAAAACATACTAAAATCTACATGAAATTACCCCCAAAAAGCGTATCAAATATCCGCTCATCACAACACCAAACTTAAACTGTTGCTTGTCCTCAAGCAACTAGATAAATAAAATATGTTTTAACAGAAATAAAGAAGTAATAATATTCTATTAACAGAAATTAAGAAGTAATAATATTTTAGAGTTTTAAATGAAGCTCTGATTCTTTATTAGATGAGCGGGGCTTGTAGCTTTTTGTTTCTGACCAGTTTTGGCATCTCCCTGTATCTTTTAAATTTCAGAATGATTGGCATCCTTAGGGACTCAGAATTCAGATAGTATTATTGATTCTCCTAGTGTAGTATGTTGATTCTTGAACACAGTTATTTTATGAGTCTTGGCCGTGGCCCTAAGCACTTTGTCTTCCAGTATTACCACCGGATACATAAATGCCACAGACACATAACTGGGTGAACCTTTTCAGATTGTGACTTAGCTTTGCTAAAGTCTCCAGTCAGAGGTATCCAGAGCTCTTAAGCACACTCTGTTTGCCTTGGATCACGACTTTAACCACTCAGTCTTAAGTTTGTAACTTGAACCTGCATGCCACAAGCACATGGTTAGGGACAGCTTGGTTTAGCCGCTTAGGCCTGGATTTTAATTCCTTGGGCCCTCCTATCCATTGATGCTCAAAGCCTTGGATCCTTTTTACTCTTGCCTAGTGCTCATGGCTTGTGAATAAAATTTTTTTTTTGAACTGCTTTTTCTTGCTTCAAGAATCAATTTCATGATCTTTCAGATCATCAATAATATTTTTCGTGTTCCTCATCCTTTCAGGAGCCAATATTCATCAAATTCAAAGTACAAATTATGCACTGTTCAAGCATTCATTCAGAGAACATAAAGTATTGCCACCACATATAATTAATTATAATTTTTATTATTAAGAACTCAAAAAATATAGATTACTTCTTTATTCTAAAAAAAATCTACTACTTTATTCATGCCTGATGATGATGAGAAAAATAAATTATAGCTTAATTGGAAATAAAATCAAAATAGACATACTAATTACTACTAAGCCTATATAACTTCTAAGGTAAAATCCTATAATAATACTATCACAGAGTTAAAGCTAGAATTAGAACTTAACAACCTGTATTTTGGGAAGTGGATGTTCCTCTAGTCTGTAGGGTGCCTTCAAGAATTAATTTCTGACATTCCTGTTCCTTGAGCAGTTTGCAAAGCATGCTACTTTGATTATTCTGTTCTTCCTTTATTTGATCCATAGCTTCTTGTAATCTAGAAATAGAAGCCTCAAGATGTTCCCAATATTCGAACTGGGGCAGTTCTGGGAGGGCTTCTTGTGCTCTCCTCTTGGTTGAATCATCTTGTTGCTGTTGTCTGACCATTGATGTCCCAGTAATGGGCTTTTCAATTAGGATATATTCAGTTATTCCCATCTTTACTCCAGCATCTTTGCAAAGCATAGAAATTAGGCTTGGATAAGCCAATTTGGCGTCCTTAGAATTCCTATTTGCTATTTTATATAGCTCACAGGAAATCAGCTGATGGACTTCCACTTCTTTTCCCAACATGATGCAGTGAATCATTACTGCTCTTTTAATAAATTTTGGAATTGAAGGATGACATTTTGAAACATGTTTATGCAAGAAATCATGAATTGAAACATAAAAATTTAGAAAAATCATAAAGAAAAACGAATTTTACCTCCTCCCCACCATCCTGGCGTTAAACGCCCAAACGATGCATGTTTTGGGCGTTTAACGCCCAAATGCTGCTTCTCCTGGGCGTTCAACGCCCAGCTGATGCTTCTTTCTGGCGTTGAACGCCAGGAAGTCCTTTGTCACTGGGCGTTTTTCTGTTTCAGATCAAATCTGACTTCCGGGATCACTGATCTGTGACTCATTATCTTGTAGTAATGGTCTGAATGTTCTTTAGTTAAGAACTTCCCTTGATTCCAAAGTGGCTTTGGAGTGCTTTCTTTCTTACCTCTTGGGTTGGGTTGTTTCCCTTTAGGAGCCATGATCTTTAGTGCGTATGTTTTTGTGATCACGGATAAAACACACCAAACTTAGAGCTTTGCTTGTCCTCAAGCAAAAGAGAAGAAAGAAGAGGGATAGGAGGAGAGCAAGAGTTGGATGGTGATGGTGAGGAGGGCGCCGAATACCATATACAGGGGGGGTGGGAAATTTTCGAAAATAAGAAAGAGATAAGATAGAAGATATGATTTATAAAAGATAGATATGATAAGAAAAAGATATAATTTAAAAAAAAAAGATATAAATCATAATTTAAAAGATAATTTTAAAATTTTTAATTTTGAAAAAGATTTTTGAAAAGATAATTGAGTTTTGAAAATAAACTTAAAAGAGTTGGATTGAATTGGAAAACCATTTGGTTTTATGGATTAAGATATATTTAATACATTTGCAACATGGGATTTTAGAAATTAGGATAAAAACTTTTGGAATTGAAAGTGATAATTTGAAATATGTTTATGCAAGAAATCATGGATTGAAACATAAAAATTTTGAAAAATTATGAAGAAAAAACGAATTTGTACCTCCTCCCACCATCCTGGCGTTAAACGCCCACATGGTGTATGTTTTGGGCGTTTAACGCCCACATGTTGCTTCTCCTGGGCGTTCAACGCCCATCTGGTGCTTCTTTCTGGCGTTGAACGCCAGGAAGTCCTTCGTCACAGGGCGTTTTTCTGAACGCCCAGGATGCTAGCAGACTGGCGTTAAACGCCCAGAAGGTGCATCTTTCTGGCGTTTAACGCCCAGAAGATGCTCCTTTCTGGCGTTTAACGCCCAAATGGCTACCCTTACTGGCGTTAGACGCCCAGTGGGTGCTTCTTTTGGGCGTTCAACGCCCAAAGTATTTCTTACTGGCTTTTTCATGCCAGTGAGCTTCCAAATTTCCCTGTAACTCTGTGACTTCAATCAATTGCTATTTCACCTTTGAAGATACTTGGACTCAAACCTGTAAAGAAAGAAAATTTATTTAATTAGTAATTAAACTTTGTACATGGTTGGGTTGCCTCCCAGCAAGCGCTTCTTTAATGTCATTAGCTGGACTATTACTGATCTTCAATTAAGTCTCAGTCTTGAGCATTCTTGCTCAAAATT
>NC_029781.3:83802998-83803368 GCF_000817695.3 Arachis duranensis | reverse complement strand
CTTTATAGAGAGTAGGCCAGTAGAAGCCACTTTGGAGGACTCTTGTGGCTGTTCGCTCACTTCCAAAATGTCCTCCATACTGCGATCCATGGCAATGCCAAAGGATCTTCTGTGCTTCCTCTTTAGGCACACATCTACGGATTACTCCGTCTGCATATCTCTTGAAGAGATATGGTTCATCCCAAAGATAGTACTTTGCATCTGTGATTAATTTCTTTGATTGCACCCTACTGTACTCTTTGGGTATGAATCTTACTGCCTTGTAGTTTGCAATGTCTGCAAACCATCGCACTTCCTGGATGGCAAACAGTTGCTCATCCGGAAAGGTTTCAGAGATCTCAGTGAGAGGGAGGGACGCCCCTTCCACTGG
>NC_029781.3:83800907-83801766 GCF_000817695.3 Arachis duranensis | reverse complement strand
ATCTGGCTGGGCTAATGCCCTTGAGATCACTGATGGTCCACCCAAGAGCTGTCTTGTGTGTCCTTAGCACTTGAATTAGTGCTTCCTCTTCCTGTGGCTCTAAGGTAGAGCTTATAATTACAGGAAAGGTTTCACTTTCTCCCAGAAATGCATATTTCAGGGATGGTGGTAATGGTTTGAGTTCGGGTTTTGGAGGTTTCTCCTCTTCTTGAGGGATTTTCAGAGGTTCTATTTTCTTCTCTGATTCCTCCAAATCAGGCTGAACATCTTTAAAGATGTCTTCTAGCTCTGATTCAAGACTCTCAGCCATATTGACCTCTCTTACCAGAGAGTCAATAATATCAACACTCATGCAGTCATTTGGGGTGTCTGGATGTTGCATGGCTTTGACCACATTCAACTTGAACTCCTCCTCATTGACTCTCAAGGTTACTTCCCCTTTTTGGACATCAATGAGGGTTCGGCCAGTTGCTAGGAAAGGTCTTCCTAGAATGAGAGTTGCACTCTTGTGCTCCTCCATTTCCAGCACCACAAAGTCAGTAGGAAAGGCGAATGGCTCAACCTTGACAATCATGTCTTCAATCACTCCTGATGGGTATTTAATGGAGCCATCAGCAAGTTGAAGACATATCCTGATTGGTTTGATTTCTTCAGCTAAACCAAGCTTTCTAATAGTAGATGCAGGTATTAGGTTGATACTTGCCCCAAGATCACATAAAGCTTGCTTGGTACAAGTACCCTCTAATGTGCATGGTATCATAAAGCTCCCAGGATCTTTAAGCTTCTCACGTAAGCTTTTCAGAATGACTGCACTGCACTCTTCAGTGAGGTAAACTTTTTCAGTTTCCCTCCAATCCTT
>NC_029781.3:83798777-83799822 GCF_000817695.3 Arachis duranensis | reverse complement strand
ATGTTTAGCCTTAGCTGTGTCATCCGTTTTGGAGGGAAATAGTGATTCAGGAATTTTTCTGACAGCTGTTTCCATGTTTTTATGCTGTTCTTAGGCTGGTTATTTAACCACCTCTTAGCTTGATCTTTTACAGCAAATGGAAACAGTAATAGTCTGTAGACATCCTAATCCACTTCTTTATCATGTACTGTATCAGCAATTTGCAGAAATTGTGCCAGAAACTCTGTAGGTTCTCCATGTGGAAGACCAGAATACTGGCAGTTTTGCTGCACCATGATAATGAGCTGAGGATTCAGCTCAAAGCTACTAACTCCAATAGAGGGTATACAGATACTACTCCCATATGAAGCAGTAGTGGGGTTAGCATATGACCCCAGAGTCCTCTTAGACTGTTCATTCCCCCTTAATTCCATAATGGAATAAAAGAGATGGTATGTATGTTGCTATTGTCTAAAAAAAATAGATTTGTATAAAATAAAATAAAAACGAAACAAAAGCAATTGAAAAATAATTTGAAATTGAAATTTGAATTTTAAAAAAAAAAATTTCGAAAAAAAAGTAGTTCAAAATTAATTGGAAAATAGAAATTTTTTTTTTGAATTTTGAATTTTATGATGAAAGAGAAAAACACACAAAAGACACAAGACTTAAAATTTTTAGATCTAGTGCTCCTTGTTTTCGAAAATTTTTGGAGGGAAAACACCAAGGAACACCAAACTTAAAAATTTTAAGATCAAGACACAAGAAAGACTCAAGAACACCTTGAAAATTCACAAGAACACCAAGAACAAAAGAAAGAACACCAAACTTAAAATTTTTAGAAAACCAAGACAAATTTTCGAAAATTATATCAAAATTAACAAGAAAACACCAAACTTAAAGTTTGGCACAGATTAAATCAAGAAAAATTATTTTTGAAAAAGATTTTCAAAAGAACTGGTGCCCAATTGCCAAGAACATAAGCCAACGCTATAACCAACTGAGTTAAAAAAGTAATGTATTTTAAAGATGTATTATTTTTGTGGATAAAAGTATAATTTTTGAA
>NC_029781.3:83784172-83797334 GCF_000817695.3 Arachis duranensis | reverse complement strand
ATCATGACGTTTTTCTGGCGTTTAACTCCAGACAGCAGCATGAACTTGGCGTTCAACGCCAAGTTACGTCGTCTATCCTTGCGCAAAGTATGGACTATTATATATTGCTGGAAAGCCCTGGATGTCTACTTTCCAACGCCGTTGAGGGCGCGCCATTTGGACTCCTGTAGATCCAAAAAATCCATTTCGAGTGCAGGGAGGTCAGGATCCAACAGCATCAGCAGTCCTTTTTCAGCCTAAGTCAGATTTTTGCTCAACTCCCTCAATTTCAGCCAGAAAATACCTGAAATCACAGAAAAATACACACACTCATAGTAAAGTCCAGAAATATGATTTTTGCCTAAAAACTAATAATATTCTACTAAAAACTAATTAAACATACTAAAATCTACATGAAATTACCCCCAAAAAGCGTATCAAATATCCGCTCATCATACCACCACCCTCCGGTGATGAAGGATCAACACCACCACCAAGTCCAACAAGTCGGACACGACGGCTCCGGCCACCATCATCAAGTCGGACACAACAGCTTCGACCAGTACAGAAGATCTCGTCCGAGATCGACCTACGGTTTTAGGTAACCCTCGAAATATTGGCGCCGTTGCCGGGGATCCTGGAAGTCATCCCATCATGGCGGACAACCTTGACAACGACCATGACTCTGATCTAGAAAACAGGATGCCGCATAAGAACACGGGCACTACACCAAAGGATACCCCTCAACCAAACAAAGATAAGAGTCCACCGAATACAGAAATTCTGAAGGCACTTCAAGCTCAACAAGACCGTCTCAAACAACTCGAAAAAGAGGCTGAGCATCAACAAGAGGCCAAGAAGGACCTCAGAAAGGAAGCTAAGCGACGAAAAGAGTTAGAAGACAAACTCTTAAAGCTTGAAGCAGATCTAAAAGCCAAGACTACTTAATCCAGTCATAAAGATAACCCCCGCAAAGATCAAGACCCATTCACCAAAGAAATTATGAAAGCCAAAGTCCCAAAGGACTTCAAAGCTCCCGACATGACCTCATACGACGGCACATCAGATCCAAGCCATCATCTCAGTAATTTCAGAAGCAGAATGTATCTCACTGATGCCTCAGACGCAATTCGGTGCAAAGCCTTCCCAACTATCTTAACAAAGACGGCAATTAAGTGGTTCGACAACCTGCCCCCAAGGTTCATCACAAGCTTTGACGACTTAGCTAGAAAGTTTCTTGCCAGATTCTCTATCCAGGAGGACAAAACCAAGCATGCCCCAAGTCTAGTAGGGATTAAACAAGGAGATCGGGAAAGTCTTCACAACTACATGGAAATATTCAACAAAGCATGTCTTGACATACAAAGTCTGCCAACTGAAGCAGCCATTATGGGTCTCATCAATGGCCTACGAGAGGGACCTTTTAGTCACTCCATATCAAAGAAACATCCCACATCTCTAAATGAAGTACAAGAACAAGCAGAAAATTACATCAACATGGAGAAAAACTCTCGACTAGGGGAGACCTCAAAATCTGGATCCTTTTACTCCTCCCGAGATAAGGATAAAGAGTCCAAGAAAAAAGAAGATCAGCATGGAGAGAAGATTAAGAAATACCACAATTATACCATTCTCCAGGTGTCTCTTGTGGAAGTGTATCGAGAAGTATGCCACACCGAGAAGATTCCACCACCTCGACCAATTAAAAGCAAAAAAAGAGGCGAAAATCGGACAGAATATTGCGAATACCATCGAATTTATGGACATCCCACCAATGAGTGCTTCGACTTAAAGAATATCATAGAAAAATTGGTAAGAGAAGGGAGACTAGATCGGTACTTAGCCAGCAAGACTGACGAACCTAGAAAAAGAAGAAGAGATGAAGAGGTTGGATGAACTGAACGACCACCTCGCACCCCGGAGAGACATGTCCACATGATACATGGTGGATTTTCGGGAGGAGGAATCTCCAAATCATCCCGCAAAAGACATCTTAAAGAAGTATATCACATCGAAGGAGGAGAAAAAGCGCCCGACCTCCCTGCTATCACCTTTACAAAAGAAGACGCGGCTGGCATCATCTCGGGACATGACGATCCCATGGTCATCACTATCATATTGGCCAACGCTAACCTCCACCGCACATTGGTGGACCAAGGAAGCTCGGCTGATATCTTGTTTAAAACCGACTTCGACAAGCTCGGCCTAGAAGAGAAAGAGCTCAGAGAATACCCGAACAACTTATTCGGACTAGGAGACACTCCAATCCAACCACTCGGATACATCTCACTGCACACAATCTTTGCAAAAGGAAACCGGTCAAGGACACTCAATATAGACTACATCGTGGTTGACGTAAGTTCAGCCTACAATGCCCTGATAGGTCGAACAACCCTAAATCAGCTTGCCACAGTAGTCTTGACTCCATATCTATGCATGAAGTTCCCAACTACAGAAGGGATCGCTACGATAAAAGGAGACCAGAGAACAGTGCGCCACTGTTACAACAAAAGTCTGAACCTCAGAGGCAAAGGAGAAGAAATCCACACTATCGAGCTCAGAAGAATTCGAGGTTGGGAAGAACTTCGTCCACAACCTGAAGGTGAGATAGAGAAAGTCTAGATCAGAGATGTCCTAGATAAAACAACCAATATCGGTACAATCCTAAAAAGATATGTAAAGGAGTCTCTCATACAGTTCTTAAAAGATAATGTTGTTCCGAGGGTTACCTGAAACTGTAGGTCGATCTCGGTCGAGATCTTCTGTGTGGGTCGGAGCTGTTGTGTCCGACTTGTTGGACTTGGTGATGTGCTGATCCTTCGTTCCCGGAGGGTGGGGGGTACCTGCAAGGGACTCCGATGCTTAAGTTAGCAAGGGTATTAAGCAGGTATTGAGTAGAATCAGAGTATGAGTTATACCTGGGTACTCCAGTGTATTGATAATGGTGTAGAGTGACCTTTGCAGATGAGATAAGTTAGTTATCTTATCTTTATCTTTATCTTTTATCTTTCATGGGAACCGCCTTTATCTCTATAGGCTTGGGCTGCCTTTTGGATTGGGGTCGTGTTCTTCTATTTGGGCCCTTTATTGGGCTTTTCTGTGACTTGGCCGAGCTCTTTGAGAAGAGGTCGGTTTGTCCTGACCTGAAGAGGTCGGTTGCTTTGTCTGTAGAACATTCCGGGTTGGACATCTCGACCCAGGGTATGAACAGTGCCCCTTCTCGAGCTCGGTTTCCCTTTGGAGGTAAAGTCTTAGTTTTTACGACTTCAAACCTTCTCGGGTGGAGCCGAACTCGAGCATTTTGTCGACTTTATCTTTGTAGAGTTCCTTTTTGAATACGGAACATTTCGCTTCCTCTGAGAGCGCGCACTTTTAGATTAGCGTCCTTGCCTTTAGGAACGCACGAGGGTTTTTAAATGCCCTCATTAATTGGTTTTAATGCTTTGTTTCTTTAATCTTTTTGAACTTTTCACCAAACAGTTTCTCTTCTCTATTTCGTAACTTCCCTTTTCTTTCTCATCTTCTGTTTTTCCCCTGAAAGCTTATGTTTCTTGGTGTCTCAACGTGGTTTCGGTGATTGTGAGTGCTTCCGACGGCAGCTTTTGGTCTTTTCATCTTCAACCTTCTTCTGCATTCTTCTCCTTTTTTCAGGTTGGTTTTTCTTTTTCTTCCGTCGTCTGTTTTGCTGCTCTGTATTTGTTTTTCGAAGTTTTGATTGAGTGCATGTTGAAAAGCTTGAATCTTTGTATATTATCATGCTCGGTTTATCACTGTGATGCACGCCTTCTGGTCTTCTTTTTGCCTTTATGTATGCTTCTGGGTGTTTTCTCCGTATTTGGCTTTTAGGGCTTCGTATCTACTCCTGTTTTGCTGAACTTTGTTTGTTTTTGCTCTTTTTGATGGCTTTTTTGATCTTCTTCGCGTTTGCTTTTCTTGGAAAGGGTTTCTGCTGAGACATTAGTCTTGTGGATTTTTCTGGAATCTTTATTCCCTGATTGCCTCCAAAGGATGCCCCTGGACTTTGGGTTGTGTCCTGGGGTTTTCCTTTTTATCTGATGTACCGCGCTGGATTGTGCTGTTCGAGTTGTTTTGATTTTGTCTGGGATGTCTTTACCTTTTTAGTAACCTAATTTTTTTTCTTGCTTGTAGGATTAGTTGGCCATGTCTTCCCGAAAAATATTGTCGAAGCGTCTTCTGAGGTTCCCGAGGGGATGTCTGATTGGCTGGACTCTCTTGTCTTGCTGTGTGTTTCTTTAGTCGATTCAGAATTTTGTGTGACGCTTTAGAAAGCATCATCGTGTCTGTAGCAGTGAAGATCAGGAGGGCAATTATGAGTTGGTAGCACCTAATTCTGGTGATAGAGTTTGCTTTCCAGTCCTGATCCAGGGGGAGCGTCCCTTTTTCTATGCTTATAACTTCTTTTTAGCCAAATGAACATCACCTTTCCTTTTACTTCTTTTGAAACTGACCTATTATGGTCTTGTAATGTAACCCCTTCGCAGCTCCATCCGAATTCATGGGGCTTTATCAAGATTTTTCAGCTTGTTTGTCAAGAATTTGGTGTTACGCCTTCGCAAACTCTTCTTCTATACCTTTTTGTGTTGACCAAGCTTGGGACTACCAAGAAGAAGGCTTCTTGGGTTTCTTTTAGGTCTGCCCAGGAGCATAAGGTTTTTTCCATGTATGATGAATCTTTCCGGGATTTTAAGAACTACTTCTTTAAGGTCCGGGCTGTTGAAGGAGCCCGGCCTTTCTTTCTGGACGAAAATAACAAGCCCTGCTTTCCCTTAGAGTGGCAGAGAAACATAGTGGTCTCCCGATATACTTGGGAGATGCTAGATGAGGTCGAGCAGGCCTTTGTGAATGTCCTTAAGGATATTTGGGGGAACCTCCTTACTTGGATACTAAAAAATCTTTAGGAGACCCGTCCCTTATTCGAACTGCATTGGGTATTTGTCTTGATACATCTTGTTATCTTGTTTTTCTCCTGCTTTCTTTCCTGGCGTGATAAATTGTTATTTTTCATTTTGTAGAGATGGCCAAGAATAATGATGCAATGAAGGCTTTCAAGAAAGCGAGGAAAGCTACTGCAGCTCAAAATATCTCGGCCCGGGCTGATGGGGAAGGAACTTCCCAAGCTCCTTCGAAGCCATCCGTGCCGAACTCTCCTGGCCCGAGGAGAATGATCTCTACACCTCGGGTCCATTTAGTGGATCCCCCCCAATCTTCTACTGCTGCTGTGGTTTCTTCTTCAGCCGCCCCTCCTCCAAAAAGACCTCGAACTGTTGAACCTTTCAATCTAGATGCCCCGGATTTTGATCCTATTGGTTTTGTGGACCAACAGATCGCACCTTATGGTGCTCTTTCAATAGATGATGTATCTCTCCTTCATCACTTGGATTTTATAACTCGGAATAGTGTTAAGATGGATCATATGGGGGCTGCTTTGTATCGCACTGCCCAAAATCTGTCTCTGCATGCTACCAAAGCTTTTATGGAGGAAGCTAAGCAAGAATTTGATCGGATGAAGGGTCTCAAGGAGGAGTTTGAAGCGGAGGTGACTAAACTAAAGAAGGAGCTGGAGGGGGAGAAGGCCAGCTCTCTTGCTCTAGCGGCCTCTGTGCGATTGGCTGAGGATGTGGCTTTGAAGCACAAAGAAAGCTATGTCTCGTCCTACGGAGAAGTGATGCGTCTTCAGGAGAAGCTAGAATCGGTCCGAGTTGATTATTCCGAGCTCCAGTGTCATCTTGTGGGCAGCGTAACTGCTGCTTATGAGAACCTGAAGGAACAGGTTCGGGTTATTGCCCCGGAGGCTGACCTTGCCTTGTTTAGCTTGGATAATGTTGTGAAGGATGGCAAAATCGTTCCCGAGGACCCTGATGATGATGATGTTGAGCCTCCTCCTGTTCCTTCTACCAAAGTCTCCGTTGTGCCGCCCTCTTCTTCTCAGGCAATTGAAGCTGTTCAGCCTGAGTCTGATCTTTATGTCCAGATCCTGAACCGGGATGATGGGACGATAGATGCAGTGCCTCTTCAGACTCGTCCTCCTTCACCCCGGGATGCTGCTACTGGGAAACCTTTGGACTCTCTTTGATTATTTTTGATGTATTTGTGTATAGCCCGGCCTGTGGGCTTTGAACTCTTTTATTTTGTAAATGGTGTTTTGTTGACTATTGATACTTCTGTTGCTTGTTTAGCAACTTTGTTTTGAAAAACAAAGTGGCTTTCGAGCTTCCTGGGCTGATTTTGGTGGCCTCTGAAGCTTGCTATTATCATAACTTAGTAGTTTTTATATCCTGTCTGCTTTGCACTCGTCTTGGCACCTTCGTAGGTTTTTGTCTGACATGATCAGCTTGATTCTTTGGCCTGTCGCTGCTCTCATCAATTCTTAAACTGCTGTTTTTCACTTGGAGTCGCAATACTGAGATTGCCGATTTTTCAACTTGGTTTTTGTTCATTTGTAGCCCTCCTTTTTGGACTTTACTTAAGGTCTCTTCCAAGGGTAGCTTTATCATGTTGGTTCCTGTCAAATTACTTGGTAATCCTCTTTCTTGGACTTTGTTCAGGTCTCTTTCAGGGATTACCTTTGTAGCTTTGTATCTTGGACCGACTTCGTCATGTCGGGCTTTGTCGAGTTTGCTTGGTAATCCTCTTTCTTGGACTTTGTTTAAGTCTCTTTCAGGGATTACCTTCTGTAGCTTTACATCTTGGGCCGACTTTGTCATGTTGGGCCCTGTCGAGTTACTTGATAATCCTCTTTTTTGGACCTTTTTAGGTCTCTTTCAGGGATTAACTTTTGTAACTTATCTTTCTGGGCCGACTTTGTCATGTCGGGCCCTGTCGAGTTACTTGATAATCCTCTTTTTTGGACCGTTTTTGGGTCTCTTTCAGGGATTATCTTTTGTAACTTGTCTTTCTGGGCCGACTTTGTCATGTCGGGCCCTGTCGAGTTACATGATAATCCTCTTTTTTGGACCTTTTTAGGTCTCTTTCAGGGATTATCTTTTGTAACTTGTCTTTCTGGCCGACTTTGTCATGTCGGGCCCTATCGAGTTACTTGATAATCCTCTTTTTTGGACCGTTTTTGGGTCTCTTTCAGGGATTATCTTTTGTAACTAGTCTTTTTGGGCCGATTTTGTCATGTCGGGACCTGTCGAGTTACTTGATAATCCTCTTTTTTAGACCCTTTTTGGGTCTCTTTTAGGGATTATCTTCTGTAACTTATCTTTGTAGGAGTCCGACTTCCTCATGTCGGGCTCTTTGAAGTTATAGTAATCCTCTTTTATAGGGTTGACCAGACCTCTTTCCAGGGCTTTACTTATAACTTGGGTTGTTGTGGCTGGTCCGACTTTTTGTGCCGGCCAGTCTTTAAGTTATTTTATAGCAATCCATTTTATTAGGACCTCGTCAGGTCCTTTCTATGGATCACTTTCTATAACTTCTTGCATTATTTTGTTTTCATCTTTGCCGATTTTGTAGAATTTGGGTTTTAGCCCTCGTTTTTATCGTGATCGCGCAGTGAATTCGGTTTTCACTTTCTGTCAATCTGTAGCTTTACAATCGGGTGATGAATATTTTTAGAATAATACGATTTGAGCGTTTATAGAGAATCTGAACAAATTTTATTAAAAGAGAATGCAAATATACATGAGGAGTTAATTTCCTAAGTCGGGTGATTTGTAGGTCTTGGCGGGGCGCCTCGTTAAAAAACCTTTTTCAGGAAAAAGAGTGCGCCTTATCCAAGATCTTTTATCATCCCTAGCTATAGTACCTTCTTAGATTGCAGGCGTGCCATGATCTAGGAAGCTCTCACCCGTCGAGTTTGGAAAGCTTGTAGTAGCCCTTTCCCAGTACTTCTATGACTCGGAAGGGTCCTTTCCAGTTTGCTGCCAGCTTTCCTTCTCCAGGTCGAGTTGTTCCTATGTCGTTTTGGATTAGGATGAGGTCGTCTTCAGCAAAGGCCCGCTATATTATTTTTCAGTTGTATCTGGAGGCCATTCATCGTTTCAACGCCTCTTCCCTTATCCGAGCTTTTTCTCGGATTTCTGGAAGTAAGTCGAGCTCTTCCCTTTGAAGTTGGGAATTGGCTTTTTCGCTAAAATGGATTACTCTGGGTGATCCTTCTTCGACTTCTACTGGGATCATTGCCTCCATTCCGTAAGCTAATCGGAAGGGTGACTCCTTTGTCGTGGAATGTGGAGTCATTCGGTATGCCCATTGGACTTGTGGGAGCTCCTCAGCCCAGGCTCCCTTTGCATCCTGTAATTTCTGTTTTAACCCTGCTAATATAACTTTGTTAGCAGCTTCAACTTGTCCATTGGCTTGGGGGTGCTCAACAGAGGTGAATTGTTGTTTTATATTCAAGTCGTCCACTAATTTTCTAAAGCCTGCGTCTGTGAATTGGGTACCATTGTCTGTGGTGATGGAGTATGGAACTCCGAACCTTGTGACGATGTTTCTATATAGGAATTTCCGACTTTTTTGAGCTGCGGCGTTGGCTAGGGGTTCTGCCTCGATCCATTTTGTGAAGTAGTATATTCCTACTATGAGGAATTTGGCTTGTCCTGATCCTTGAGAAAAAGGTCCGAGGAGATCGAGTCCCCATTTTGCAAATGGCCAAGGTGAAGTTATGCTGATGAGTTCCTCTGGCAGAGCAGTGTGAAAGTTGGCATGTTTCTGACATGGTGAACATGTCCTTACGAATTCTGTGGCTTCTTTTTGTAGAGTTGGCCAATAGAATCCTGCCCGAAGTACTTTTTTGGCGAGTGCCTGCGCTCCGAGGTGATTGCCACAAATGTCACTGTGTACTTCCTCTAAGACGTATTTTGTGTCGGAAGTCGGCACGAATTTTAGCAATGGTATTGAAATCCCTCTTTTGTATAAAGTATTATTTATGATGGTGTAGTATTGTGCTTCCCGTTTTAACCTATTTGCCTCTTTCTCATCTGTAGGGAGGACTTCTGTTTTGAGGTAATTAATTATAGGAGTCATCCATCCCTGATCGCGACCTGTTATGGCTAAGATTTTTCTTCTTCTGAGATTGATGGATTCAATAGAATTTCTTGGATAAGGCTTCTATTGTTGCCTCCTGGTTTGGTGTTGGCTAGTTTTGAGAGTGCATCAGCCCGGGCATTCTGTTCTCGGGGTATGTGACGAATCTCATACTCTTTGAGTTGTCTAAGCTGTTCCCTGATTTTGTCCAAGTACTTTTTCATAGTGGGATCTTTGGCTTGGTAGCTTCCTGTTATTTGTGAAGTGACTACATGTGAGTTGCTAAAGATGATAAGTTTTTGAGCTCCAACCTCCCTAGCCAGCTTCAAACCAGCTAGTAGTGCCTCATATTCCGCTTGATTGTTTGAGGCAGGGAACCCAAATTTGAGGGAGAGTTCGATTTGGGTTCCCTGGTCGCTTTCAATTATTACGCCTGCGCCACTTTCTGTTTTATTTTAGGAACCATCCATATATAGATTCCATTCTGTGGGGATTTCCGGTGTGTCCGTGAATTCCGTAATGAAGTCGGCCAGATATTGAGATTTGATGGCCGTCCGAGCTTTGTATTGAAGGTCGAATTCGGACAGTTCGACTGCCCATTGCAAGATTCTGCCTGCCAAGTCTGTTTTCTGTAAGATCTCTTTTATGGGCTGGTTGGTCCAAACTTTAATGGTGTGAGACTAGAAATATGGGCGAAGTCGTCGAGATGCTATTATGAGAGCGTAAGCGAACTTTTCTATTTTCTGGTAGTTCAGCTCGGATCCTTGTAATGCTTTGCTGATAAAGTATATGGGTTGTTATCCGCTGTTGTCTTCTCGAACCAGTGCTGAGGCTATTGGCCGATTTCACACCGCGAGGTACAATATGAGTGGTTTTCCTTCCTATGGCCAACTTAGTATAGGTGGCCGTCCTGGGGATCTTTTGAAGTCTTGGAATGCTTGCTCGCATTTTGCTGTCCATTCAAACTCCTTTCCCTTTCTTAGAGTAGCGTAGAAGGAGAGAGATCTTATTGCTGATCTGGCCAGGAATCTGGACAAGGCTGCCAACCTCTCGTTGAGTTGTTGTACCTTTTTGACACAAGTCGGACTTTTCATGTCGAGTACAGCACTGCACTTGTCCGGGTTTGCCTCGATTCCTCTCTGTGTGATCATAAAACCCAAGAATATACCAGCTTCTACTGCGAAGGTACATTTTGCGGGATTGAGTCGTATGCCGTGTCGTCTTATGGTGTTGAATACTTGCGTTAGGTTAGATAATAACATCTTTTCGTCTTGCGTCTTCACTAACATGTCGTCTACGTAGACTTCCATGATCTTTCCGATGTGATCCGAACAATGTAGCAGTAATTTGCCTTTGGGGTTAGGAACGAGGTTTTTTCTTGGTCGGGTGGGTACATTGGAATTTGGTTATATCCCGAGTATGCATCCATGAAGGAGAGATATTTATATCTGGAGGAGGCATCCACCAAAGCGTCGATGTTCGGGAGTGGGTAGGGATCTTTTGGGCAGGCTTTGTTGAGATCGGTATAGTCAGTGCACATTCTCCATTTCCCGTTTGACTTTTTTACCAATACGACATTAGCAAGCCATAGCGGGTATTTGACTTCTCTTATGAAACATGCCTCCAGTAGAGCTCGTACCTGTTCTTCCACAGCTTGAGAGTGTTCTGGTCCTAGCTTTCTACGCCTTTGTTGTACTGGCCGAGATCCTGGGTAGACTGCTAGTTTGTGGCACATTAGTTTAGGATCTATGCCTGGCATGTCTGTGACCTTCCACGCAAAGAGATCGGCGTTGTCTCGTAGAAACTGTATGAGTGATTCTTTTATGTCTCTTTTTAGGAGTGTGCCGATGTTCGTTGTTTGGTCCGGGATGTCCCCGATCTGGATTTTCTCTATTTCTCCTTCAAGTTATGGGTGGAGCTCCTCCCGTCTCTAAACTCCACCGAGCTCAATTGTGTGGAATTCTTCTCCTCTGCCTCTGAGGTTTAGACTTTCATTGTAATAGCGGCGTGCCATCTTCTGATCTGCCTTTATCGTGGCTATTCCTCCTGCAGTTGGGAACTTCATGCATAGATGTGGAGTCGAGACTATTACGCCGAGCTGATTTAACATTGTCCGACCTATTAGGCCATTGTAAGCTGAACTTACGTCGACTACGATGTAATCTATTTTGAGTGTTATTGACTGACTTCCTTTTCCGAAAGTTGTGTGGAGCGAGATGTATCCCATCGGTTGAACTGGGGTATCTCCTAGCCCGAACAGGCTGTCTGGATATGCTCTGAGTTCTTTTTCTTCCAAGCCGAGTTTGTCAAAAGCAATTTTGAATAAGATATCGGTGGAGCTCCCCTGGTCTATCAACGTACGGTGAAGATTTGCATTTGCTAGTATAATAGTGATGACCATGGAGTCGTCATGCCCTGAGGCGACGCCGGATGCGTCTTCTTTGGTAAAAGTGATCGCCGGGATGTCGGGTGCTTCCTCCTTTCCTACGACGTGATATACATCTTTGAGATGCCTTTTGCGAGATGATTTGGAGATTCCTCCCCCGGCAAATCCGCCGTGTATCATGTGGACATGTCTTTCTGGCGTTTGAGATGATCGCGCGGTTGGTCCGACATCTTCTGCTCTTCTTCTTTTTATTTGTTCATCATCATAGGTGGCTAGATATTGATCTAGCTTTCCTTCTTGTACGAGCTTTTCTATGACATTTTTAAGTCAAAACACTCATTAGTGGAGTGTCCGCGGATCTGATGGTATTCACAATATTCAGCCCGGTTTCCTCCTCCTTTTTGCCTTTGAGAGGTCGAGCTGGTGGTATTTTTTCCGTGTTGTAAACCTCTCTGTATACATCCACAAGAGATACTCGAAGAGGGGTGTAATTGTGGTATTTTTTTATTTTCTCTCCATGTCGATCTTCCTTCTTTTTAGAATCTTTATCTTTATCCCGGGGGGAGAACCCGGCCTTTGAGGTCTCTCCTAATTGGAGTTTTCTTCCATGTTAATGTATTTTTCCGCTCGTTCCTGCACCTCATTCAGATATGTGGGGTATTTCTTTGATATAGATTGACTAAAGGGCCCTTCTCGCAAGCCATTAATGAGGCCCATAGTAGCGGCTTCTGTTGGGAGGTTCTGTATATCCATGCATGTCTTGTTGAATCTCTCTATGTAATTACGCAGGATTTCCCGCTCTCTTTGTCTGATTCCCAGTAAGCTTGGAGCATGTTTAGCTTTGTCCTTTTGGATTGAGAATCTGGCCAGGAATTTCTTAGCCATGTCGTCGAAACTTGAGATGGACCTAAGAGGGAGGTTGTCGAACCATCTAATTGCTGTTTTTGTTAAAGTAGTTGGAAAGGCTTTGCAACGAACTGCATCTGAGGCATCAGTGAGATACATTCTGCTTCTGAAGTTGCTGAGATGATGGCTAGGATCTGTAATGCCGTCGTATAAGGTCATGTCTGGGAGTTTAAAGTCCTTTGGGATTTTTGTCTTCATGATCTCCGTGGTGAATAGATCTTGCTCCTTGCGGTTGCTATCTTCAAGAGAGTAGATCGGCTGGCTTTCATCTTGACATCGGCCTCAAGTTTTAGGAGTTTGTTTTCCAATTCCTAGTGTCACCTTATTTCACTTTGTAGGTCCTTCTCGGCCTCTCGTTGGCGTAGGGCTTCTTCCTCAAGTTGTTTTAACCGGTCTTGAAATGCATCCATAGCTCTCTCATTTGGGGAGTTATTCTTGTTGTTGATTTGAGAAATATCTTTTGGTGTGGTCTCCGCATTTTTGTGCGGCATTGGTGCACGAAATTGTGATCAATACTTTTCACAAATCAAATAATCCCCGGTAATGAATCCAAAAACTTGGTGTTCAATACCATGGCATAAACACATCTTCGCACCACTAACCAGCAAGAGTACTGGGTCGTCCAAGTAATAAACCTTACGCGAGTAAGGGTCGATCCCACAGAGATTGTTGGTATGAAGCAAGCTATGGTCACCTTGTAAATCTTAGTCAGGCTAACTCAAATGGGTATGGTGATAAACGCATAAAACATAAAGATAAAGATAGAGATACTTATGTAATTCATTGGTAGGAATTTCAGATAAGCGTATGAAGATGCATTCCCTTCCGTCTCTCTGCTTTCCTACTGTCTTCATCCAATCCTTCTTCCTCCTTTCCATGGCAAGCTCAAGCAAGGGTTTC
>NC_029781.3:83780825-83781158 GCF_000817695.3 Arachis duranensis | reverse complement strand
CAATGCTTTTACCACACCAAACTTAAAAGGTTTGCTCGTCCTCGAGCAAATTAAGAAAGAAGAGAGTAGAAGAAGAAGAAATGAAGGAGATGGGAAGGCGCTTTGTTTTCGGCTAAGAAGGGGAAGAAGTGGTGTTTAGGTTGTGTGAAAATGAAGGAGTGAAGATGGGTTTATATAGGAGAGGGGGAAGGGTAAGGTTCGGTCAAGTGAGGGAGGGTTTGGGTGGGAAAGTGGTTTGAATTTGAATGGTGAGGTAGGAGGGGTTTTATGAAGGATGGATCTGAGTGGTGAAGAGAATGGTGGGACTTGATAGGTGAGGGGTTTTTTGGGGAA
>NC_029781.3:83779755-83780054 GCF_000817695.3 Arachis duranensis | reverse complement strand
TCAAGGATGATGGATTCATCCATGCACTTCCCAGTCTCTAGGACTATGAAATCAGTAGGGATGTAATGGTCTTCAACTTTTACCAAAACATCCTCTACAAGTCCATAGGCTTGTTTTCTTGAATTGTCCGCTATCTCTAGTTAGATTTTTGCAGCTTGCACCTCAAAGATCCCTAGCTTCTCCATTACAGAGAGAGGCATGAGGTTTACACTTGATCCTAAGTCACACAAGGCCCTCTTGAAGGTCATGGTGCCTATGGTACAAGGTATTGAAAACTTCCCAGGATCCTGTCTCTTTTG
>NC_029781.3:83778963-83779504 GCF_000817695.3 Arachis duranensis | reverse complement strand
TTTGAGCCTCAGATTCCCATGGTTCCTCATTGGGGAACTCATTGGAGGTCAGTGGACGTCCATTGAGGTCTTCCTCAGTGGCGTTCACTGCCTCTTCTTCCTCCCAAAATTTGGCCATGTTGATGGATTTGCACTCTCCTTTTGGATTTTCCTCTATATTGCTTGGGAGAGTACTAGGAGGGAGTTCAGTAATTTTCTTGCTCAGCTGTCCCACTTGTGCCTCCAAATTTCTAATGGAGGACCTTGTTTCAGTCATGAAACTTTGAGTGGTTTTGATCAAATCAGAGACCATGGTTGCTAAGTCAGAGGTATTCTGCTTAGAACTCTCTGTCTGTTGCTGAGAAGATGATGGAAAAGATTTGCTATTGCTAAACCTGTTTCTTCCACCATTATTATTATTGAAACCTTGTTGAGGTCTCTGTTGATCCTTCCATGAAAAATTTGGATGATTTCTCCATGAAGGATTATAGGTGTTTCCATAGGATTCTCCCATGTAATTCACCTCTTCCATTGAAGGGTTCTCAGGATCATAAGCTTCTTC
>NC_029781.3:83776819-83778322 GCF_000817695.3 Arachis duranensis | reverse complement strand
AGTTTAGACAGACCATCATAGAAGATACCTTTGATGCTCCATTCAGAAAGCATGTCAGAGGGACATTTTCTGATTAATTGTTTGTATCTTTTCCAAGCTTTATAGAGGGATTCTCCTTCCTTCTGTCTTGAAGGTTTGGACTTCCACTCTAAGCTTACTCAATTTTTGAGGTGGAAAGAACTTTGCCAAGAAGGCATTGACTAGCTTTTCCCAAGAGTCCAGGCTTTCTTTAGGTTGTGAGTCCAACCATGTTCTAGCTCTGTCTCTTACAGCAAAAGGGAATAGCATAAGTCTGTAGACCTCAGGGTCAACCCCATTAGTCTTGACAGTGTCACAGATTTGCAAGAACTCAGCTAAAAACTGATGAGGATCTTCCAATGGAAGTCCATGGAACTTGCAATTCTGTTGCATTAGAGAAACTAATTGAGGCTTAAGCTCAAAGTTGTTTGCTCCAATGGCAGGGATAGAGATGCTTCTCCCATAGAAATCGGGAGTAGGTGCAGTGAAGTCACCCATCACCTTCCTTGCATTGTTGGCATTGTTGTTGGTTTCGGCTGCCATGAGTTCTTCTTCTTTGAGGAATTCGGTTAGGTCTTTTATAGAGAATTGTGCCTTAGCTTCTCTTAGCTTTCGCTTCAAGGTCCTATCAGGTTCGGGATCAGCCTCAACAAGGATGCTTTTGTCTCTGCTCCTGCTCATAAGAAAGAGAAGAGAACAAGGAAATATGGAATCCTCTATGTCACAGTACAGAGATTCCTTGAGGTGTCAGAGGAAAAGAAAAACAGAAGGCAGAAGTAGAAATTTTGAACTTATCAAAGAAGATGGAGTTCGAATTTTGCATTAAGGAATAGTGTTAGTCCATAAATAGAAGGATGTGAGAAGAAGGGAAGTGGTTTTCGAAAATTAAGTAAGAAATTTTGAAAACATTTTGAAACACACTAATTAATTTTCGAAAACCAAGAGTGGGAAAGAGATCAAATGATTTTTGAAAAAGATTTTGAAATTAGAAATTAAAAAGATTTGATTGAAAACCATTTTGAAAAAGATGTGGTTAAGAAGATATGATTAGTTTTAAAAAAATGTGATTGAGAAGATATGATTTGAAAAATATTTTTAAAAAGATTTAATTTTGAAAATTAGTAACTTGCCTAACAAGAAAAGATATGATTCAAACATTAAACTTTTCTCAACAGAAAAGGCAACATACTTGAAGTGTTGAATCAAATCATTAATTGATGGCAGGTATCTTTAAAAATGGAAAGAAATTGAATTTGAAAAAGATTTGATTGAAAAGATATGATTTGAAAAAGATTTGATTTTGAAAAATTTTGAAAACTTGAAAAAAATTTGCATTGAAAACAGAATCTTCCCTCTTGTGCCATCCTGGCGTTAAACGCCCAGAATGGTGCACATTCTGGCATTTAACGCCCAAAACTATACTTTTTTGGGCGTTAAACGCCCAACCAGGTACCCTGGCTGGCGTTTAAACGCCAGTCTGTCCTC
>NC_029781.3:83775723-83776215 GCF_000817695.3 Arachis duranensis | reverse complement strand
ACTTTTCACAAATCAAATAATCCCCGGTAATGAATCCAAAAACTTGGTGTTCAATACCATGGCATAAACACAACTTCGCACCACTAACCAGCAAGTGTACTGGGTCGTCCAAGTAATAAACCTTACGTGAGTAAGGGTCGATCCCACAGAGATTGTTGGTATGAAGCAAGCTATGGTCACCTTGTAAATCTTAGTCAGTCTAACTCAAATGGGTATGGTGATAAACGCATAAAACATAAAGATAAAGATAGAGATACTTATGTAATTCATTGGTAGGAATTTCAGATAAGCGTATGAAGATGCCTTCCCTTCCGTCTCTCTGCTTTCCTACTGTCTTCATCCAATCCTTCTTCCTCCTTTCCATGGCAAGCTCAATCAAGGGTTTCACCGTTGTCAGTGGCTACCTCCCATCCTCTCAGTGGAAATGTTCAACGCACCCTGTCACGGCACGGCTATCCATCTGTCGGTTCTCAATCAGGCCAGAATAGAATC
>NC_029781.3:83752358-83774996 GCF_000817695.3 Arachis duranensis | reverse complement strand
ACACAAACTCATAGTAAAGTCTAGAAAAGTGAATTTTAACTAAAAACTAATAAAAATATACTAAAAACTAACTAGATCATACTAAAAACATACTAAAAACAATGCCAAAAAGCGTACAAATTATCCGCTCATCAGGCGTTCTTTCCTCTAAATCTAAGGTGTGGTCGTTGTCATGGTCGTCCGCCATGGTGATGGGATGACATCAGGGTTTCCCGGCAACGGCGCCCATGTTTCGAGGGTTACCTGAACTTATAGGTCGATCTCGATCGAGATCTTCTGTGTGGGTCGGAGCTGTTGTGTCCGACTTGTTGGACTTGGTGATGTGCTGATCCTTCGTCCCCGGAGGGTGGGGGGTACCTGCAAGGGACTCCGATGCTTAAGTTAGCAAGGGTATTAAGCAGGTATTGAGTAGAATCAGAGTATGAGTTATACATGGGTGCTCCAATGTATTTATAATGATGTAGAGTGACCTTTGTAGATAAGATAAGTTAGTTATCTTATCTTTATCTTTATCTTTTATCTTTCATGGGAACCGCCTTTATCTCTATAGGATTGGGCTGCCTTTTGGATTGGGGTCATGTTCCTCTATTTGGGCCCTTTATTGGGCTTTCCTGTGACTTGGCCGAGCTCTTTGAGAAGAGGTCGGTTTGTCCTGACCTGAAGAGGTCGGTCGCTTTGTCTGTAGAACATCCCGGGTCGGACATCTCGACCCAAGGTATGAACAAATGTCAACCTCTTCGCGTGGAAGGCTGCAGACATGCCGGGCATAGACCCCCAAACTAATGTGCCACAAGTTGGCAGTATACCTAGGATCCCGGCCAGTACAGCAGAAGCGTAGGATGCTCGGACCAGAAAGATCTCAAGCTATGGAAGAATAGGTACAAGCTCTACTGGAGGCAGGATTCATCAGAGAAGTCAAATATCCGCTGTGGCTAGCCAATGTTGTCTTAGTGAAAAAATCAAATGGGAAGTGGCGGATGTGCACCGACTACACCGATCTCAACAAAGCTTGCCCAAAAGATCCCTATCCACTCCCAAGTATTAACACTCTGGTGGACGCCTCCTCCGGATACAAATACCTCTCGTTTATAGACACTTACTCGGGATACAATCAAATCCCGATGTACCCACCTGATCAAGAAAAAACCTCTTTCTTAACTCCAAAAGCAAACTACTGTTACGTCATCATGCCATTCAGACTCAAAAACGCAGGAGCCACTTATCAAAGATTAATGAATAAGGTCTTTACAGATCATATCGGGAAACTCATGGAGGTATATGTGGACGACATGTTAGAAAAAATACAAAGCGAGGAGTCATTACTGTCCAACCTCGCCCAAGTGTTCAATACCATAAGGAAGCATGGCATGCGACTTAACCCTGCAAAATGCACCTTCGCAATAGAAGCTGGCAAATTCTTGGGTTTCATGCTCACACAAAGAGGAATCGAAGCAAACCCGGAAAAGTGTCGGGCCATACTTGACATGAAAAACCCGACCTGTGTCAAAGAAGTACAACAGCTCAATGGGCGACTGGCAGCCTTGTCCAGATTTCTAGCCGAATCAGCCATAAGATCTCTCCCTTTTTATGCCACACTAAGGAAGGGAAAGAAGTTCGAATGGACATCAGAGTGCGAGCAAGCCTTCCAGGATTTCAAAAGATTCCTGGGACAACCACCCATTCTTACTCGACCATGGGAAGGAGAAACACTTATATTATACCTCGCAGTAGGAAGTCAGACGGTAGCCTCGACACTAGTCAGAGATGACAAAAATGGACAATAACCTATATACTTCATCCGTAAAGCACTACAAGGGTCCGAACTAAACGAACAAAAGATAGAAAAGTTCGCATACGCTCTCATATTAACCTCTCGACGACTTTGCCCATACTTCCAGGCTCACACAATCAAAGTTTG
The DNA here is from genome assembly GCF_000817695.3 of Arachis duranensis. NCBI lineage: Eukaryota > Viridiplantae > Streptophyta > Magnoliopsida > Fabales > Fabaceae > Arachis > Arachis duranensis. The sequence goes on along the minus strand of NC_029781.3, from coordinate 83,773,078 downwards.
GACCAACCAGCCCATGAAAGACATTCTGCAGAAAACAGATTTAGCAGGGAGAATTCTACAGTGGGCAGTCGAGTTGTCCAAATTCGATCTTCAATATGAAGCTCGGACAGTCATCAAATCATAGTATCTGGCCAACTTCATTGCAGAGTACACTAACACCCCGGAAATCCCTACAAATTGGAATATATATGTAGACGGCTCTTCAAATAAAACCAGGAGTGGAGCAGGAGTAATAATAGAAAGTAATTAGGGAACTCAAATCGAACTCTCCCTAAAATTTAAGTTCTCTGCTTCCAATAATTAGGCTGAGTATGAGGCGCTATTGGCTGGTTTGAAGCTGGCTAAAGAAGTCGGAGCCCAAAAACTTATCATCTTTAGCAATTCACAGGTTGTCACCTCGCAAATAATAGGGACCTACCAAGCCAAAGATCCTGCTATGAGAAAGTACCTGGAAAAAACCAAAGAACAACTTGGACATTTCCAGGAATGTGAGATCCGACATATACCTCGGGAACAGAATGCTCGAGCTAACGCACTCTCAAAATTAGCCAGCACCAAATCAGGGGGCAACAATAGGAGCCTCATCCAGGAAATTCTGCAGAACCTGTCAATCTTAGAAGAAGAAAAAGTCCTAGCCATATCAGGTCAGGATCAAGATTGGATAACTTCCATAATCAGCTACCTCAAATCAGAGATACTCCCTACAGATAAGAAGGAGGCAAAGAGGCTAAAGCGGGAGGCACAGTATTACACTATCATAAACAACATCCTATATGAGAGAGGGATTTCGACACCTCTACTAAAATGTGTGCCAGATTCTAACACAAAAGAGATCTTAGAAGAAATACACAGTGGCACATGTGGCAATCATCTCGGAGCACGAGCTCTTGCCAAGAAAGTACTCCGAGCCGGATTCTTTTGGCCGACTTTACAAAAAGAAGCCAACGAGTTCGTTAAGACATGTCCACCATCTCAGAAGCATGCTAACTTCCACATCGCCCCACTAGAAGAACTCATCAGCGTAATATCACCTTGGCAATTTACAAAGTGGGGACTATACCTCCTCGGGCCCTTCCCCCAAGGATTGGGACAAGTCAGATTCCTCATTGTAGGGATAGATTATTTCACAAAATGGATTGTGGTAGAGCCCCTAGCCAATGCCACTGCCCAAAGAAGTCAAAAATTCCTATATAGGAACATTGTCATGAGGTTTGGAGTTCCTTACTCCATCACCACAGACAATGGCACTCAATTCACAGACACAGGCTTTAGAAAGTTGGTAGCCGACTTAAAGATAAAGTACCAATTCACATCTGTAGAACACCCGCAAGCTAATGGACAAGCAGAAGCTGCTAATAAAGTCATACTAGCCGGGTTAAAATAGAGGCTACAGGATACAAAGGGAGCCTGGGCTAAAGAGCTCCCACAAGTCCAATGGGCATATCGGACAACTCCACACTCCACCACAAAGGAATCACCCTTTTGATTGGCTTATGGAATGGAGGCAATGATACCAGTAGAAGTTGAAGAAGGATCTCCCAGAATGATCCTCTACAGTGAAGAAGCTAACTCCCAACTTCAAAGGGAAGAGCTCGACCTACTCTCAGAAGTCCGAGAAAGAGCTCGGATCAGAGAAGAAGCGCTAAAACACCGCATGGCCTTAAGATACAATCAAAAGGTAGTGTAGCGAAGCTTCACCAATAATGACCTCATCCTAATCCAAAATGATATCGAAACAAGTCGACCCGGAGAAAGAAAGCTAGTGGCTAACTGGAAAGGACCCTACCGAGTCACAGAGGTACTAGGAAAAGGCTACTACAAAGTATCCAAACTCGAAGGGCGAGAGCTACTAATAGCATAGCACGCCTTCAACCTAAGAAGGTATTATAGTTAAAAGGTAATAAAAAATCTTAGGACAAAGGTACACTCTTTTTCCTGAAAAAGGTTTTTTAATGAGGCGCCAAGCCAAGATCTGCAAAATTACCTGACCTAAGAAGGGTGAGCACCCACATGTATATATTTTCATATTTTCTATTTTTGAATAAAGTTTTTTCATATTTTCTACAAATTCTCTTTATCAAGATGCATTAATATGAAATGCAAAAATTTATCTCCCGATTATAAAGCTACAGATCGGCAGAAGTGAAAACCAAATTCACTGCTCGATCACGAAAAGGTCGACGAAGATGAAAACCGAATTAATCAAAGATCAGGCCAAGCGAGGATCAAAATCGGCAAGATGAAAAGCGACATAAATAGAATAATGCAAGAAGTTATAAAAAGTGATCCATGAATAGAGACATGACGAGGTCTGAAACAAAAAATGGATTGCTAGAAATAACTTAGAATGGACCGACATAAAAGAAGTCGGACCAGATCAAAGCGACGAAAAGTTATAAAAAGTAACCCATAGAAAAGAGGCCTGGCCAGCCCTAAAAATGGAGTACTAGAAATACTTAGAAGGGACCGACAGAAGCTACAAAAAGTTATAAAAGTAATCCATAAAAAGAGACCTGACAAGGTCCAAATAAAATGGATTACTAGAAATAACTTAGAAGGGACCGACATGATGAAGTCGGCCCGACAAAGCTACAAAAAGTTATATAAAAGTAATTCATAAAAAGAGACTTGACAAGGTCAAATAAAATGGATTACTAGAAATAACTTAGAAGGGGCCGACATGATGAAGTCAGCCCGACAAAGCTATAAAAAGGTATACAAAAGTAATCCATAAAAAGAAGACCTGACAAGATCCAAATAAAATAGATTACTAGAAATAACTTAGAAGGGACCGACATGACAAAGTCAGCCCGACAAAGCTACAAAAAAGTAACCCATAAAAAGAGACCTGACAAGGTCCAAATAAAATGGATTACTAGAAATAACTTAGGCGGACCGAGATGCAGAAGTCGGCCTAAGCCAATTCGAAGCGACAAAGCTATAAAAGCGAATCCATGAAAAGAAGATCCGGCGAGGTCCAGTCAAAAATGGATTGCTAAACTCAAAGAAGGTTGGACGAGGGAAGCCGACCAACAGAAGGCATGCGCTAGAAGAGATAGAATTCTACCCGAAAGCCCATGACCTTGCCGAAGTCAATTTACAAGTGTTCTATGAGAATACTAAAAAGAACAAGTCAAAAGAAGCCAGCCTCAAAGGTTGCTTTGGTTAAAGCAGCAAATAGAAAAACACAAAGGTAATCCAAATAGGCCGGACAACAACGCTCCAACACTCTAAAGATTCCCAGAAGTGCCAGAAGACTGCAAGCAAACATATCATGAGAAAACAAAGCTACTATAAATCAAGTCTCAGAAGGCCAACCGAAAATCGGCCTTAAGAGTCAAAAAAGTGTTTTTGTTTTTCCTAAATAACTGCTAACAGAAGCAACCAAGCAGTATCAAAGCCACATCAGGGCACAGTTACAAAATAGAAGTTCAAAGAACCACAAGTCGGGCCATTAAAGGATACAAAAACAAAACATAAACTACAAAGGATGTAAAGATTCTTCAGTGGCAGCATCTCGGGGTGAAGGAGGATGGGTCGCAAGTGGAACAGCATCAACGGTTCCATTCGGCCGGTTCAGGATCTGAACATCAGGGTCTAACTCGAGACGACTGACCTCAGTAGTAGGAGTTGAAGAAGACGGGGCAGCAGAGGCTTTGGCTGATGGCACAGGAAGAGGGTCTACATCTACATCAGCATCATTCGAACCATCATGGACAATCTTACCATCTACTACAATGTTGTCTGATGAGCAGATAATTTATACGCTTTTTGGCATTGTTTTTAGGTAGTTTTTAGTAAGATCTAACTACTTTTAGGGATGTTTTTATTAGTTTTTATGCAAAATTTTACATTTCTGGACTTTACTATGAGTTTGTGTGTTTTTCTGTGATTTCAAGTATTTTCTGGCTGAAATTGAGGGACCTGAACAAAAATCTGATTCAGGCTGACAAAAGGACTGCTGATGCTGTTGGATTCTGACCTCCCTCCACTCGAAATGGATTTTCTAGAGCTACAGAACTCCAAATGGCACGCTCTCAACAAAGTTGGAAAGTAGACATCTAGAGCTTTCCGGAAATATATAATAGTCCATAATTTATTTGAGTTTAGACGACGCAAACTGGCGTTCAACGCCAGTTCCATGCTGCATTCTGGAGTAAAACGCCAGAAACACGTCACAAACCAGAGTTAAACGCCAAAAACACATTACAACTTGGCGTTTAACCCCAAGAGAAGCCTATGCACGTGTAAAGCTCAAGCTCAGCCTAAGCACACACCAAGTGGGCCCCGGAAGTAGATTTCTGCACTTAGAATTATTTCTGTAAACCCTAGTAGCTAGTCTAGTATAAATAGGACTCTTTACTATTGTATTCTCATCTTGATATCTATCTTTGGACGTGTAGTTCTTAGACTTTGGGGGCTGGCCATTCGGCCATGCCTGAACCTTGATCACTTATGTATTTTCAACGGTGGAGTTTCTACACACCATAGATTAAGGTGTGGAGCTTTGCTGTACCTCGAGAATTAGTGCAATTACTATTGTTCTTCTATTCGATTCAAGCTTAGTCTTATTCTAAGATATTTGTTGCACTTCAACCTGATGGATGTGATGATCCGTGACACTCATCATCATCCATCCTTATGAACGCGTTCTTGACAACCACTTCCGTTTTACCTTAGACCGAGCGTGTATCTCTTGGATTCCTTAATCAGAATCTTCGTGGTATAAGCTAAAACCCCTTTGGCGGCCATTCCTGAGAATTCGGAAAGTATAAACCTTGTCTGTGGTATTCCGAGTAGGATTCAGGGATTGAATGACTGTGACGAGCTTCAAACTCGCGATTGTTGGGCGTAGTGGCAGACGCAAAAGAGTCAATGGATTCTATTCTGACATGATCGAGAACCGACAGATGATTAGCCGTGTTGTGACAGAGCATTTGGACCATTTTAACTGAGAGGATGGGAAGTAGCTATTGACAATGATGATGCCCTATATACAGCTTGCCATAGAAAGGAGTAAGAATGATTGGAGGAAGGCAGTATGAAAGCAGAGATTCAGAAGGGACAAAGGATCTCCATACACTTATCTGAAATTCCCACCAAGGATTTACATAAGTATCTCTTTCATCTATTTTATGCTTTATTTATTATTATTTTCGAAAACCATTATAACCATTTGAATCCGCCTAACTGAGATTTACAAGATGACCATAGCTTGCTTCATACCAACAATCTCCGTGGGATCGACCCTTACTCACGTAAGGTATTACTTGGACGACCCAGTGCACTTGCTGGTTAGTTGTGTGAAGTTGTGACAAAGTGTGAATGAATCATAGTAGTGTGCACCAAGTTTTTGGAGCCATTGCTAAGAATTGTTCGAGTTATGAAAAGTGTAATTCACAATTTTGCCTATCAAGTTTTTGGCGCCGTTGCCGGGGATTGTTTGAGTTTGGACAACTGACGATTCATCTTGTTGCTCAGATTAGGTAATTTTCTTTTCAAAAAGTTTTCAAAAATCTTTCAAAATTTTTCTTCTTTTTCTCGTTTTTCAAAAAAATTAATTTTCGAAAAATACAAAAAATTCATAAAATCATAAAAAACCAAAAATTTTTTGTGTTTCTTGTTTGAGTCTTGAGTCAATTTTTAAGTTTGGTGTCAATTGCATGTTTTAAAAATCTTTTACATTTTTCAAAAATTCATGCATGTGTTCTTCATGATCTTCAAGTTGTTCTTGACAAGTCTTCTTTTTTGATCTTTAAAGTTTCTTGTTTTGTGTTTTTTGTTGTTTTTTATATGCATTTTTGCATTCATAGTGTCTAAACATGAAAAATTTCTAAGTTTGGTGTCTTGCATGTTTCTCTTATCTTGAAAATTTTTTAAAAATAAGTCTTGATGATCATCTTGATCTTCAAAGTGTTCTTGGTGTTCATCTTGACATTCATAGTGTTCTTGCATGATCATTGGTTTTGATCCAAAATTTTCATGTTTTGGGTCATATTTGTGTTTTTCTCTCTCCTCATTAAAAATTCAAAAATTAAAAAAAATATCTTTTCCTTGTTTTACTCATAATTTTCGAAATCTTTGGGTTGACTTAGTCAAAATTTTTTAAAAATTAGTTATTTCTTGTTAGTCGAGTCAAGATTTCAATTTTAAAAATCTTATCTTTTCAAAATCTTTTTCAAAATCAAATCTTTTCTTTTTTTATATTTTCGAAAATATTTTTAAATTTGATTTTCAAAATCTTTTTCTTATCTTTATTTCATGATTTTCAAAAACTTTACTAACAATTAATGTGATTGATTCAAAAATTTGAAGTTTGTTACTTTCTTGTTAAGAAAGGTGCAATCTTTAAATTCTAGAATCATATTTTTTAGTTTCTTGTTAGTCAAGTAATCAATTTTAATTTTAAAAATCAAATCTTTTTCAAACATATCTTTTCAAAATATTTTTTTTAGATCATATCTTTTTCAAAATCAATTTCAAAATCTTTTTTAACTTCTTATCTTTTCAAAATTGATTTTCAAATCTTTTTCAACTAACTAATTAACTTTTTATTTGTTTTACTATTTCTTATCTTTTTCAAAACCACCTAACTAATTTTATCTCTCTAATTTTCGAAAACTCCTCTCCCTTTTTCAAAATTCTTTTTAATTAACTAATTATTTCAAATTTTAATTTTAATTGTATTTCTTATCTCAATTTTCAAAAATCACTAATCTTTTTTCAAAAACAATTTTCGAAATTCTCTCCCTATCATCTTCTTCTATTTATTTATTCATTTACTAACACTTCTCTTCATCTCAAAAATTCGAACCCTCTCCTCTCTTCTATGTTCGAATTTTTTTCTTCTCTTTCCTCTATTCTCCTCTTTTTTTCTACTCACATAAAGGAATTCCTCTACTGTGACATAGAGGATTCCTCTTCTTTCTTTGTTTTCTTCTCTTTTATATGAGCAGGAACAAGGAAAAAGGAATTCTTGTTGAAGTCGATCCTGAACCTGAAAGGATCTTGAAGAGGAAGCTAAGAGCAGCTAAAGCACAGTACTCTGAAGAGGACCTAACTGAAATTTTCGAACGGGAAAAGGATATGGCAGCCGAAAATAATAACAACAATAATGCAAGGAAGATGCTTGGTGACTTTACTGCACCAAATTCTAAATTACATGGAAGAAGCATCTCAATCCCTGCCATTGGAGCAAACAATTTTGAGCTGAAGCCTCAACTAGTTGCTCTAATGCAACAGAACTGCAAGCTTCATGGACTTCCATCAGAAGATCCTTTTCAGTTCTTAACTGAATTCTTGCAGATATGTGATACTGTTAAGACTAATGGAGTAGATCCTGAAGTCTACAGGCTTATGCTTTTCCCTTTTGCTGTAAGAGACAGAGCTATAGTATGGTTCGACTCTTAACCAAAACATAGCCTGAACTCTTGGGATAAGCTGGTCACAGCCTTCTTGGACAAGTTCTTTCCTCCTCAAAAGTTGAGTAAGATTAGAGTGGATGTTCAAACCTTCAGACAGAAAGAAGGTGAATCTCTCTATGAAGCTTGGGAGAGATATAAGCAACTGACCAAAAAGTGTCCTTCTAACATGCTTTCAGAATGGACCATCTTGGATAATTCTATGATGGTCTGTCTGAATTGTCTAAAATGTCACTGGACCATTCTGCAGGTGGATCTATTCACCTAAAGAAAACACCTGCAGAAGCTCAGGAACTCATTGACATGGTTACAAATAACAAATTCATGTACACCTCTGAGAGAAATCCTGTGAGTAATGGGACGCCTCAGAAGAGGGGAGTTCTTGAAATTGATACTCTGAATGCCATATTGGCTCAGAACAAAATGTTGACTCAGCAAGTCAACATGATTTCTCAGACTCTGAATGGATGGCAAAATGCATCCAACAGTACTAAAGAGGCATCTTCTGAAGAAGAAGCTTATGATCCTGAGAACCCCGCAATGGCAGAGGTAAATTACATAGGTGAACCTTATAGAAACATCTATAATTCCTCATGGAGAAATCATCCAAATTTCTCATGGAAGGATCAACAAAAGCCTCAACAAGGCTTTAATAATGGTGGATGAAACAGGCTTAGCAATAGCAAGCCTTTTCCATCATCTTCTCAGCAATAGATAGAGAATTCTGAGCAGAGCTCTTCTAGCTTAGCAAACATAGTCTCTGATCTGTCTAAGGCTACTTTAAGTTTCATGAATGAAACAAGGTCCTCCATCAGAAATTTGGAGGCACAAGTGGGTCAACTGAGTAAGAAAGTCACTGAAACTCCTCCCAGTACTCTCCCAACCAATACAGAGGAGAAACCAAAAAGAGAATGCAAGGCCATTGATATAATCAATGTGGCCGAATGCACAAAGGAGGAGAAGGACGTGAATCCCAGTGAGGAAGACCTCCTGGGACGTCTCCCAGACAAGAAGGAGTTCCCTATTGAGGACCTAAAGGAATCTGAGGCTCATATAGAGACCATAGAGATTCCATTAAACCTCCTTCTACAATTCATGAGCTCCGAGAATTATTTTTCCTCTGAAGAGGATGAAGATGTAACTGAAGAGCAAGTTGCTCAATATCTAGGAGCCATCATGAAGCTGAATGCCAAGTTGTTTGGTAATGAGACTTAGGAAGGTGAACCTCCCTTGCTCATTAGTGAACTAAATACATGGGTTCAGCAAACTTTACCTCAAATGAAATAAGATCCTGGTAAATTCTTAATACCATGTACCATAGGCACCATGACCTTTGAGAAGGCTCTGTGTGACCTGGGGTCAGGTATAAATCTTATGCCACTCTCTGTAATGGAGAAGCTGGGGTTCTTTGAGGTACAAGCTGCAAGAATCTCATTAGAGATGGCAGACAAGTCAATAAAACAAGCTTATGGATTGGTAGAGGATGTGTTGGTAAAGGTTAAAGGCCTTTACATCCCTGCTGATTTCAAAATCTTAGACACTAGGAAGGATGAGGATGAATGCATCATCCTTGGAAGACCCTTCCTAGCCACAGCAGAAGCTGTGATTGATGTTGACAGATGTGAACTAGTCTTTCAATTGAATGGGGACTACCTTGTGTTTGAAGCTCAAGGTTATCCTTCTGTAAACATGGAGAGGAAGCATGAAAAGTTTCTCTCAATACAGAGTCAAATAAAGCCCCCACAGTCAAACTCTAAGTTTGGTGTTGGGAGACCACAACCAAACTCTAAGTTTGGTGTTAAACCCCCACATTCAAACTCTAAGTTTGGTGTTGGGAGGTCCCAACAATGCTCTGAACATCTGTGAAGCTCCAAGAGAGCTCACTGTCAAGCTATTGACATTAAAGAAGCGCTTATTGGGAGGCAACCCAATTTTTATTTATCTATATTTCTATTGTTCTTTTATGTTTTATTAGGTTTATGATCATGTGGATTCACAAAATAATTGCAAAAATTAAAAACAGAATCAAAAACAGCAGAAGATAAAGCATACCCTGGAGGAAGAGCATACTGCCATTTAAATGCCAGTAAGTAGCATCTGGCTGGTGTTCAATGCCAGAACAGAGCATGAATCTGGCGTTGAACGCCAGAAACAAGCAGCAATCTGGCGTTTAAACGCCAGGATTGCACCCAGAGGAAAGCTGGAATTTAACGCCAGCAACAAGCATCAGGCTGGCGTTAAACGCCAGAAACATGCTACATTTGGGCGTTTAACGCCAGAAACAAGCTTCAGTCTGGCGTTAAACACCAGGATTGCATGCAGAGGGCATTTTACACGCCTAATTGGTGCAGGGATGATAAATCCTTGACACCTTAGGATCTGTAGACCCCACAGGATCACCTCAGGATCTGTGGACCCCACAGAATCCCTACCTACCTCAACTCACCCTCTCCCTTCTTCACACAATCCAATAACACTCTTCCCTAAACACCCTTCACCAATCACCTCAATCTCTCATCCCCATCACCTCTTCACCACTCATATCTATCCACTCTTCCCCATAAACCCCACCTACCTTCAAATCCAAAATATCTTTCCCACCCAAACCCACCCTAAATGACCGAACCCCATTCCCTCTCCCTCCATTATATAAACCCCTCCATCCTTCTTTATTTTCACACAACACAACCCTCTCTTCACTCCTTTGGCCGAATACACAACCCTCTCTATCTCCTCCATATCTTCTTCTTCTTCAACTATTCTTTCTTCTTTTGCTCGAGGACGAGCAACATTCTAAGTTTGGTGTGGTAAAAGCATAGCTTTTTTTTTCCATAACCATTGATGGTACCTAAGGCCAGAGAAACCTCTAGAAAGAGGAAAGGAAAGACAAAAGCTTCCACCTCCGAGTCATGGGAGATGGAGAGATTCATCTCAAAAGCCCATCAAGACCACTTCTATGAAGTTGTGGCCAAGAAGAAGGTGATCCCGGAGGTCCCTTTCATGCTCAAGAAAAATGAGTATCCAGAGCTCCGACATGAGATCCAAAGAAGAGGTTGGAAAGTTCTGACCAACCCCATTCAACAAGTCAGAATCTTAATGGTTCAAGAGTTCTATGCCAATGCATGGATCACTAGGAACCATGATTAAAGTATGAACCCGAATCCAAAGAATTATCTTACAATGGTTCGGGGGAAATGCTTAGATTTCAGTCTGGAAAATGTAAGGTTGGCATTCAACTTGCCTATGATGCAAGAAGATGCACGCCCCTACACTAGAAGGGTCAACTTTGATCAAAGGTTAGACCAAGTCCTCATGGACATATGTGTGGAAGGAGCTCAATGGAAAAGAGACTCAAAAGGCAAGCTGGTTCAATTGAGAAGACTGGACCTTAAGCCTGTGGCTAGAGGATGGTTGGAGTTCATCCAACGCTCCATCATCCCCACTAGCAACCGATCCGAAGTTACTGTGGATCGGGCCATCATGATTTGGCAAGGCTAGCTTTTCCTCATCTCATTTGCTATCTATGCTACTCAGCTGGAGTTGTCATAAAAGGAGATATCCTCATTGAAGAGGAAAAGCCCATCACTAAGAAGAGGATAGAGCAAACAAGAGAGGCCATCCATGGATTTCAAGAGACGCATGAGGAAGCTCATCAACAAGAAATTCCTGAGATGCCTCAAGGGATGCATTTTCCTCCAAATAACTATTGGGAACAACTCAACACTTCTCTAGAAGGATTGAGTCATGATATGAACCAATTAAGGGTGGAACACCAAGAGCACTCCATCATTCTCAATGAGATTAGAGAAGATCAAAGAGCTATGAGGGAGGAGCAACAAAGGCAAGAAAGAGACATAGAGGAGCTCAAGAACACCATTGGTCCTTCAAGGAGAAGGCGCCACCATCATTAAGGTGGACTCATTCCTTAACTTCCTTATTTCTCTATTTTTCGGTTTATGAACCTCATGTTTGTCTATGTTTGTATCTTTGTTACATGATCATTAGTGTCTAGTGTCTATGTCTTAAGGCTATGAATAATTCCATGAATCCTTCACATTTCTTAAATGAAAAATGTTTCTAATACAAAAGAACAAGAAGTACATGAGTTTCGAATTCATCCTTGAATTTAGCTTAATTATATTGATGTGGTGACAATACTTTTTGTTTTCTGAATGAATGCTTGAACAGTACATATTTTTGATCTTGTTGTTTATGAATGTTAAAATTGTTGGCTCTTGAAAGAATAATGAAAAAGAGAAATGCTATTGATAATCTGAAAAATCATAAGATTGATTCTTGAAGCAAGAAAAAGCAATGAATAACAAAAGCTTGCGAAATATATATATATATAAGGCTTTGAGCATCAATGGATAGGAGGGCCCAAGGAAATAAAATCCAGGCCTAAGCGGCTAAATCAAGTTGTCCCTAACCTTGTGCTTGTGGCATGCAGGTCCAAGTGAAAAGCTTGAGACTGAGTGGTTAAAGTCGTGATCCAAAGCAAAAAGAGTGTGCTTAAGAGATTTGGACACCTCTAATTGGGGACTTTAGCAAAGCTGAGTCACAATCTGAAAAGGTTCACCCAGTCATGTGTCTGTGGCATTTATTTATCTGGTGGTAATACTGGAAAACAAAGTGCTTAGGGCCACGGCCAAGACTCATAAAGTAGCTGTGTTCAAGAATCAACATACTAAACTAGGAGAATCAATAACACTATCTGAACTCTGAGTTCCTATAGATGCCAATCATTCTAAACTTCAAAGGATAAAGTAAGATGCTAAAACTGTTCAGAAGCAAAAATCTACAAGTCCCGCTCATCTAATTAAAACTAATATTCATTGATATTTTGGGATTTATAGTATATTCTCTTCTTTTTGTCCTAATTGACTTTCAGTTGCTTGGGGACGAGCAACAATTTAAGTTTGGTGTTGTGATGAGCGGATAATTTATACGCTTTTTGGCATTGTTTTTAGGTAGTTTTTAGTAAGATCTAGCTACTTTTAGGGATGTTTTTATTTGTTTTTATGCAAAATTCACATTTCTGGACTTTACTATGAGTTTGTGTGTTTTTCTGGGATTTCAAATATTTTCTGGCTGAAATTGACGGACCTGAGCAAAAATCTGATTCAGGATGACGAAAGGACTGCTGATGCTGTTGGATTCTGACCTCCCTGCACTCGAAATGGATTCTCTAGAGCCACAAAACTCTAAATGGCACGCTCTCAACGGCGTTAGAAAGTAGACATCCAGAGCTTTCTAGCAATATATAATAGTTCATACTTTATTCGAGTTTAGATGATGAAAACTGGCGTTCAGCACCAATTCCATGCTACATTCTGGGGTAAAACGCCAGAAACACATCACAAACCAGAGTTAAACACCAAAAGCACGTTACAACTTGGCATTTAATCCCAAGAGAAGCCTTTGCACGTGTAAAGCTCAAGTTCAGCCCAAGCACACACCAAGTGGGCCCCAGAAGTGGATTTCTGCACTTAGAATTATTTCTGTAAACCCTAGTAGTTAGTCTAGTATAAATAGGACTTTTTACTATTGTATTCTCATCTTGGTATCTATCTTTGGGCGTGTAGTTCTTAGACTTTGGGGGCTGGCCATTTGGCCATGCCTGAACCTTGATCACTTATGTATTTTCAATGATGGAGTTTCTACACACCATAGATTAAGGTGTGGAGCTCTGCTGTACCTCGAGAATTAATGCAATTACTATTGTTCTTCTATTCGATTCAAGCTTAGTCTTATTCTAAGATATTTGCTGCACTTCAACCTGATGGATGTGATGATCTATGACACTCATCATCATCCATCCTTATGAATGCGTGTTTGACAACCACTTCTGTTTTACCTTAGACCGAGCGTGTATCTCTTGGATTCCTTAATCAGAATCTTCGTGGTATAAGCTAGAACCCCTTTGGCGGCCATTCCTGAGAATTCGGAAAGTCTAAACCTTGTCTGTGGTATTCCGAGTAGAATTCAGGAATTGAATTACTGTGACAAGCTTCAAACTCGCGATTGTTGGGCGTAGTGACAGACGCAAAAGAATCAATAGATTCTATTCCGACATGATCGAGAACCAACAGATGATTAGCCGTGCTGTGACATAGCATTTAGACCATTTTTACTGAGAGGATGGGAAGTAGCCATTGACAATGGTGATGCCCTACATACAACTTGCCATAGAAAGGAGTAAGAATGATTGGAGGAAGGCAGTAGGAAAGCAAAGATTCAGAAGGGACAAAGGATCTCCATACACTTATCTGAAATTCCCACCAAGGATTTACATAAGTATCTCTTTCATCTATTTTATGCTTTATTTATTATTATTTTTGAAAACCATTATAACCATTTGAATCCGCGTAACTGAGATTTACAAGATGACCATAGCTTGCTTCATACCAACAATCTCCGTGGGATCGACCCTTACTCACGTAAGGTATTACTTGGACGACCCAGTGCACTTGCTGGTTAGTTGTGCGAAGTTGTGACAAAGTGTGAATGAACCATAGTAGTGTGCACCAAGTTTTTGGAGCCATTACTAAGAATTGTTCGAGTTATGAAAAGTGTAATTCACAATTTTGCCTATCATTGTCCAAGTTGAATAGGGTGAGGTCGAGGTCGGGCGCAAGAACTCAAACCTGAGCCTTCAAATTCTCATAAGTAGCATTCACACTGCCTACAAGATGGCTTTGGAGCTCAATATAGTCAGCCTGAACAGAGTCCAACCTCTCCTTGAGCTCTACCATTTCACCATAAGTTAAGACATAGCAATCCTTAAGCTTCTGTGCCATCTCCTCAGCCAAGTTCGCAGAAGCCACCGCAGCAGTATCCCGAGTCTTCTCACCCTCCAACTCTTTCTCCAGCTTTGCCACCTTTTTCTCAAGCTCCTCCTTCAAACCCTTGATTCTATCAAATTTCGACTTGGCCTCCTCCATAAATGACTTTGTTGCATGAATCGGGATATCCTGAGTAGTTCAAAACAAAGCTGCACCCATATGTGCCATCTTCACACTACTCCGGGTGATGAAATCCAGGTGGTGAAGAATGGATGCGTCGTTCATAGGAAGTCGGCCATAAGGGGCGATTTGATGGTCAATAAACCCCACAGCATCAAAGTCGGGGGCATCAAGGTCAAAAGGCTCAATAGTCTTTTGTTTCTTCGGTGGAGGACCGGCAGTGGGAGAAGAGGTAGCAGCAGAAGTCTGAGGAGGATCAACTAAATGCACCTGAGGAGTAGAGATCACCCTCCTCGGCCCAGAAGCGCCCGAGGTCGGCTTCTTAGGGGGAACCTGAGAGGATCCCTCCCCAGCAGCCTTAGCCGAGACGTTCTGGGTAGCTGTAGCCTTCCTCGCCTTCTTAAAGGCCTTCATAGAATCATTGTTTTTAACCATCTCTGAAAAAAGCACAGCAAAAAACCAAGTTACAAAACTGGAAGAAAAAGAAGAAAAAGCAAGTAAAAGTGAAAGAGAAGTCGACCACTACTCAGCTTAGCTCAAAGAAGGGAGGATCCCCTAAGAATCTCTTTGTGTCGAAATGGGGGGTTGCCCCCAAATCTCCTCCAACACACTTACAAAAGCCTGCTCAACCTCATCAAGCAACTCCCACGAATATCTAGATACTACAACATTCTTTTGCCAACATAAGGGGAAGGCAGGTTCATTATTTGACTCCAAGAAAAAAGGTCGAGCTCCTTCAACAGCTTGGACCTTGAAGTAATAATTCTTAAAATCCCTGAAGGACTCATCATACATGGAAAACACTTTCTTTCCTTGGCAGATCGGAAAGAAACCCAAGAAGCTTTCTTTTTGGTAGAAATCCCGGGTTTGGTCAAAACAAAAAGGTAAAAAAAGAGAGTTTGAGAAGGCTTAACATCCAATTCTTGGCACAGCAGCTGAAAAATCTTAATAAAGCCCCAGGAGTTCGGATGGAGCTAGGACGGAGCTATATTACATGACCACAACAAATCGGTCTCGAAAGAGGTAAAAGGAAGGGTGATGTTCAGTTGGCTAAAAAAGTAATCATAGGCATAAAAGAAGGGGCGTTCCCCTTGGGTCAGAGAAGGAAAGCAAACCCTCTCATCGGAATCAGGCACTACCAGCTCGTAGTTCTTCTCCTGATCCCTACTACTACAAATTCGATGATGTTTTCTAAGCTCCACACAATACTCAGAATTTACAACAGACACACACATCAGCACGAGGGAGTCTAGCCAGTCCGACATGCCCTCAGGAATCTTGGAGGATTTCTCAACAATATTTTTGAGAGAAGACATAGGGTCAACTAGTCCTACAAGTAAGAAAAAAGAAAAAAGGGGTTACTAATTGATGAGCGGATAATTTATACGCTTTTTGGCACTGTTTTTAGTATGTTTTTAGTATATTTTAGTTAGTTTTTATTATATTTTATTATTTTTTATTTAAAATTTACTTTTCTGGAATTTACTATGAGTTTGTGTGTTTTTCTGTGATTTCAGGTATTTTCTGGCTGAAATTGAGGGACCTGAGCAAAAATCTGATTCAGAGGCTGAAAAAGGACTGCAGATGCTGTTGGATTCTGACCTCCCTGCACTCGAAGTGGATTTTTTGGAGCTACAGAAGCCCAACTGGTGCGCTCTTAATTGCGTTGGAAATTAGACATCCTGGGCTTTCCAGCAATATATAATAGTCCATACTTTGCTCAAGAATTGATGGCCAAAACCGGCGTTTCAAATCAGCTTTAGAAGTCCCAGCCTTAAACGCCGGAACTGGCACAAAAATGGGAGTTAAACGCCCAAACTGGCACAAAAGCTGGCGTTTAACTCCAGGAAAAGTCTCTATACATGAAAGCTTCAATGCTCAGCCCAAGCACACACCAAGTGGACCCCGGAAGTGGATTTTTACGTCATTTACTCATTTCTGTATATCCTAGGTTACTAGTTCACTATAAATAGGATATTTTGACATTGTATCTGGACCTTGTGACACATTACACGTTTCTTATTGTATCTTCTATGGCATGAGTCTCTAAACCCCATGGTTGGGGGTGAGGAGCTCTGCTGTATCTTGATGGATTAATGCAATTACTACTATTTTTCATTCAATCACGCTTGCTTCCATTCTAAGATATCACTTGTTTCTCAACTTGATAAATGTGATGATCTGTGACACTCATCATCATTCTCACCTATGAACGTGTGTCTGACAACCACCTCCGTTCTACCTTAGATTGAGTGAATATCTCTTGGATTCCTTAATCAGAATCTTCGTGGTATAAGCTAGAATTGATGGCGGCATTCAAGAGAATCCGGAAGGTCTAAACCTTGTCTGTGGTATTCTGAGTAGGATTCAAGGATTGAATGACTGTGATGAGCTTCAAACTCCTGAGGGCTGAGTCTGACTAAGAGTTACAAGGTAACCATAGCTTGCTTCAAGCCGACAATCTCCGTGGGATCGACCCTTACTCACGTAAGGTATTACTTGGACGACCCAGTGTACTTGCTGGTTAGTTGTGCGGAATTGCAAAAGTGTGATTGCAATTTCGTGCACCAAGTTTTTGGCGCCATTGCCGAGGATTGTTCGAGTTTGGACAACTGACGGTTTATCTTGTTGCTTAGATTAGGAATATTTTATTTTTATTGGTTTAGAATCTTTTATTTGAGTTTAGTTTCATATTTTAAGTTTGGTGTCTTCTTTGTGTTTTCCTTTAAATTTTCGAAAATTTGTGTTTGATTTTCTAAAATTTTAAGTTTGGTGTCTTTTGTGCTTTTATTCACTTAAAAATTAAAAAAAAATTGTTCTTGGTGTTCATCTTGATCTTCAAAGTGTTCTTGGTGTTCATCTTGACATTCAAAATTTTCTTGTTTGTTCTCTTTGTTTTGATCTAAAATTTCTAAGTTTAGTGTCATTTTGTTGTTTTTCTCTTTCCTTATTAAAATTTAAAAATAAAAAAATATCATTTCCTTATTTTACTCATAATTTTTGAAATTTTGCATTAAATTAGTCAAAGATTTTCAAAATCATATCTTTTTTTTTAGTCAAGTCAAAATTCTAATTTCAAAAATTGATCTTTTCAAATCTTTTTCAAAAATCAAATCTTTTTAATTTCTTCAATCATATCTTTTCAATCTTTTTTTTTAATTGCAATCATTCTTCTCAATCATATCTTTTTCAAAATAATTTTCAATCATATCTTTTTAATTGCTAATTCCAAAATCTTTTTAATTAATTAATTGATTTAGTTTTCAATTTGCTTTGATTTTATTTTCTTTTAGTTTTCGAAATTTTATTTTATTTTCCATTTATTTCATTTTATTATTTTCGTTCACTTTTAATTAAATAAAATAAAAATATAAAAATATAATTTACTTGCAATCCACATCATCTTCCTTTCTCTATCATGGACCTAAGTGGAATTGAGCAGTCCAGAAGGACTCTAGGGTCATATGCTAACCCCATTACAGCTGCATATGGGAGTAGTATCTGTATACCTCCCATTAAAGCAAGCAGCTTTGAGCTAAACCCTCAACTCATTATCATGGTGCAGCAAAATTGCCAGTATTCCGGTCTTCCACAGCAAGAACCTACTGAGTTTTTGGCACAGTTCTTACAAATTGCTGACACAGTACGTGATAAAGAGGTGGATTAGGATGTCTACAGATTATTACTGTTTCCATTTGCTATAAAAGATCAAGCTAAGAGGTGGTTGAATAACCAACCCACAGCAAGTATAAAAACATGGAGACAATTATCAGACAAATTCCTGAATCAATTTTACCCTCCAAAAAGGATGACACAGCTAAGGCTGGACATCCAAGGCTTTAAACAAGAGGATAATGAATCCCTTTATAATGCCTGGGAGAGGTACAGATGTATGCTAAGGAAATGCCCCTCTGAAATATTTTCAGAGTGGGTACAATTAGACATCTTCTACTATGGGCTTACAGAAAAAGCCCAGATGTCTTTAGACCACTCAGCTGGTGGATCTATACACATGAGAAAGACGATTAAAGAGGCTCAAGAACTCATAGATACTGTTGCTAGAAATCAACATTGGTACTCTAGCAGTGAGCCCTCTGCAAAAGAAGAAGCCATGGCGGTAACTACTGATCATAATCCTCAAGAACAAGTTGTTGAGCTTAATCAACAATTACTCCTGATGACAAAACAGTTACCAAAATTTAAAGAGATGCTCCAAGAAACTAAAATTGCTAACAAGAATATAGAATCACAGTTGAATCAGACAAAATAGCAGTTATCTAAACAGATAACAGAAGAATGCCAAGCAGTTCAACTGAGGAGTCGGAAGACATTGAATAACACTGCTCAAAGCGGCAAAAAGCCAAGAAAGGAACAACTGACAGAGGATAACCAAACCACTGCCCAAAATCCCTCTGAGAACAGTAAGAGCCCAGAGAGGAATACTCCTGGCGTTCAAATGCCAGAAAGGGGGGAAAAGTTGGCGTTAAACGCCCATTCCTTGCCCAATTCTGGCGTTCAAACGCCAGAAAGGGGGGGAAAGTTGGCGTTAAACGCCCATTCCTCACCCAATCCTGGCGTTCAAACGCCAATGAGGAATCAGACACCTGAGAGTGCTGATAGTAGGCCCTCTAAGAAGGCTTCTCCAACCACCTCTGTAGGGAATAAACCTGCAGTAACTAAGGTTGAAGAGTATAAAGCGAAGATGCCTTATCCTCAGAAACTCCGCCAAGCGAAACAGGATAAACAATTTGCCCGCTTTGCAGACTATCTCAGAACTCTTGAGATAAAGACCCCGTTTGCAGAGGCACTTGAGCAAATACCCTCTTATGCTAAGTTCATGAAAGAAATCTTAAGTCATAAGAAGGATTGGAGAGAAATTGAAAAAGTTTTTCTCACTGAAGAATGCAGTGCAGTCATTCTGAAAAGCTTACCAGAGAAGCTTAAAGACCCTGGAAGCTTTAAAGATCCTGGAAGCTTTATGATACCATGCACATTAGAAGGTGCTTGCACCAAGACAGCTTTATGTGATCTTGGAGCAAGCATCAATCTGATACCTGCATCCACTATCAGAAAGCTTGGCTTGACTGAAGAAGTCAAACCAACCCGAATATGCCTCCAACTTGCTGATGGCTCCATTAAATGTCCATCAGGCATAATTGATGACATGATTGTCAAGGTGGGACCATTTGCCTTTCCTACTGACTTTGTAGTGCTGGAAATGGAAGAGCACAAGAATGCAACTCTCATTCTAGGAAGACCTTTCCTAGCAACTGGACAAACCCTCATTGACGTCCAAAAAGGGGAATTAACCCTGAGAGTCAATGAGGATGAGTTCAAGTTGAATGTTGTCAAAGCTATGCAGCATCCAGACACATCAAATGACTGCATGAGCACTGATATTATTGACTCTTTGGTGGAGGAAGTCAATATGACTGAAAGTCTCGAATCAGAGCTAAAGGACATCTTTAAAGATGTTCAGCCTGATCTGGAGGAACTAAAGGAAATAAAAGAACCTCTGAAAATTCCTCAGGAAGAGGAGAAACCTCCTAAACCCGAGCTCAAAACACTACCACCATCCCTGAAATATGCATTTCTGGGAGAGGGTGACACTTTTCCAGTGATCATAAGCTCTGCTTTAAATCCACAGGAAGAGAAAGCACTAATTGAAGTGCTAAGGACACACAAGACAGCTCTTGGGTGGTCCATAGGTGATCTTAAGGGCATTAGCCCAGCAAGATGCATGCACAAGATCCTATTGGAGGACAATGCTAAGCCAGTGGTTCAACCACAAAGGCGGCTAAATCCAGCCATGAAGGAGGTGGTGCAGAAAGAGGTCACTAAGTTACTAGAGGCTGGGATTATTTATCCTATTTCTGATAGCCCCTGGGTGAGCCCTGTCCACGTTGTCCCCAAGAAGGGAGGCATGGCAGTGGTTCATAATGAAAAGAATGAACTGGTTCCTACAAGAACAATTACAGGGTGGCGTATGTGTATTGACTACAGAAGGCTCAATACAGCCACCAGGAAGGATCATTTTCCTTTACCATTCATAGACCAGATGCTAGAGAGACTGGCAAGTCATGAATATTACTACTTTTTGGATGGCTATTCAGGTTACAACCAAATTGCAGTAGATCCTCAAGACCAAGAGAAAACAGCATTTACATGTCCTTCTGGAGTATTTACCTACAGAAGGATGCCTTTTGGTCTGTGCAATGCACCTGCAACCTTTCAGAGGTGCATGCTCTCTATCTTCTCAGATATGGTAGAGAAATTTCTGGAAGTCTTCATGGATGGCTTTTCAGTATTTGGAGACTCATTCAGCTCCTGCCTT
>NC_029781.3:83751709-83752003 GCF_000817695.3 Arachis duranensis | reverse complement strand
ACCCAGGCTCATAAGATGGGTGTTGCTTCTGCAAGAGTTTGATATAGAAATAAGAGACAGAAAAGGGACAGAGAATCAAGTAGCTGATCACCTATCCCAGATGGAACCAGTAGCAGGAGCATCCCTCCCTCCTACTGAGATCTCTGAAACCTTTCCGGATGAGCAACTCTTCGCCATTCAAGAAGTACCATGGTTTGCAGACAGGAAAGGGAAGAAGCATGAAGAGCTTCTCTCAAAACAGAGTCAAACAAAGCCCCCACAGTCAAACTCTAAGTTTGGTGTTGGGAGGCCACA
>NC_029781.3:83750759-83751452 GCF_000817695.3 Arachis duranensis | reverse complement strand
GAAGTCACAAAATCAACTGAAAAAGCAAAAACAACATGAAAAATAGAAGGAAAAATAGCACACCCTGGAGGAAAAACTTGCTGGCGTTTAAACGCCAGTAAGGGCAGCAAATAGGCGTTTAACACCCAGTCTGGCACCATTCTGGGCGTTTAACGCCAGAAAGGGGCCCCAAACTGGCGTTAAACGCCAGGAAGGGGCAAGAAGCTGGCGTTAAATGCCAGAAATGGGCACCAGCCCAGCGTTTAACGCCAGAATTGGCAGAAGGAGCATTTTTTCTCGCCACTTGGTGCAGGGATGAATTTTCCTTGACACCTCAGGATCTGTGGACCCCACAGGATCCCCACCTACCCCACCACTCTCTCTCTTCTTCACCCATTCACCAATCACCTCAACACCTCTTTCCCAAAAACCCCTCACCTATCAAATCCCACTATTCTCCTTACCACTCACATCCATCCTTCATAAAACCTCACCTACCTCACCATTCAAATTCAAACCACTTTTCCTCCCAACCCACCCTCACATGACCGAACCCTACCCCTTTCTCCACCCCTATATAAACCCATCTTCACTCCTTCATTTTCACACAACCAAAACACTACTTCTCCCCCTTGGCCGAACCACAAAGCCACCTCCATCTCCTCTATTTCTTCTTCTTATACTCTCTTCTTTCTTCTTTTGCTCGAGGACGAG
>NC_029781.3:83745782-83749127 GCF_000817695.3 Arachis duranensis | reverse complement strand
ACATAAAGTAGCTATGTTCAAGAATCATCATACTTAACTAGGAGAATCAATAACACTATCTAGATTCTGAGTTTCTATAGAAGCCCATCATTCTGAGTTTCAAAGGATAAAGTGAGATGCCAAAACTGTTCAGAGGCAAAAAGCTAAAAGCCCCGCTCATCTAATTAATACTGATCTTCATAGATGTTTTTGGAATTCATTGCATATTCTCGTCTTTTTATCTTATTTGATCTTCAGTTGCTTGGGGACAAGCAACAATTTAAGTTTGGTGTTGTGATGAGCGGATAATTTATACGCTTTTTGGCATTATTTTTAGTATGTTTTTAGTATGTTTTAGTTAGTTTTTATTACATTTTTATTAGTTTTTAGTTAAAATTCACTTTTCTGGGCTTTACTATGAGTTTGTGTGTTTTTCTGTGATTTCAGGTATTTTCTGGCTGAAATTGAGGGACCTGAGCAAAAATCTGATTCAGAGGCTCGAAAGGACTGCAGATGCTATTGGATTCTGACCTTCCTGCATTCGAAGTGGATTTTCAGGAGCTACAGAAGTTCAATTGGTTCGCTCTCAACTGCATTGGAAAGTAGACATTCTAGGCTTTCCAGCAATGTATAATAGTCCATACTTTGCCCGAGATTTGATGGCCCAAACAGGCGTTCCAAGTCAGCTCAAGAATTCTGGTGTAAAACATCGGAACTGGCACAAGAATGGGAGTTAAACGCCCAAACTAGCACAAAAGCTGGCGTTTAACTCCAAGAAGAGTCTCTACACGAAAATGCTTCAATGCTCAGCCCAAGCACACACCAAGTGGGCCCGGAAGTGGATTTTTATGTCATTTACTCATATTTATAAATCCTAAGCTACTAGTTCTCTATAAGTAGGACCTTTTGCTATTGTATTTTTATCTTTTGATCACTTTAGATCTTAGGATCATCTTTGGATGTCTAGTTCTTAGATTATGGAGGCTGGCCTCTCGACCATGCCTAGACCTTGTTCTTATCTATTTTCAACGGTGGAGTTTCTACACACCATAGATTAAGGTGTGGAGCTCTGCTATATCTCGAGTATTAATGCAATTACTATTGTTCTTCTATTCAATTCAGCTTATTCTTGTTCTAAGATATTCATTCGCACCCAAGAACATGATGAATGTGATGATTATGTGATGCTCATCATCATTCTCACTTATGAACGCGTGCCTGACAACCACCTCCGTTCTACATGCAAACAAGGCTTGAATGTTTATCTCTTGGATTCCTTAATCAGAATCTTCATGGTATAAGCTAGAATTGATGGCGACATTCTTGAGAATCCGGAAAGTCTAAACCTTGTCTGTGGTATTCTGAGTAGGATTCAAGGATTGAATGACTGTGACGAGCTTCAAACTCGCGATTGTGGGGCGTTAGTGACAGACGCAAAAGAATCACTGGATTCTATTCCGACATGATCGAGAACCGACAGCTGAATAGTCGTGCTGTGACAGAGCGCATTGAACATTTTCACTGAGATAAGGGGACTGTAGCCATTGACAACGGTGATGCCCAACATACAGCTTGCCATGGAAAGGAGTAAGAAGGATTGGATGAAGACAGTAGGAAAGCAGAGATACGGAAGGGACAAAGCATCTCCATACGCTTATCTGAAATTCTCACCAATGAATTGCATAAGTATCTCTATCTTTATTTTATGTTTTATTCATAAATCACCTATAACCATTTGAATCTGCCTGACTGAGATTTACAAGATGACCATAGCTTGCTTTATACCAACAATCTCCGTGGGATCGACCCTTACTCGCGTAAGGTTTATTACTTGGACGACCCAGTGCACTTGCTGGTTAGTTGTGCGAAGTTGTGATAAAGAGTTGAGATTGCAATTGTGCGTGCCATGTTGATGGCGCCATTGATGATCACAATTTCGTGCACCATTCATCATTTTAAAAGTTCCAAATCAAGGAGATACAATTAGAGATAATACCAACATTCAAAATCCTAACTAGCAGAAAACACAAAAAGTCATGCAAATTAAACCCTCAAAACGCGCAGAATGGTGACAATCAATACGCAATAAAACAAAGAAAGATTCAAACTTTCCAAACAAACTCAGGCCAAAGGTAAAAACTTTTTTCAACATTACAACAAGGCAACCACAAAGAAATAGCGTAAAGAGAGAAAGCGGAAAAACCAACCTGCAATAGTGAGGAAGACGAGGAAATGTCGAGACAAAAGGCGAGCGCTAATGATCACTTCAAGAAAAACACAAAGACCTGAAGAAGCTTGAGAGCAAGGGAGTGAAGAGTCACAGACGAAACAGAAGAACAAAAAAGAAATGGGGAAGTTACGGTAAGCAAGGAAAGGGAAACAAAAGGAATGGCACTTTGAAATTTCAAAATGAACACACGAAAAGAGGAGTAAAAGAGGAAATGGCAAAGAGTTAATAAAACCCTTAAAAACCTTTGCATGTTCCCTAGGAAAAGCGCAACGCACGAGACAGTTAAAGAGGAGTGATGAGCGGATAATTTGTACGCTTTTTGGCATTGTTTTTAGTATGTTTTTAGTATGATCTAGTTAGTTTTTAGTATATTTTTATTAGTTTTTAGTTAAAATTCACTTTTCTGGACTTTACTATGAGTTTGTGTGTTTTTCTGTGATTTCAGGTATTTTCTGGCTGAAATTGAGGGACCTAAGCAAAAATCTGATTCAGAGACTAAAAAGGACTGCAGATGCTGTTGGATTCTGACCTCCCTGCACTCGAAGTGGATTTTCTAGAGCTACAGAAGCCCAATTGGCACGCTCTCAACGGCGTTGGAAAGTAGACATCCTGGGCTTTCCATCAATATATGATAGTCCATACTTTGCCCAATATTTGATGGCCCAAACCGGCATTCAAAGTCACCTTCAGAATTCCCAGCGTTAAACGCCGGAACTGGCACAAGGATGGGAGTTAAACGCCCAAACTGGCACCAAAGCTGGCGTTTAACTCCAAGAAGAGTCTCTACACGAAAATGCTTCAATGCTCAGCCCAATCACACACCAAGTGGGCCCGAAAGTGGATTTTTATGTCATTTACTCATCTCTGTAAACCCTAGGCTACTAGTTCTCTATATATAGGACCTTTTACTATTGTATTTTAAAATCTTCGGATCTTTGGAATCTTTTGATCTTTAGATCTTTTGATCACTTTGGGAGGCTGGCCATTCGGCCATGCCTAGACCTTGTTCTTATGTATTTTCAACGGTGGAGTTTCTACACACCATAGATTAAGGTGTGGAGCTCTGCTGTACCTCGAATATTAATGCAATTACTACTGTTCTTCTATTCAATTCCGCTTGTTCTTGTTCTAAGATA
>NC_029781.3:83739688-83742438 GCF_000817695.3 Arachis duranensis | reverse complement strand
AAATTATCCGCTTATCACAACACCAAACTTAAATTGTTGCTTGTCCTCAAGCAACTGAAAATCAAATAAGATAAAAAGAAGAGAATATACTATAGACTCCAAACTATCAATGAAACTTAGCTCCAAATTAGATGAGCGGGACTAGTAGCTTTTTGCCTCCGTACAGTTTTGGCATCTCACTTTATCCTTTGAAATTCAGAATGATTGGCTTCTTTAGGAACTCAGAATCCAGATAGTGTTATTGATTGTCCTAGTTAAGTATGATGATTGTTGAACACAGCTACTTATTGAGTCTTGGCCGTGGCCCAAAGCACTCTGTTTTCCAGTATTACCACCGGATACATACATGCCACAGACACATAATTGGGTGAACCTTTTCAGATTGTGACTCAGCTTTGCTAAAGTCCCCAATTAGAGGTGTCCAGGGTTCTTAAGCACACTCTTTTTGCCTTCGATCACAACTTTATTTCTTTCTTTTTCTTTTTCTTTTTCTTTCTCCCCTTTTTTTTCGTTTTTCTCCTTCTTTTTTTTTTTGTATTCACTGCTTTTTCTTGCTTCAATAATCATTTTTATGATTTTTCAGATCCTCAGTAACATGTCTCCTTTTTCATCATTCTTTCAAGAGCCAACAATTTTAACATTCATGAACAACAAATTCTAAAGACATATGCACTGTTCAAGCATACATTCAGAAAACAAAAAGTGTTGTCACCACATCAAACTAATTAAGCTAGTTTTAAAGATGAATTTGAAATCCTGTACTTCTTGTTCTTTTGTGATAAAAACAGTTTTCATTTAAGAAAGGTGATGGATTCATATTCATAGCTTTAAGGCATAGACACTAAGACACTAATGATCATAAGACACAAACATAGACAAACATAAGCATGAAAATTCGAAAAACCAAGAAAATAAAGAACAAGGAGATTAAAGAACGGGTCCACCTTAGTGATGGCGGCTTGTTCTTCCTTTTGAAGGTCTTATGGAGTGCTTGAGCTCCTCAATATCTCTTCCTTGCCTTTGTTGCTCCTTTCTCATGATTCTTTGATCTTCTCTAATTTCATGGAGGATGATAGAGTGTTCTTGGTGCTCCACCCTTAGTTGTCCCATGTTGGAACTCAATTCTCCTAGGGAGGTGTTCAGTTGCTCCCAATAGTCTTGTGGAGGAAAGTGCATCCCTTGAGGTGAATCTCTCCATCTCCCATGACTCGAATGTGGAAGCTTTTGCCTTCCCTTTCCTCTTTCTAGAGGTTTATCCGGCCTTGGATGCCATAAATGGTTATGGAAAAACAAAAAGCAATGCTTTTACCACACCAAACTTAAAAGGTTTGCTCGTCCTCGAGCAAAAGAAGAAAGAAGAGAGTAGAAGAAGAAGGAATGAGGAAGAAGGGAATGGCTTTGTGTTTCGGCCATTATGGGTGGGTTTGTGTGGTAAAGTGGTTGAATTTGAATGGTGAGGTAGGTGAGGTTTTATAAAGGATGGAGGTAAGTGGTGAATGGTGAAGAAGAAGAGAGGGTGGTGGGGTTAGTGGGGATCCTGTGGGGTCCACAGATCCTTAGGTGTCAAGGAAAAGTCATCCCTGCACCAAATGGCATTCAAAAACACGTTTTGAGCCAATTCTGGCGTTAAACGCCGGGCTGGTGCCCATTTCTGGCGTTTAACGCCAGGTTCTTGCCATTTCCTGGCGTTTAACGCCAGTCTGGTGCCCCTTTCTGGCGTTAAACGCCCAGAATGGTGCCAGACTGGGCATTAAACGCCCACCTGCTAGCCTTACTGGCGTTTAAACGCCAGTAGGTTCTTCCTCCAGGGTGTGCTATTTTTCTTCCTGTTTTTCATTCTGTTAGTTCTTCCTCCAGGGTGTGCTGTTTTTCTTCCTGTTTTTCATTCTGTTTTTGCTTTTTCAATTGATTTTGTGACTTCTCATGATCATCAACCTACAAAAAAGATAAAATAACAAAAGAAAATAGTTAATTATATAACATTGGGTTGCCTCCCAACAAGCGCTTCTTTATTGTCATTAGCTTGACAGAGGACTCTCATGGAGCCTCACAGATACTCAGAGCTATGTTGGAACCTCCCAACACCAAACTTAGAGTTTGAATGTGGGGGTTCAACACCAAACTTAGAGTTTGGTTGTGGCCTCCCAACACCAAACTTAGAGTTTGACTGTGAGGGCTCTGTTTGGCTCTGTTTTGAGAGAAGCTCTTCATGCTTCCTCTCCATGATGACAGAGGGATACCCTTGGGTCTTAAACACCAAGGATTCTTCATTCACTTGAATGATCAACTCTCCTCTATCAACATCAATCACAGCCTTTGCTGTGGCTAGGAAGGGTCTGCCAAGGATGATGGATTCATCCATGCACTTCCCAGTCTCTAGGACTATGAAATCAGTAGGGATGTAATGGTCTTCAACTTTAACCAGAACATCCTCTACAAGCCCATAGGCTTGTTTTCTTGAGTTGTCTGCCATCTCTAGTGAGATTTTTGCAGCTTGCACCTCAAAGATCCCTAACTTCTCCATTACAGAGAGGGGCATGAGGTTTACACTTGACCCTAAGTCACACAAGGCCTTCTTGAAGGTCATGGTGCCTATGGTACAAGGTATAGAAAACTTCCCAGGATCCTGCCTCTTTTGAGGCAGTTTCTGCCTAAACAAGTCATTCAGCTCTTTGGTGAGCAAAGGGGATTCATCCTCCCAAGTCTCATTTCCAAATAACTTGTCATTCAGCTTCATGATTGCTCCAAGG
>NC_029781.3:83736685-83737704 GCF_000817695.3 Arachis duranensis | reverse complement strand
CCATCCTGGCGTTAAACGCCCAGAATGGTGCACATTCTGGCGTTTAACGCCCAAAATGCTACCCTTTTGGGCGTTAAACGCCCAACCAGGTACCCTGGCTGGCGTTTAAACGCCAGTCTGTCCTTCTTCACTGGGCGTTTTGAACGCCCAGCTTTTTCTGTGCAATTCCTCTGCTGTATGTTCTGAATCTTCAATTCTCTGTATTATTGACTTGAAAAGACACAAATTAAGGATATTTTTGGATTTTTAATAATAAGGAAAAATCAAAATGCAACAAGAATCAAATAACAATGCATGCAAAACACCAAACTTAGCAGTTTGTACTAACACTAACAAAATGAAAATGCATATGAGACACTCAAAACACTCAAGTCAATAGAATTCAAAGATCAGAGCACGAAGATCATCAAGAATTACTTGAAGATCCTTAAGACACATGCATGAATGCAATAAGAACAGAAACATGCAATTGACACCAAACTTAACATGAGACTCTAGACTCAAACAAGAAATATTTGGATTTTATGATTTTTTTAATTTTTTTGGATTTTTCGAAAATTATGTAGAAAAAGAAAATAAATGTATCAAAATTCTTAATGAGAATTCCAGGAATCATGCAATGTTAGTCTAAAGCTTTAGTCTAAAGAAATTAGACATGGCCGGCCAAGCTTCAACAGGACATTGCATTCAAGAGTTAAATTGATGAGAATCAATCAGCTTTGGTGATGATAAGAACATCACCTTGAAACACTAGAATTCATTCTTAAGAACTCTGAAGAAAAAATACCTAATCTAAGCAACAAGATGAACCTTCAGTTGTCCAAACTGAACAATCCCCGGCAACGGCGCCAAAAACTTGGTGCGCGAAATTATGAACAATACTTTTCACAACTCTCATAATCCCCGGTCATGAACCCCAAAAAACTTGGTAGTTCAATACCATGGCATTACACAACTTCGCACAACTAACCAGCAAGTGCACTGGGTCGTCCAAGTAATACCTTACGTGAGTAAGGGTC
>NC_029781.3:83734720-83735387 GCF_000817695.3 Arachis duranensis | reverse complement strand
GAAAATACCTGAAATCACAGAAAAACACACAAACTCATAGTAAAGTCCAGAAAAGTGAATTTTAACTAAAAACTAATAAAAATATAATAAAAACTAACTAAAAGATACTAAAAACATACTAAAAACAATGCCAAAAAGTGTATAAATTATCCGCTCATCAATGAACAATTCGAACTCCATCTTTCTTGATAAGTTCGAATTTTCTACTTCTGCCTTCTATTTTTCTTTTCCTCTGATATCTCAAGGAATCTCGATACTGTGACATAGAGGATTCCACATTTTCTTGTTCTCTTCTCTTGCATATGAGCAGGAGCAAAGACAAAAGCATTCTTGTTGAGGCTGACCCTGAACCTGAAAATGAGGCTGATCCTGAACCTGAAAGGACCTTGAAGCGAAAGCTAAGAGAAGCTAAGGCACAATTCTCTGTAGAGGACCTAACAGAAATCTTCAAGGAAGAAGAACCCATGGCAGCTGAAAACAACAGCAATGCCAATAATGCAAGGAGGGTGTTGGGTGACTTTATTGCACCTACTCCCGACTTCTATGGGAGAAGCATCTCTATCCCTGCCATTGGAGCAAACAACTTTGAGCTTAAGCCTCAATTAGTTTCTCTAATGCAACAGAATTGCAAGTTCCATGGACTTCCATTGGAAGATCCTCATCAGTT
>NC_029781.3:83734102-83734352 GCF_000817695.3 Arachis duranensis | reverse complement strand
CTATCCAAGATGTCTTTGGATAGCTCTGCTGGAGGATCTCTTCATCTGAAGAAAACACCTACAGAAGCTCAAGAACTAATTAAAATGGTTGCAAATAACCAATTCATGTACACTTCTGAAAGAAATCCCGTGAACAGTGGGACAAATCAGAAGAAAGGAGTTCTTGAGATTGATACTCTGAATGTCATATTGGCTCAGAACAAAATATTGACTCAGCAAGTCAATATGATTTCTCAAAGTCTGTCTGGAT
>NC_029781.3:83731944-83733500 GCF_000817695.3 Arachis duranensis | reverse complement strand
TTTGCTCACCAAAGAATTGGATGACTTGTCTAGGCAGAAACTGCCTCAAAAGAGACAGGATCCTGGGAAGTTTTCAATACCTTGTACCATAGGCACCTTGACCTTCAAGAAGGCCTTGTGTGACTTAGGGTCAAGTGTAAACCTCATGCCTCTCTCTGTAATGGAGAAGCTAGGGATCTTTGAGGTGCGAGCTGCAAAAATCTCACTAGAGATGGCAGACAATTCAAGAAAACAAGCTCATGGACTTGTAGAGGATGTTCTGGTAAAGGTTGAAGACCATTACATCCCTGCTGATTTCATAGTCCTAGAGACTGGGAAGTGCATGGATGAATCCATCATCCTTGGCAGACCCTTCATAGCCACAGCAAAGGCTGTGATTGATGTTGATAGAGGAGAATTGATCATTCAAGTGAATGAAGAATCCTTGGTGTTTAAGGCTTAAGGATATCCCTCTGTCATCATGGAGAGGAAGCATGAAGAGCTTCTCTCAAAACAGAGCCAAACAGAGCCCCCGCAGTCAAACTCTAAGTTTGGTGTTGGGAGGCCACAACCAACTTCTAAGTTTGGTGTTGAACCCCCACATTCAAACTCTAAGTTTGGTGTTGGGAGGTTCCAACATTGCTCTGAACATCTGTGAGACTCCATGAGAGCCCTCTGTCAAGCTACTGACATTAAAGAAGCGCTTGTTGGGAGGCAACCCAATGTTATATTTTATTTATTTTCTTTTGTTATTTTATGTTTTCTGTAGGTTGATGATCATGAGAAGTCACAAAATCAACGAAAAAAGCAAAAACAGAATGAAAAACAGAAAGAAAAATAGCACACCCTGGAGGAAGAACCTGCTGGCGTTTAAACGCCAGTAAGGCTAGCAGATGGGCGTTTAACGCCCAGTCTGGCACCATTCTGGGCGTTTAACGCCAGAAAGGGGCACCAGACTGGCGTTAAACGCCAGGAAAGGGCAGGAAGTTGGCGTTAAACGCCAAAAATGGGCACCTGCCCGGCGTTTAACGCCAGAATTGGCACAAAGAGCAATTTTGCTCGCCACTTGGTGCAGGGATGACTTTTCCTTGACACCTCAAGATCTGTGGACCCCACAGGATCCCCACCTACCCCACCACTCTCTCTCTTCTTCACCCATTCACCAATCACCTCAATACCCCTTCCCCAAAAACCCTTCACCTATCAAATCCCATCTTTCTCTTCACCACTCACATCCATCCTTCATAAAACCCCACCTACCTCACCATTCAAATTCAAAACACTTTCCCTCCCAAACCCACCCTCCCATAACCGAAACCATAACCCTCCCCCCACTCCTATATAAACCCTTCTTTACTCCTTCATTTTCACACAACATAAACACTACTTCTCCCCCCTTTGGCCAAACCACAAGGCCATCTCCATCTCCTCTATTTCTTCTTCTTCTACTCTCTTCTTTCTTATTTTGCTCGAGGACGAGCAAACCCTTTAAGTTTGGTGTGGTAAAAGCATTCCTTTTTGTTTTTCCATAACGATTTATGGCATCCAAGGCCGGAGAAACCTCTAGAAAGAGGAAA
>NC_029781.3:83729979-83730979 GCF_000817695.3 Arachis duranensis | reverse complement strand
TTTATTCCTTACAGAAGTGGTTGAAGAAGCCTTGTTAGAGGGATTACTATCAGCACTCTCAGGTGTCTGATCCTCCCTTGGTGTCTGAACGCCAGGATTGGGTGGAAAATGGGCATTTAACGCCAACTTCTCTCCCTTCTCTGGCATTTGAACGCCAGAACTGGGAAGGGAATGGGCGTTTAACGCCAGCTTTCCCCCCTTTTCTGGCGTTTGAACGCCAAAAGTGTTCCTCTCTGGGCTCTTACTGTCCTCAGAGGGATTTTGAACAGTGGTTTGGTTATCATCTGTCACTTGTTCCTTATTTGGCTTTTTGCTCTTTTGAGCAGTGTTATTCAGTGTCTTCCCACTCCTCAGTTGACTGCTTGACATTCCTCTATTATTTGTTTAGAGATTTGCTGTTTTGCTTGATTCAACTGCAGTTCTATGTTCTTGTTAGCAACTTTAGTTTCATGGAGCATCTCTTTAAATTCTGCTAATTGTTCTGTGATGAGCGGATAATTTGTACGCTTTTTGGCATTGTTTTTAGTATGTTTTTAGTATGATCTAGTTAGTTTTTAGTATATTTTCATTAGTTTTAGTTAAAATTCACTTTTCTGGACTTTACTATGAGTTTGTGTGTTTTTCTGTGATTTCAGGTATTTTCAGGCTGAAATTGAGGGTCCTGAGCAAAAATCTGAGTCAGAGGCTGAAAAGGATTGCAGATGCTGTTGGATTCTGACCTCCCTGCACTCGAAGTGGATTTTTTGGAGCTACAGAGGCCCAATTGGCGCGCTCTTAATTGCAATGGAAAGTAGACATTTTTCTGGAGCTAAAGAAACCCAATTGGCGCGCTCTCAACGGCGTTGAAAAGTAGACATCCTGGGCTTTCCAGCAATATATAATAGTCCATACTTTGCCCAAGATTTGATGGCCCAAACCGGCGTTCAAAGTCACCCTCAGGAATTCCAGCGTTAAACGCCGGAACTGGCACCAAAATGGGAGTTAAACGCCCAAACTGGCA
>NC_029781.3:83729295-83729896 GCF_000817695.3 Arachis duranensis | reverse complement strand
GAAAATGCTTCAATGCTCAGCCCAAGCACACACCAAGTGGGCCCGGAAGTGGATTTTTATGTCATTTACTCATCTCTGTAAACCCTAGGCTACTAGTTCTCTATAAGTAGGACCTTTTACTATTGTATTTTAATCTATCTTGGTAGCTATCTTTATTCTTATGCTATGTTAGATCATTGGGAGGCTGGCCTCACGGCCATGCCTAGACCTTTTTCTTATGTATTTTCAACGGTGGAGTTTCTACACACCATAGATTAAGGTGTGGAGCTCTGCTGTACCTCGAGTATTAATGCAATTACTATTGTTCTTCTATTCAATTCAACTTGTTCTTGTTCTAAGATATCACTTGTTCTTCAACTTGTTGAATGTGATGATTCGTGACACTCATCATCATTCTCACCTATGAACGTGTGCCTGACAACCACCTCCGTTCTACCTTAGATTGAGTGGATATCTCTTAGATCCCTTAATCGGAATCTTTGTGGTATAAGCTAGAATTGATGGTGGCATTCAAGAGAATCCGGAAGGTCTAAACCTTGTCTGTGGTATTCTGAGTAGGATTCAATGATTGAATGACTGTGACAAGCTTCAAACTCGCGAT
>NC_029781.3:83712690-83729278 GCF_000817695.3 Arachis duranensis | reverse complement strand
CTTCAAACTCTTGAAGGCTGGGCGTTAGTGACAGACGTAAAAGAATCACTGGATTCTATTCCGGCCTGATTGAGAACCGACAGATGGATAGCCGTGCCGTGACAGGGTGCGTTGAACATTTCCACTGAGAGGATGGGAGGTAGCCACTGACAACGGTGAAACCCTTGCATACAGCTTGCCATGGAAAGGAGTAAGAAGGATTGGATGAAGACAGTAGGAAAGCAGAGAGACGGAAGGGACAAGCATCTTCATACGCTTATCTGAAATTCCCACCAATGAATTACATAAGTATCTCTATCTTTATCTTTATGTTTTATTCATCATTCATAACCATTTGAGTTTGCCTGACTAAGATTTACATGGTGACCATAGCTTGCTTCATACCAACAATCTCTGTGGGATCGACCCTTACTCACGTAAGGTTTATTACTTGGACAACCCAGTACACTTGCTGGTTAGTTGTGCGAAGTTGTAGTGATCACAATTTCGTCCACCAAGGAGCAAGAAAACGTTCCGCATTTAAAACCATTAAAGGAAAGTTCTACCAAAAGAAGACCAACAAAAGTGCTCGAGGACGGCTTTTTGCAGAAAGGATCAAAGTCTAAAGAACTCAGCCCTAAAAAAAGACCGAGCTCAAGCAGGGGCACTGTTCATACCCTGAGTCGAGCTGCACGACCCGGGCTGACTAGAGACAAGTCGACCGACCTCTTCAGACCAGGACTACCCGACCTCTTTTCCAAGAGGTCGGCCAAACTACTACAGAGGCCCAAGAAGGCCCAAACAGAGGAACACGAACCAAAATCCAAAGGTAGCCCAAGCCTAGAAAGATAAGGGCAGTTCCCCTAAAAGATAAAGACAACTTCATTCAAAGATAAGATAAGATAACTATCTTATCTCCAGAAAGATCACTCTACACCATTATAAATATACTGGAGTACCCAGGTATAACTCATACTTTGATTCTACTAAAAACCTGCTTAATACCCTTGCTAACTTAAGCATCGGAATCCCTTGCAGGTACCACCACCCTCCGGTGACGAAGAATCAGCACCACCACCAAGTCCAACAAGTCGGACACACAGCGACTCCGGCCACCATCATCAAGTCGGACACAACAGCTCCGACCAGTATAGAAGAGTTCGAGATCGACCTACAGTTTTAGGTAACCCTCGGAACAGACACCGAACTTAAAAATTTTGAAATTAAACAACAATAATTTCGAAAAATTAAAAGGAAAAACACTAAAAGACACCAAACTTAAAAATTTTGAAATCAAAGACACTAATATTCAAAAAATTAAAAAGGAAAAACACTAAAGGACACCAAACTTAAAGATTTTGAAATCAAACAAGGAAATTTTTTAAGAAAGAGAAAGATTTTTTTTTAATTTTTAAAAATTAGCAAGAAAAGAAATTAAAAGAAAACTAGTAAAAAGTACCTGATCTAAGGAGCAAGATAACCGTTAGTTTGTCAATCTCAAACAATCTCCGGCAACAGCACCAAAAACTTGGTGCGTGAAAATGAAACTCGCACAATTGAACCGACAAGTGCACCGGGTCATCTGAGTAATAACTCAGGTGAGTGAGGGTCCATCCCACAAGGATTGCCGGATTGAGCAAGTAGTGGTTATCCTGCAGATCTTAGTCAAGCAAATAGAAAGTTGATTGTTGTTGTTGTAGGCGCATAAACAAAAAAATAATGAAAGCAATAAAGAATTGACGTAGAAACAATAATAAGAAATCAGTTGAGGCCTCGGAGATGCTTATTCTTCCGGATTAGTACTTCTTACTGACTACTTTAACAATGAGTGATTCATTCAATGGTAAGGCTGTAAGTGATTAAGTCAGGGGTAGTGGTCATTAATCTCCTCTGATCCAAACTAAAGGCCCAAACAGGTCAGTCAATCTGGACAAGGGTGAAGCTTACGCAATTTAATCTCTGATGATCCTACTCAAAACGTCACAGATAAGGTCGGATCTTCTGGATCGTAGAATAAAGCTCTATGATTCTAGCCTTGATACCACAGGGACCTCAATTACCCATGACTAACGAGATTTCATGTCAAGTACTCCAATTAGCCCAAATAACTTGTTGGAACCTATGATGTACTCTCAAGCTGTAACTCGATGCTATCCGAGTCAGGACTCGTAAAGAACTTATGTAGAATAAGGAGTCATACTTTCGTTCCACCCCAGATTCATAAAGATGAAGAACGATAATACATCATAGAATGGAATCAAACATATATTAAAGTAGAAAGCAATGATACCAATCCATAGGAATGAGCAGAGCTCCTATCCTTAACTTAGGAGGTTTAGTTTATCATGTTTTACAAAGAAGGTGCAAAGTAATATGTCTGTGCTTCTCCCTTCCTGGGAGGCATAATCCTCAGGAGGAAGGAAGTTCCTTATTTATAGTAAATAGTAGACCTAAAAGATGTTAATTTAAATTTAAAAGTTACAAAAATATGACTAGGTAAGCTAAGGGGTGCTAAAATCCACTTTGAGGCCGACTTGGAGTAATTTGGGTTGAAGACTGGCGTTCAACTTGCATTATGGCGCTGAACTTCACTAGTCCTGCTCCCTGTCTGGCGTTGAACGCCAGTTTGTGTGTTTAATGCCAGAAAGGGAGTAAGTTAGGCGTTTAACACCCATTTTGGGCAGTTCTTTCCAAAGAAATGTATAAACTATTGTATATTGCTGGAAAGTCCTGAAAGTTAGCTTTTCAACGCCATTAAAAACACATCAATTGGACCTTTGTAGCTCCAAAAATGCTTGTTTAAATGCGCCAAGGTCAGAACTTGACAGCATCTGCTATCCTTTCTTCAGCTTTGAATCAAGACTTTGTCAATCTTGCTAATTTTGCCCAAAAACACCTAAAATCATAGAAGAAACACAATAACTCAAAGTAGCATCCAAAATGTGAATTTTTCACTAAAACTTACTAAAATATAATAAAACTCAACAAAATATAACTAAAAACACTAAGAAAATAGTACAAAAAAGGGTATAAAATATCCATTCAACAGAACACCAAACTTAAACTGTTGCTTGTCCTCAAGCAACCAAAAACAAGTAGGACTAAAAAGAAGAGAAAGATGCAATAAGTCTTAGAGTTTTCAGGGAAGCTCAGTTCCAAATACTGAATGTAGCTATTAGCTCTTTACTTCTGAACAGTTTTGGCATCTCTTTGAAGCTAAGAAATATTGGCATCCCTTGGAACTAGAATCTGGATGATATTATTGATTCTCTTTTTTTAAATTTTCTTGATTCTTGAATATAGCTTCTTTTGGTACTTTGCACCTTCTTGAGCCTTGCCGTGACTCTAAGCGTTTTGTTTTCAGGTATTACCACCGGATACATAAACGCCACAGGCACTTAACTGGGGGAATCCTTTAGATTCGAATTTAGCTTTGCTTAAATTCCCAAACAGTGGTGCCCAAAGTTCTTAAGCGTTCTCTTTAGCTTTGGATCATGACTTTAACTGCTCAGTCTCAAGCGTTTTACTTGACACCTTCATACCACAAGCATTTAGTTAGGGATAGCAATTCATTTGAGATTTTTAGGCCAATTTTGACCTTCCTAACAATTGATGCTCAAAGCCTTAGATCCCTGCTCTTTTCTTTTTCTTTTGAGTTTTTTATTTTTCTTTTTCTTTTCTTTTTTTTTTTTTGCTTTTTCTTACTTCAAGAATCAATATTTTTTATTTTTCAAAGAATCAATAATACTTTTCTAAATTCACTGTTCTTTCAAGAGTTAATACGCATAACTTCAATGTCAAATATGCACAGTTAATTCATATATTTAGAAAGTAAAGGCAAGGCCACCACATCAAAGTAATTGGAATAACTTATGATATAACTCAAGATCTTATTTCTCTTACTACTTCTTTTTCAAAAAAATTTCTTTTTAAGCTTTAGTAAGTAATGCATGAGACATCTTCTACGCATAATTTTTTTTATTTTCAAAATTGAACTGCTAGACTAGAAAGCAAAGGAAATCCTAATAGTGATCATGCAAGAGCTAGAATAGAAAACAGAAAATAGAACAGAATACTAAGAAACAGAAAGAAAGGGGGAATGAAACCCAACCACCTTAGTGCTGATGGTTTCTCAGGCTGTGCTCTTCTATGAAGATGATTCATCTCCCTTTGGTGCCATTGATGATAATATACACTTTAGAGCTCACTCTACAACACCAAACTTAAAAAGTTTACTTGTCCCCAAGCAAAGAAAACTTGGTCCTTTCTGTTCCCTTATGGGTGTTGAACGCCCAAGCTCTCTTCTCCCTTCTGGCGTTGAACGCCAGTAAGGAGCACCCTCCAGGGTGTTCTGTTTCTCTTCTATGCGTTCCTATTTCTGCTCTAAGTGCTACACATGATCACAAACATTAAAAAGCAAGGAAAACTTATGGAAATTAATTAAAATGAAAGCGAATGGAGATAAACAAAAGAAATAAAAACAATAGTACTCTACTTATGGTTGGGTTGCCTCCCAACAAGCGCTTCTTTACCATCACTAGCTTGACGGTCAGTTTCTTCAAGGAGGAAGATAGTTATAAAGGAATAAATCCTCACTCCTCACTAGGTGTTTCCTTCCTGTGCTCTCATGGATCATCTTAATATGCTCAAGAAATAGGAATTTTTCTAATTTGTTTGCCCTTTAACTTCAAATTATACATCATATACACTAAATCATTCATTTTCTTTTAGTGCATCTGATTTCTTCTCTTTGTATGAATCTAAAAACATATATTACCAATAGTTAATAAATTATAAATATACAATAATTAAAATTGAAATAAATAAAGAATAGTCCTAGGAATCACCATTTCAAATGCACTCCAATTACGCTCACAACCAAATGAACTACAAACTAAACTTAAAACTCGGATAGAAAACTTTTTTAGTTTTGGACAAATATCTCCATAGAAGTCCCACCACTCAGCAGGTAGCATGGTCTTTCTACTACTCTTTGCAGTTTCATTGCCAAAGAGGCCTCTAGCATAATGAAAGTCAGAAAGTTGTAGACCAATCTTTTTTCTTTTTTCCTGGTTAGGAATCAATTTTTTCAAACAACTATATAGACCAATCTTAATATCAACATCATCAACCATGAAATTGTATTCATAGTGATAATGAGGACTAAAATAATACGCAGCAGCATGCAATGGCCTATGCAGTTGGCTTTTTCACCTTCCATCAATAATTTTTCATATAGGTTCATAACTAAAAATAACAATGCAAATGAATAAGAATAAAAAAATAAAATGAATAACTGAATATAATAAGAAAACATGGTAACATGATACATTGATAATCAAATATTAAAGCCTTCAATTAGTCAAGATTACCTCTTTTTAACATAACTAAAGTTAGTCTTAATTGTTTCTTTGGCTTTTCTCATACCTTCAAATATGAAACCCATGGTTGTTTTTTCATCTGAATCTACCAAGCGAAGGATTGTAATGAGAGGAGCAGCAGCCTTGAGGCATATGACAATATTCTTCCATAGCCTACTATCTAAGGCCATGTTTTAGACTCTCATTCCTTCAGGCATTGATATAATCTTAGTTGTCTTTCAAACATCAGAAGTAAACATAGTCATCAATGGTCCTTTATTATCATGAAGACAAGTAAGAGTCAAATAAGCAGTGGCGAATCTTGTGGCACCTGGTCGAATCAAGTCCTTTTTCTTTGTAAAATTCCTCAACATGCTAATGAGCATACTCCTGGAGCAGATAAAAGTGATGATTTTTCTTCCTTTTTTATGGTTGTTTCATGCACCTTTAACTTTTTTTCAAAATCTTTCAGTATTAAATCAATGCACTGTACAGCACATGGTGTCCAGTACAAATTTTTTCTAGTCTCCATTAATTTTTCTCCGGTAACCTTATAATTAGCAGCATTGTTTGTAACAATTTTGACCATATTCTCTTCGCCAACAAATTCTACAGCATCTTCTAGCATTCTGACAACTTTATCCGTTGTTTTAGATATGTCAGAAGTGTCCAATGAATAAAGAAAAATTGTTCCTTTAAGGCTGTTCACCAAAAAAAATTACAAATACTATGCTTTTTTTATCTGTCCATCCATCCGACATGATTGAACAACTAGTTCTCTTCCACTCTACCTTAAACTTTGTAAGCATTTCATCAACATTGGTCACTGCTTTCTTTAATTGGGTTTCTCTTAACTCATGGTAAAAAGGGGTTTTGTAGCCAATTCCATATCTCTGAACCATATCACAAAACTTTAAAAACTCAGGATGCTTAATAACATTGAAAGAAATAGTACTTGTATAGAAAAATATAGCACATAGTTGATCACATTGTTCCTTTAGATCCTTCTTCATCATTTGATTTATTGTTGATTAAACTTGAGCCATTTTTTCTTTTGTGACAAAGTTGTGAATATCTTTCCCCTTTTGTTGAGAATTGTCCTTCTTCTTTTCTGTTTGCTCAGGATAATCCTCATCATCACCGAATCTTCTCTTTTTCAATGATGCTTTTTTAGTCTCCATATAAACTTTCAACATCACAACCTTAACTTCTTCAGGTACTGAAGCACAAGGCTCTGAATCCTCTTTAGTACTGGTAAGATGATGCTTAAACCTATAAATTCCTCCGTTTATAGTCTTTGAGCAATAATTATACTTCACTTTTTTACCATTGCCTTGAACATCAATCCCATATTTTCATCCTATATCACTTCTATTTTCAGTTGCATTTTTTTTCCTAGAAACAGTAGGTCTAGGAATACTAGGAATTGAAGACCCTGTCTCTAAACCAATATTCTCATATATTTTGTATTTTTGTCTTTACATCGACAAATCAACAAATCAAATAATTAATTTAATAAAGTTATCCACTTATCTTTATTCATCTTTAAATAATAATTAAAAATTATTTTAGAGTTATCCACTAAAATACAGAATTTCAGATTCAGTTGCAAAGTTATCAAAGTTGATAAATAATAAATTCAGATTTCATATTTCAATTGCCAAGTTATCCACTAGACTACTACAAAGTTGATAAATTCATAACCAATACTAACAAGTAACAACTACAAATTACAAGAAGCAGCTATTAAGAACAAACTAAACTAACACTAACATTTCAGAGTTTCAATATTTCAGATATTCATATTTATTAACAAAAAACAATGAACTAAGTAACAGTCTAAGTGTCTAACACTAACATCTAAGAACTAACAAGTCCAAAACCAATCAACTTATTATCTATTGATATCAGTAATTTAGAAAAAATAATTAAACGTGATACATTATTAACTTATTAAAGCATCAGTTTAATTTTTTTTCCATCAAATTTTAATAACCAATTCTATCTATGAATTTTTAATCCATATTTCATCATTCATCACACCAGAATTTAAACTAAAAAAATTTTAAAAAGTTAATATTAGAACCAAAATGGCAGAATTCACACCAAAATTATTGATATTTAAATTTGTTTAAAAAAATTGCCTTGGAGAAGGAAATTCGAGCAGAACCAAAGAAGAAGAGAGGCAGCTCAGCAACCGGAACGGCGATCGGAACCCCTTGCCAAAGTGAAGCAGAAGTAGATCGACAGTGCATAAGAAAGATCCGCAGAACAAAGGCGAGGAATGCAGACCAAAGGCAAGGAACAGCGTGCCGTGAAGCGTCGAGTTCTCCGGCGTGGGGAAGAACGAGGCGTCGAGGAACCTTCAGCGTCAGCCTTCAACTTCACCGAGGAAGTGAGGAGTGGGTATGAACGATGGTGGGGCGATGTACCACGAGGAAGAAGATGGCGGGGGATCCGTTCGGCCTCCGGCGTGGCGGCGCAGACAACGGTGGATGGCGGCGCAGACAATGGTGGGAAAGAATGATGGGCTTGGAGAAGAGAGTGACGGCTTGGAGAAGAGAATGTTAGCGCTGTTTTGGCGAAAATGAGCACCCAAATCAAATTCGTTGACTTGCCTTTAAACAAGCGAGTTTGACTGAGTCTACCTGAGTTTACCCAAAAATAAGTTTGTGTTTGAGTTAACTCGATTTTAATTCCTAAACTCGTAAACTCGTACGAGTTTGCGTCCATGAACTTCTTTATTGCGTCATACTCAAATCCTCCCGCAGGTAGTGAAATAGATATCTTTCCACCCTATGTTTTTTTTTTTTTCGGTAAAATCCACCCTATGTTTTTATTTTTCCCCAATTGTTTCCTGAAATTATTGAAACCCAGGGGGAAGTGGGACACTTTCCTGAAACGATATGACACTGGGCCATGTCATGAGTTTTTCCTCTCCATGAGACGATAACCTTCAAACAATGTCTCACTGGGCCCTAATAAAAGTTCAGTCCAATATTGACCTGAAGTGGAAAAAAAAATTTCGGTCCAATAAGAGGAAAAAAGCATGTGTACCCCTTTCAGGCGTCAGTCCCCGTTATTTGGCCAGATATATCGAACCACTGATTTGGTTCCACGTATTGTGACCAGCCACGTGTTCAATATTAATTGGGCAAAGACATGTCACAAAGCGTAATAGTGTGGAAGTCAAGCACAGCGTGTTAGAAGTGGTTAGTTAGTGACTTGGTGTCTGTAAGTCGTTCGTAAAAGAAAGCAAATCTAACGTGAAGAATCTTCGAAACCCAGTTTCCGGTAACAGCTTTGAACCGTGGCTTCCTCAGGGACCGTGTCTCGCAGAAAACCACCTTCTTCTTCTTCTTCTTCCCAAACACCCGGGTCGACCCGAATCGTGTATAGAGAACCGGGTAGGCATTCGGAGTCCGAATTGCCGATCTGGCAGCGGAACTGGTTCATAGCTTTGCTGTTCCTCATGGCTTTGGGATTCTTCGGCCTCGCTCTCTTCCTCTTCCTTACCCTCGATTCTGACATCGGTGCTTCTCCATCCGCTTCAGCCTCCGCCTCTGCTGCCTCCTCGGAAGGCGTCGAGGTTCCATTTCTTTTTTCTTTTCTCGATTTCGTTGTTTGGAGAAGTGAACCTGTGATTAGGGTTAGGGATAGGGATGGGGATTTTGTTGATTGAATTTTTGACACTAGCTGCTCGATTTGGGGGGATCATACAGGTGCACATCACTTATGGGTCGGTTATAAAGCTTATGCACGAGAAGACCAAGTTTCGTTTGCATTCACATGATGTTCCGTACGGTTCTGGCAGTGGACAACAATCGGTTACTGGTTTTCCCAATGTTGATGATTCCAATAGTTACTGGGTATGAAATTCCTTTCTTGCCTTCTACTAGTTTATTTTTTATTTTTCTATAAATACGAAAATTGGTTTGATTAACTGGTGTGTGATGGTGTTGTGTTTTGAATATTGTGTCATGGGCAGTATCCGATGTATGATTATAGCTTAATAAGGACAAAGCAGTAACTATTGTAGATACTATGGGCTGAATTGTTAGGTTAATAGTAGACTTTGAAGCTTACGGCATTTGGTCTTGACTCTTGAGACTTTAGCTGAGGTATGTGCATTGTGTTTCAGATTGTTAGACCTGAGCCAGGAACTTCTGCTAAACAAGGTGACACCATTAAAAGTGGTACAATCATTAGATTGCAGCACATGAGGACCAGGAAGTGGCTGCACAGCCATTTGCATGCTTCCCCAATATCAGGCAATCTCGAGGTATGTGAATGTTTTTCTGTGTGGTGTTGTATTTGCCTTGTCCATTTTATTGTTAATTGATTGATAATAACTGAATGAGGACGATTCAGTTGCAATCTATTGATCCGTTCTAATTGATATACCTCCATCGCAGTCTGCGATTTTGGTTTCCGTTGTGCTTGTTAGGATTGAGGCTGGACTTGTTTTTATTTTGATTGTTTCACCTCTTTCCCCCCAACTTACAAGGGATCATGTACCTCATTTATGCACCAGGACATTGGTTTTTTCCGTTATTAATTCCCTTTGGGATGCTATTTGTTCTTCAAAATTCAAATCAACGCTGACTGATATATGATTCATTGAAAGATTTATGGGGATTATCAGTTAGTGAATGCACATGTTCATTGCCTCACCTGCATCACTTAACCCTATCTAATAAACAAGCTCTAGTCTATTAATTTTGTGAATTTTTTAGTAAATCTTATTATGTTATGACTGGCATTTCCAAGAGTTATTTGCCTTTTCAATCCTTTTAGATTTGTTAGCACAAATGGATATCTGACTTGAACTTTCTGAATTGAAAATAGGTGAGTTGCTTTGGAGGAGAGTCTGAGTCTGACACTGGGGACTATTGGAGGTGAGCAACAATGAAAGTTATTATGATTTTTACATCTCAATATTTTATTAGGTTCATAACATTATATTGGCTTCATTTTTATTAGGCTTTTTATAGAAGGAAGTGGGAAGACATGGAAACAAGATCAGAGGATCAGGCTTCAGCATGTGGACACCGGAGGCTATCTACATAGTCATGATAAGAAATACTCGCGGATTGCTGGAGGGCAGCAAGAGGTAAGAATTGGCATAGAGTTTGCAAATATCCTATTCTCCTTTAATGAACTATTTTATTGATTTATTTATATGTTTATAATAATTTTTTGTATGGAAATTTTGGGACAGGCTAGGTAGAGAAAATCGAGAATTTTATGTGAAATCAGAAAAGTAAATTAAATACATAAACCATCAAATCATAATGAGATTTAAATCATAAAATTTTCTGACCTAGTAGAAATTTTGTAAATTGATTGATTCATTTAAAATTGTAATATCGAAAAATTTTAAGAGTTAAATCAAGATTCTAGCTATCTTATGCCTTCAGCTAGCTATATATATTGATTACTAAATCGACTTTTGTTATCATTTGTTCTTATTTTCTTATGTAATGTGTTGTAAATTTGTACTAGGTTTGTGGTTTACGTGAAAAACGTGCGGACAATGTCTGGTTGGCAGCTGAAGGCGTCTATCTTCCTGTTACTGAAACCAAATGAAGTTGATTACATTGATGCTATGTCGAACAGCACCATGGACTGCTGAAATTTTAGCTTCCAGCATTGGTTCAGATGTTAGATAGATGTAGGGAATAGGCTGTCTATTGAATCGAAAAATGAGGGGGGGTGAAGTGAACGATTTTAGGATGATATCACCATATGATAGTAATACTTTGTCATTGGTTCACTTGTTATGCAATGTCCTAAGAGAACGGCAAATTGACAGCAATTACTTTAATTTTCAAGTGAGTTTACAATTTTACTGATCAAATGAAACATTTGCTTGAACTGTTGAATTTAATTTGGTGATCCTATATAAATGTCACTTGTCATGTTTTATGTTCTCTTAAGTTCGAATGTATTTTTTACGTTGTAGTTTTCTAACAATGATAGGTTGTTGCCTTGTTTTTATATAACATTAAGTTTGATAGGATACTAATTTATACGAAATACAAACCATTTTGAGTTCAAAAAATTTTCTATTTTGTGTGGTTAATATTATGCCATGAGGTTTTTGAAATTGTTACTATTCGGTTTGCTATTGAGATTTT
This sequence comes from Arachis duranensis, assembly GCF_000817695.3. NCBI lineage: Eukaryota > Viridiplantae > Streptophyta > Magnoliopsida > Fabales > Fabaceae > Arachis > Arachis duranensis. The sequence continues at coordinate 83,717,799 of NC_029781.3, read as the reverse complement.
GAGGATGGTTGTAATACTTTTAGTCTTCTATTTTTGGCATGCATGCTCTTAGTCTTAGGCATATTATTCTCAAGAAATCCCAACCTTTTTGGTGTAATTGGATCGGAAAGTTTGCTGAATAGTGGATATGAATGACAGACAAATTTCCATATTTAAAGTTAGAAAATGAAAAACGTTTGGAAATATATGAATGGTAAAGTACTGTTTTGATCTCTAATGTTTATGGTGAATTTTATTTTGGTCTCTAACTTTTTAATCGTTTTATTTTATTTCTAAACTTTTAAAATGGTATCAATATTATTCCATCGGCAAATTTTTTACTAATATTTAACGAAATTGATGTACTATTAATAATACTGTTGTTAAAGCTATTATATAATATTTATTAATATTATTTTTCAATAAATATATATAGTATATAACAATATAATAAATATAAACTAATTAGTTAGTTATTAAAATAAAAAATATTTACTTTAATATAAAAATAAAACTAAAAAAAATTATTATGAAAACATACTAGAATTTTATATACTTATTTAATAATAATCAGATTATAACTTGTTGATTATAATTTGTTAAAACTTTATTGTTTTTAAAATCTTAGTGAAGATATATATTTTAAATTTTAGTTTTAGATTTTTTATTATTTTATATTTTTTATTTATGTGAGACCGGTTTTGTCGGTTCAACTAGTAACTCATCAGTTGAACTAATAAATCAATAAATTCGTAATTTGACCGGTTCGATTACCGATTCGGTTCTGACAACTATGTCCAAAAGTGATTCTTGAGTATACCACAGATTATCTTTTCCACTATTAAAATTTATGCTAGATAAAAAAAAGGTTTAATTACTCTGGAGGTCTCTATAGTTTCACCGAATTTTCAATTAGGTCCCTATAATATTTTTCTTTTCAATTGGGTCCTTGTACCTTATTTTTTTTCAATTAAGTCCCTGTTAGCGTTTGACGTTTAAAAAAACGTTAGTGAGCTGTGGAATAACTTATTTATCCCTGTCTTCTCCCTATAAACACTCTCGTTACAGTTTTGAGGTTTCTCTTCTTCTCCCTTTTCTATTTTCAGTTTTCATATTCTCCAAATTTATGGCTCATAGTCAAGGAACCTCATTCATTCTCTCTTCGGGAAGCTGTGTTTCTAGGAGCTCGTACTCGAAGGAAAGAAGACACCTGTGTTTCTGTGGAGAGGCAGTAACCGTCCACCATTCTTCAGCCGTTTCTGACCATGGTAGGAGGTATGTTACTTGTGGGAAGATACCAAAATGCAACTTTTTTGAGTGGATTGATGATTTTGATTGGATTGAGGTTGATGACGGTGCAAAGAATGGGTGGGCAAAGGAAAAGAAAATGCGGGTTCACTGTTTTTGTAGTGACACTCTGAGTCTTCAAATTTCAGGAACAACAAAGAATCCTAATAGAAGATTTATTTCTTGCTCTAACAGAAGATGCAAATTTTTTGAGTGGGTTGATGAAGTTGGTGCAAGAAGTAACGTGTCTGCTGCTACTGCTGTTGGAGTTGTTGGAACACAAAATTCTGCTAAGTTAAAAGCTGAAATATTGAAATTGGATGCACAAGAAATAAAGATAGAGAGGCTAAACGTGGAGATGGAGAGATTAATTATTTGAAGCCAAAGAAATAGATGCTTGTGTGGGTAGATTATGTGATGAGTTGAATATTCTCCAAGAACAAGTTGGGAGGTTGGATGACAATATGAAAATTCAATGTAAAATGCAATATACGCTATTTATGTTTTTGCTAGTCTTAATAATTAGAATGTGATTTGCAAGAGTTTAGAGTTATCTGTACTCTAAAGTTGTAATATAAGAGATTGTATAGCTTCAATCTAATTAAAGTTAATTATGTTTAGTTTGAATCAATTTTGTACTTTGATGTATTTTTTGTGTATAACAAATGATAGTTGGGAAGAAACTTTATCAATGTGAATATTTAAATTTTCACAAGTGACAACAACTTGCAGCAAGAAGTGGCCAGAAAATATGCTACATATATTTTCATTAAGTGTTCCTGTAAACCATACTTACACAAAATATCATAGCATAAGTGGTCATATAATATGCCACATATAGCTAATCCAAAATAAAGATCCAAAAAGTGCAACAATTAAAAGTGGTCCGACCTGATTACAAAATATCAAAATAGTGGTCCTATCCATATAATAAACAGTGGCCACATAGACACAATTCATCACAAAATATACTATTTAACAGCAACCCCAACAACCATAACTATAAATATAAAGAGACTTCAGTCATCACTTAGGTCTATATGTAGACTAGGTGCTCCTTTTTGCTTCATCACTCCTAACTTCAGCCGCCCACTTCTCCTCATAGCATTGATGGTTGATGTTCATTAGCTGAGTCATCCTCCTTTCCCATTCCTCCACATATGTAACTTTAGTTATTGATAGAATTAGGTCCCGCAAAACAGTCCCACCTCCATATGTTTTCTTGCAATTGGCATACAGATGTCTCAAGTATAGTCGATGCTCTAACGTCGGCATCATGTCTTGAAAAACTTGCATCAAACCCTGCAGCACAGCATATATAATTCAGATTCATATAGCTGCATCATATCATATATAATTCACTTATAAAAGGCAGCAACATATGATAAATATTTCAGTTTTCAGCAGCTGCAACATATCATATATAATTCATACTTAAAACAGAACAACATATCTAACAAAGTTGTAAATTGAAGTTGAGTTATAGCTCGCTTCTGCAATTCATTTGTGGTTCACGGGAACACACACCTAATGCCTACAAGAATAAGACTAGTAATTACTTAAACTTGTGGAAAGCATATGTGGACAAAAGGTCTTATATATCACGTAATTAAAAATAATAATATGAAAAGAAATCAATTCTCTAGCAATATACTATAGTATTCTGCATAGTTTAGTCTTCATGACAGTAAATTATTTGATTCAATTAAAACACTAATTCTCATTTGATTGAACATAACAAAGAAGTAATGAGACCTCTTTCTTAGTTTATCACAATCAGTTAGTGGAACAACAATGCTAAAATATAAATCATAGGAAAGGGGCAAATAAGATAAAAGATTCAAGATATGATCAACATTAACAGATTTCAAGAACATAAGACCATTATGAGAAATACAAAAGTGTGTAATGAGAAAAAAAAATTAAGAGCAAACTAGCTAAGACAACTACTAAATTGCAATACATGCTACATTGCAGCTTTTATAAGACTATTAAAAACTGTAGCTACATTTTCACTAACATGATAAACACAAGAGACAATTTTACAAGAGAGATTGCCATAGTAAAAGTTCAATTTTACAAGATAAGTGCTACATATTCACTAAATTACTTGGTTTATGAGCTTCTGAAGTTCTAATGGATTGCTTAACCATTTACACAGCAGGTTCAGAGAGATTTAAATAGCAACTGCTAACCTTTTATTGGTCGGACATGAATACACACTTCCTTCTATTGACATCTCCAATATCATCCAATAACAGGTTTATAAACCAACCCCAACTGTCTCTAGTCTCAGCCTCTACAGGTATTAAAAATAGAAACATAATCCATTTAAAGCAACATCAGCACAGCCACAACAATTAACATTCAAGAATAAACAAAATTCATCATCCAATGCCATAGTATCTCCATTCAATCACATAATTTGAAAAAGAGGTTCAGACTTTAATAAGTTGAAACCATCAGCATACATTACACTTTCACAAATCTCCCATTGAAAGCAAAATCCATTTAATAAAAATAAAAGTAGAATCCATTTAAAGCACTACCATCATAGCAATAACAGTCAAACAATGCCATTTTTTTTGAAAAAAATAACATAAATATCAACTTTTAATACTGAAAAAATTAGGGTTTTTTCTTTGTCACTTACTTGCAGAAACTTCGACTGCAGGGAGATAGAGCAGAGGCGTGGTCGGAGGCTCAGCAACGTGCGGCACGGTGACTCCAGGCGAGAGCCTTCACCGCGACGGAACGAAGACGCCTTGGCCGGACAAACCGTGGAAAAGACCTCTGACAACAACAATGCACAAGGGCCCAGCACAGAGAGAAGGCGACGGAGGGGACACCGGCAACCGTCTGTTGCAGTCGATGGCAGACACACACGCCGTCGACGGAGGCAGGAGATGGAGAAGACAAGAGAAACTTATGGTTTCTTTTTTTCTTAGGAATGAAATGCGAGGGGTTATTTGGGTATTAGGAAAAAATTCAGATTACTTCACCAAGCCTCTACAGCTAATTGCCAAGAATATTCCTTTTTATGAAAAATATTCTGTTATCTCAAACGGTACACTGACGGCAGGGACTTAATTAAAAAAAAATAAGGTACAGGGGCCCAATTGAAAAGAAAAAAAGTATAGGGATCTAATTGAAAATTCGGTGAAACTATAGAGACCTACAGAGTAATTAAACCTAAAAAAATCCTCCTTTTTCGACCTTTTACCCATATTTTTTAGTTATTTTGTGTAATTTTACTCTTCCTTCTTCCTCAGATTTTTTTTCTTTCTTTCTTTTTCTCTTTTTTTAAGATGATTCCTCTTTGATGAGCGGATAATTTATACGCTTTTTGGCATTGTTTTTATATAGTTTTTAGTAAGTTTGAGCTACTTTTAGGGATGTTTTCATTAGTTTTTATGTTAAATTCACATTTCTGGACTTTACTATAAGTTTGTGTGTTTTTCTGTGATTTCAGGTAAATTCTGGCTGAAATTGAGGGACTTGAGCAAAACTCTGAAGAAGGCTGACAAAAGGACTGCTGATGCTGTTGGAATCTGACCTCCCTGCACTCAAAATGAATTTTCTGGAGCTACAGAACTCCAATTGGCGCGCTCTCAACGGTGTTAGAAAGTAGACATCCAGGGCTTTCCAGAAATATATAATAGTCCATACTTTATTCGAAGAATGACGACGTAACTTGGCGTTGAACGCCAAGTACATGCTGCTGTCTGGAGTTAAACGCCAGAAAAACGTCATGATCCAGAGTTAAACGCCCAAAACACGCTATAACTTGGAGTTCAACTCCAATAAACGCCTCAGCTCGTGGATTGATCAAGCTCAGCCCAA
>NC_029781.3:83709812-83711119 GCF_000817695.3 Arachis duranensis | reverse complement strand
ATTTTTCAAAATTATGTTCTTGATGTTCATCATGATCTTCAAAGTGTTCTTGGTGTTCATCTTGACATTCATAGTGTTCTTGCATGCATTAAGTGTTTTGATCCAAAATTTTCATGTTTTGGGTCATTTTTGTGTTTTTCTTTAAAACTTTAAAAATCAAAAATATCTTTTCCTTATTTTCCTCCAAATTTTCGAAATTTTGGGTTGACTTGGTCAAAAATTTTCAAAATTAGTTGTTTCTTACAAGTCAAGTCAAAATTTCAATTTTAAAAATCTTATCTTTTCAAAATCTTTTTCAAAAATCTCTTTTTCATTTTTTTTTATAAATTTCGAAAATTTCAAAAATCTTTTTCAAAATATTTTTCAAAATCTTTTTCTTATCTTTTTATCAAATTTTCGAAAATTAGCTAACAATTAAATGTGATTGGTTCAAAAATTTGAAGTTTGTTACTTTCTTGTTAAGAAAGGTTCAATCTTTAAGTTCTAGAATCTTATCTTGTAGTTTCTTGTTAGTTAAGTAATTTTTAAAATTAAATCTTTTTCAAATATCTTTTTAAAATTAAATCTTTTTATCTTTTATCTTATCTTTTTCAAAAAAAAAAATTTTATCTTTTTCAAAAATTTGATTTCAAAATATCTTATCTAACTTCTTATCTTCTTATCTTTTTCAAATTTTGATTTCAAATCTTTTTCAATCAACTAACTAACTTTTTGTTTGTTTCTTATCTTTTTCAAAACCACCTAACTACTTTTCCCTCTCTAATTTTCGAAAATATGTCTTCTCTTTTTAAAAAAATTCTTTTTGTTTTAAATTTTAATTTTAAACTTATCTTTAATTTTCGAAAATTACTAACCTCTTTTTCAAAAATTATTTTCGAAAATTCCCTTCTCTTCTCTTATTCTATTTAATTAATTAATTACTAACACTTCTCTTCACCTCTCTTCATCTAAGAATCCAAACTTCTTATATCCCTTGTATTTGGATTCTTCACCCCTTTCTTCTTCTACTAACATAAAGGAATCTCTATACTGTGACATAGAAGATTCCTCTTTCTCTTCTTGTTTTCTTCTCTCTTTCTTATGAGCAGGAACAAGGATAAAGGCACTCTTGTTGAAATTGATCCAGAACCTGAAAGGACTCTGAAGAGAAAATTAAGAGAAGCTAAATTACAACAATCCAGAAACAACCTTTCAGAAATTTTCGAACAAGAGAAGGAGATGGCAGCCGAAAATAATAATAATAATGCAAGGAGAATGCTTGGTGACTTCACAAAGCCAACGTCCAAGTTTGATGGAAGAAGCATCTC
>NC_029781.3:83704241-83704571 GCF_000817695.3 Arachis duranensis | reverse complement strand
GGCACCATGACCTTTGAAAAGGCTCTATGTGACCTAGGGTCAGGCATAAATCTAATGCCACTCTCTGTAATGGCGAAGCTAGGGATCATTGAGGTACAACCTGCCTTGTTCTCATTACAATTGGCAGACAAGTCCATGAGACAAGCTTATGGAATGGTAGAGGACGTGTTAGTAAAGGTTGAAGGCCTTTACATCCCTGCTGATTTCATAATCTTAGACACTAGGAAGGAAGAGGATGATTGCATCATTCTTGGGAGACCTTTCCTAGCCACAGCAGGAGCTGTGATAGATGTCAACAGAGGTGAATTAGTCCTTCAATTGAATGGGGAC
>NC_029781.3:83702839-83703645 GCF_000817695.3 Arachis duranensis | reverse complement strand
CTCAGGATCTGTGGACCTCACAGGATCCCCACCTACCTCGCCCTCTCTCTTTCCATTCATGGTCATCCCTTCTATTTTTCATTCACCACCTACATCTTTCCACTCTTCCCCATACACCCTACCTACCTTTATAATTCAACTTCTCTTTCCCACCCAATCCCACCCATATAGCCGAATTCATCTCCCCTCACTCACCTCCATTTTCTTCTTCTTCTTCTTCCTCTCTTCTTTCTTCTCTTGCTCGAGGGCGAGCAATATTTTAAGTTTGGTGTGGTAAAAGCATAGCTTTTTTGCTTTTCCATTACCATTAATGGCACCTAAGGCCAGAGAAACCTCAAAGGGAAGACAAAAGCTTCCACCTCTGAGTCTTGGGAGATGGTAAAAATATAAGCCGTCATAGCTCAGTAGTAGAACATGTGGCTGCAAATCAAGAGATCCCTGAGATACCTCAGGGAATAAGTTATCCTCCACACAAATATTGGAAGCAACTAAGGGTAGAAACACCAAAATTATTAGGAATCATTCAACAGAAGCAAGGAAGAGACATAGAGGAGCTCAAAAAGCACCATTGGACCTTCAAGAAGGCGCCACCCTCACTCAGGTGGATTCATTCCTTGTTCTTTATTTCTTTCTGTTTTCAGTTTTTAAATGTTGTGTTTATTTATATTTTGTGTCTCTACTTCATGATCATTAGTATGTAACCATGCCTTAAAGCTATGAATAAAATCCATTAAACCTTCACCTCTCTTAAATGAAAAATGTTTTAATTCAAAAGAACAAGAAGTACATAAATTTCGAATTTATCA
>NC_029781.3:83702433-83702704 GCF_000817695.3 Arachis duranensis | reverse complement strand
AGAGAAATGTTATTGATGATCTGAAAAATTATGAAATTGATTCTTGAAGCAAGAAAAAGCAGTGAAAAGCAAAAGCTTGTGAAAAAAAAAGAGAAAAAAATGGCGAAAAAAAAATAGAAAGAAAAAGAAAAAGCAAGTAGAAAAAGCCAATAGCCCTTAAAACCAAAAGGCAAGGGTAAAAAGGATCCAAGGCTTTGAGCATCAATGGATAGGAGGGCCTAAGGAAATAAAATCCAGGCCTAAGCGGCTAAATCAAGCTGTCCCTAACCAT
>NC_029781.3:83658760-83700922 GCF_000817695.3 Arachis duranensis | reverse complement strand
ATCAAGGGATTCTATTCCAGTAGGCGCAGGAACCAACCAGTGATTAGCCGTACTGTGACAGAGTGCGTGAGCATTAGTTTTCACTGCGAGGATGGGATGTAGCCATCAACCATGGGTGATGCCTCCAGACGATTAGCCGTGTGAGTGACAGCCGCATAGGATCATTTTCCCGAGAGGATTGAAAGTAGCCACCGCTGATGGTGAACCCCTATACACAGCTTGCCATGGAAAGGAGTAATAAGGATTGAGTTGAAGCAGTGGGAGAGCAGGCGTCCTTGAGCCATACAGTATCTCCATATGCTTATCTGAAATTCCCACCAATGAATCTACATAAGTATTCTATCCCTTTTATTTATTTTATTTATCCAATTTAATTCCATTTGACTCTATGATTCCACTCACTAACTGAGATCTACAAGATGACCATAGCTTGCTTCATACCAACAATCTCTATGGAATCGACCCTTACTCGCGTAAGGTTTATTACTTGGACGACCCAATACACTTGCTGGTTAGTTGAACGGAGTTGTGTCCACTTGTGCCAAATACCTAAATTCCACAATTTTACAATGAATGCACATCAAAGAATAGTGATCACAATTTCGTCCACCACTCTTCCTATTCTATATATTTATACAAAATTTTTATGCTATTTCGATATTATTTCTCTATTGTTTTTCAAATTTTTTAGTATTGGTTATTGTTTCTACCTGATCTAATACACCTACCAATCTGATTCGGCCCTTTAGTCGACTTCAACCTTGCCATACTAAACGAGTCCCATATTTTAGTCTCTGAATCCACATTTGACCCAACTTAAAAAGCAACTTGCGAGTTATATGGGACTCAACTAGGGCTGTATACGGATTGGATCGGATCGGATACGATATCTGCATTTTTTTAGATCGGATTAGATTGGATATCGGGTATATTGTCATAATTCAAAAAAAAACTATTTAAGGACCTGTTTGGCTGTTTTTACAAAAAATGTAAAAAGATAATCTATTTTTCACCTGTTTAAGCCTAATTACTCCTAAAATATTATTAATAAAAGTTCTCTTGAATAACAAAAAAATAATAATAACACAAGATCTAAGTTTAATTATACTAAGTTGAAGTACAACATAAAAAATAAAAAACAAGATATCATAAACTATGCTATTTATATGAGATGTGCGAATATGCAGATTTGCGGAGAAGCAAAATTTGGATCGAATGCGGATAATTACCGCAGATATGCGGATATTATTCGATCCATGTGCAACTCTAGACACAACCTCCTACCATAAAATAAGAGTGACAACGCTACCCGAATTTGCAGATACCCACTCTAAGTTAGTAAAATGATTAATAATATTATATCATATTTAAGTTTTTATTTTAATTTATGTTATGTGTGTCATAATGGTTATATAAATTTTGATATTTAATTCTATTTGTTGGATTTTAATAATTATAGGAGCAGATAGGCGCGAGACGAATTAAGGTTCAACTTTTTACTACCCGTGGATAAGAATGGAACAGATTCTATACGAGTTATTGTAGAGCAGGACGAAGTCAAGTAGGCAAAAACCCGCCCCTACCATGAAGAAATAATCTTTCCGATTCCCAACTATAAAGGAGGTTATTGTTGCACCATGACTTGTGATGGAGTCTCTTATCCAATAAGTTTCTCAAATACTTCTGAGTTCAAGTAATTTTTTGCTCTAAATTAATTTTGCTCTACTAAATTGGTGAAAGCTAGTGCACTCCAAAAAGAGTAGAGAATGCAGCACTCCTTAAAAGTTAATTTGCTATCAAAAGTTATCAAATAAATTGAGTTTATTATTAAACCCTGAACGAACGAGCTGACATAGACCGAAAAAACAAAAAGAAAAAAATTCCAGCCTTTCATTCAACACGATCCGAGACAGAACGACCATTACACCAGCAAAGCAATCAGCTGAACTTGATAAACCTCCTCCATTATTCCATTGTTGCTGATATGATGTCTTCAAACATTTTCATTGTTGGTGGCGGCGCTTCGACGATCGTTCTGGCTGGCAACAAATTTGGAAGCTCTTGAACCCACTACCTTCCGCTTCTGACCTTCCAAGCGTGAGAAATCATTGCCACCACAGAGGAAGACGCATATGTCCGTCACCGCTACTGCTTTGCTAACTCTAAGCGCAAAACCGATCCTCGGAAAGAACTCATGTCTCCTTGAAGATTCATAGCCACATTGATTCTCAGATGACGACGCCCATGGCCAGCAGACTTCATTAGACCTCCGCCAGCAACAAAGGGATACCTCGATTCGCCAAAAATCTTTCACCACTCTCCCCTAAATTGGAATGGTGGCTAAGAAACTTAGTTTAATGTGTGGGAATCTCTGCCGCTGTGTTTGATCTTCTAAGTCTCTTTGGTCTTATCTCTTTTGTTGGTTGGCTAAGTTATCCACTGCTACTTGATATTACTAGTTGTGAATGTTTGAAGTGATGAGATTCTAGCAATTGCATCTGGGTTTGGTATTATGTATTTTTTTATTTTGGATTTTAGTCCAATATCTAAAACCTGTAAAAACAATTTAAAACTTATAGAAAAATAATTAACATGATTAATAAGTTAGTTTTTAAATTCAAATTATTTATATAAAATATAATAAATAAAAAATGTTTAAAGATGATCTCTAAAATACCTACTAATTTTAATATTGAAGTACTTTGTAGATATCTTCAATTGTTTTTAATTTTAGAGCTTTGAAGTTTGAACCATCGTCGCTTCAGTCCAATCTCCATCATCAGATTGGAAAACAACCATGGAACAGTTATTAGAAATTTGTGTTGGAATAAGATTGAGGCGGAAAAAAAAAGACATAATTACAAAAATATTTCTTTAGTGATATTTCTCTAAAACATAAACCCTTGTGCAGTTTTATGAGCAACAGAAGTACAATATCCATTGTACGGTATTAGCAAACAAAATAATTTAGTTACCATTGCATAATCACATTGCAATTTACATTAAACCTTGATGGCCCCTGCCTTTTTATTGCACTTTGCACGAATCTTTAATGAATTGGTCCATCGGCACATGCTAAATGTCCAAAATATGCTCAAAGATTCTATATACAAAAAGAATTAACTAGTTGCATGTTTAATCTGAAACTTTCAATGATGTAGTTTTATTCGATAGAGCAATCTCAACTAGATTATGTCAAGCTACTACCTACTTTCATAAATTTCTATTTAGTGTAAAGTTTATTATTATTATTAAGGTTTAATTATTGTTAATATATATAATTTTATCAATTTTTTAATTAAATTTCTACAAGTTAAAAAGTTTATGATTGAACCTCTTTGCTAATTAAAAATTTATAATTAGATCATTATTATTTTTTACTTTTTTAAAAATAAAATAATATCAAAATATTTACTTTTAGAATATTTCTTAACTCATCTTGCATCAAACACTTAAACGAATATTTTAAAGAAATTGTATTTTTTTGTAGAAAAAATAGTTAGAAGAATATAAATGAATTTTTTTCTAATATAAAAATTTAATTTTTAAATTTTCAAACTAGAAAAATCTAATTAGAAATAGGATTTAACTCATTTTTGTCCTAAAAACAAATTTTAAATATATAATAACAGAAACTTTTAACTTTTTAATACTTTTCGTATTTAATGTATTGAAAACGTTAAAAAATTAATTTTTATAATAACTTTTATAAAATAATTTTGTATATGGTATGTTTAACTTATAGAATACAAGTTAGCAAAACTCATAATATGATAAAATAATAATTTCTTAAAGAATAATTAAGTCTATTATTAATACATAAAAACTGAACTCTTGTAATAATTTCACTCATCCAGCATTCTACTGTGTTAGTAATGTTTTCTCTTACGTCAGAGCCATAGGCAAGTACCCAAGATGGAGATTTCATATTGAACCAATGCTCCTCTTTAATCTTTATTTTAAATGAAATGCGAATGCCTTTATAATTTTGGAGAAAAAGACAAATAGGCCTTGGCTTTTTGATCCAGAAACATTTAAATTTTCGAAAATTTAAAAATATATTTAAGTTTTTGACCTTTTCAAAATTTAGACATATTGATTCTACAAAAAAATCAAATATAACTTCCGCTATACACTGATATGGTTGATACAAATGCAGACGTGAGAGAATTTTTAAAATTCCACAAATTAGACTCAGGAATCAATATATTCAGATTTTGAAGAGATCAGACACTCAAATATATTTTAAAATCTTCAAAACTTAAATATTCGCGAACCAAAAAATTAAGAATTTATTTATCATTATTAAGCGAGGACTTTTTATGGCAAGTGGCTTTTCTTATTCACATTTCACGCGACTGAATATTGAGCCCTGATTTGTGTGTATCATTATGTTGAATCTATTTTATCACTTGAACAATTCAAGACTTGGCAGGCTCGAAAGGAAATTCGACAAATTTTGAGAAGGAGATTCGGTGCCCAACATCGTAGGAGCATTTTCTCGAAATTTTAAAAGGTTAGGTAAAAATAGATTAACGATTTTGATATTTTGTGCCAAACAGATATATACTTGTTAACAATGGTTTTAATAATGTCCACCAAAGTGCACATGCAGAATTTCCAATATTATGATATGAATGCATTATGGTAGTAAAGCATCATGTGGTGATTATGTAAAATACAACATGATTCATGGGTGGGTCTGATCTGTGCTGCTTTAACTCTATGGTGTATATCTTTAAATTGACAAAACAAGGCTATGCAACATACTTAGTGTAGGATCTATAGCTAAAAGACTGAAATGGAATATGGCAGCATGGTCCTTCCCTAACCTTTCCTATTAAAAGTTTATCCTTTGTTTTTGGCTATTTGCTTTATTAGATTTTTCACTAGACAAGCAATAATCTTTAATTGCTTAGTCAACATACACCTATGTTATCTTTGTAATCACCAATTATCTGCCACATCCCTATTGACCTTGATCACCTTTGTCCTGCATGATATATATAGTACACCTCAGTAGGTGAAAGTGAGGGGAATTGAAAAAAAAAAAAATCCATGTACGATAAACCGAACCGTATTACAGTCTAGTTTGTGGTTGGATCAGCTGATCGGTCGGTCCAATCCAATTTTCAGAACGATCCAATTTTTAGAAGGGTCCAATTTTTAGAACAATCCAACCCCTCTCCGTTGTCCAACCCCTCTCCAATAGTCCAACCCGCATGCTCTTGGTGGTCAGTCGGACTTTTGTCACCGTCCGTCATTCTGCTCAACAGTCTCCGTCTTCGTTATGCTTCTGCTTTTTCCTTAGACTGTTCAGTGTTGGGAATAAATAATATGATCACAATCCAATCAATCATCTGTTAAATAATTTGTTATTGTTATTAATTAAAATGTTAATATAATAAAGTCCTTAATTAAATTTAGAGATTTATCATTGTAATAATAATCATAATATTGAGTGATATTAATATATATATATATATATATATATATAATGGTCTTCATTGGATGAAGATTAATAGATCTCATTTATTAAATTATATATATAGATGCTGCATATAGAGATATGGCCATTGAACTGATTCATTTTGAGAATTTTTAATGATTATAATTACCGCATATTTGTCAATAGGACATTCTCAAAATGAAAATAGTACTAGAGTTCCTTTGACTTGCGACTACATAGTAATTGACAATGTATTTATTATACTTTGATTCCGGACGCCTAATACCCTAGAGTGCTAGTTGAATGAACATTGGATATAATTTAAATACTTGTAGAATTAATTATTAGTCAATAAAGAATCCGTCAACTCTCAGTAAAGAGTTTGAGCTCTATGATTATAATGACTGAGATGAATAAAACTTTGGTCAAGGGAATTGAATGAATGAAGAAATGAGTTTCTTAAGTCATTCACAGTTCATTATAATAATGGTAACAAGTTAAAATTCGACAATTAAATCATACTCTAAGGGTTAACCAAGAGTTGAAAAGATGGAAGGAATTATACTTTGTTCTTTTCAGGTTCTTAGTAAAAATATATGACTTCATACTATCGGGTCGTTGAGGAGTATTACTAGACAGTAACCTTAATTAGTAAATTTAGTATGAATAATTTACTACCCGCTTAGTATTGAACTTATGGGGTCACAGACTAACGAATATTCTAATCTTTGTTGTAGAATTATTTATTTATTATTTTGATTTGATCAAATAAATAATTATATTAATTCAAATAAAATATTATTATATTCTTTGCTAGTACTAAGAACATAATAATAGTATGATAATTGAGAATATTAATGAGATTCGAGAATAATTAGTTATTCTATTTCTAAATTTGAATTCTAAGTTTAGATGAGATTCTAACTGATTCTGTTTTAAATTGTTATGATATGATTTATAAATTTGAAAGATTCAAGTTTAAAATAACAAGATATGATTTAAAGTAGAATTGAGATTTAAATTTAAAATCAGTAACAAATATCATATTATATATATGTATGCCAAGAATAGAGGAAAAACGTGAGAATAAAAACACGAGTTTTATTCCTTTACCTCTACATACATAAATGTATGTGAGCCTAATTTTTTAAGAAGAATTTTATGGCGTGCAAAGAGTTGCAAGAGATTTCTCAATTTAGATCAGATGTCCATTGGTCAAGAAATTGACAGTAAATGTTGGTTTCAGTGTGAATACGCATAGTACCTTCGTACCATCGATGGAGAAAGTGATTTTTACTAGCGTACACAGGTATTTAGATCTCTTCTAAATGAATATTGTTTTTAGAATAAAATTTAAGCACAAAATAAATTTTTAAAATTATTTTCTTTTTTTTTTCGCTGCGTGTTATGAACATATGATAATTCTTTGCTCAGAACGAAGACAATGGCTTCATTTTCAATTTTAATTTTTCTTATGTTCTTTGCTCTTTGTTCAAAGCATTGATTTTTTTTTATTCTACTAGTCTACTTAGATTGAAATTTGAACCATTAAATGATTAATTTTTTTTAATTGAATCATTGAATAATTAGTTTATTTTAATCTTTCGTTTTCATTCTTTGTATTATTTTTTGTTTTCTTATTTTGGATTGAATCATTGAATGATTAATTCGTTTTGGTTCATTGGTTAATCTTTTATTATTGTGTTAAAATTTTGCTAAAATTGTGATAAGCTAAAAACCTTATTATTAATCTTGGATTCTTTATTAAAATTATGCTGAGAATTTTGTTAAGAGTTTGTGAGAAAAAAAAAAAGTAAATTATGATTAAAATTAGATAAAAGAATAAATAGGTCCTTAACCTTTTGATCTGTGAACATTTAAATTCTCAACGATTTGAAAATACATTTAAATTTTTGACCTTCTCAAAATTTGGATACATGAATTTTTTTGTTGACTTGGGTTTAGCAGATTCAACGAAAAAATCAAACATAACTTCCGTTGTACTGGCCTGACTGATATACAGATGCACACGTGGAGAGTTTTTAAAATGTGACAAATTAGATCAGGAATCAATATGTCCAAATTTTGAAAAAGTCGAAAACTTAAATATATTTTCAAATCCTCAAAGATATAAATATCTGCGGGCGAAAAGGTCAAGGACCTATTTTTTCTTCTCTCTTAAAATTATTATTAACCTTTTGTTAGGGAAAAAAGGTATATTGATAATGATCAGTTTTTTTAATTTAATAAAAATATATATGAATTGAATTAATTAACTCAATTAAATTAATTAGCCTTTTACTTTAACGAGTTTCTATTGTATGATCTTTGTTTTTCGCTTAATGAGTTGAGGATGTGTGTTTGTGAACTACAATTTTTTTGAGGAAGTGAAGATATGCCGATGTGCTTTTGAAAATGGTGGATTTTATGGTGCCTTTTATTGTGGTGTCTAAATTGTCTAATTTGTTTTTATAAGTAAAAGATAAAATGTATAAAGTAAAAGTAAAATATTTAAAGTTTATTAAATATTATTTTTTTGCCTTTTTTAGTAAGTTAGGCACTATATCTTAGACACCATAACATTCATCTTTAAAAATATTAAAAATTTTATAAACATGTCACTATAGCTGGTGTGCCTTTGTTCTTGCTGCAAATTTTTCTGAATTAATCCAATTTTGAGGCTAGAGTCTAGATGCTCTATAGCCTATAATGTAATATCTTACTTATCAATGGCAGTATGAATATTTAATTTCTAATATATCACTAAAATTGATGAAGTAAATTTTTGTATTTGTATTTTGCTAAAATTACAAATTTTTTGTTGATCACATTTTATATAGTATTTTAAATTAAAAAGATGTTTTAATGTTTATATTAGACAATAATTATGTTTTCGTATATTTATTTATAATTTATGTATTATAATGGTTTTTCAGTAGCTAAGAGAATGGGGTTGAATCTTAACCCCTTTTTAGCTTAGTAACCCTTGCTGTCCTTCAGAGCACTTGAGGAGATATTTCTTGTTTTTGTCTCGTGCCTAGTTACGAGATTTTTTCGTTTTGTCCCGTGACTAGTCAAGAGATATTTTTCAGTTTTGTCTCCTGTGCAGCAGAATCAGAAATGGAGTAGAAGAGAGAAAAAATTACACCAAGATATATACTAATTTAGCTGCAAAGTGCAATGCAGCCTACATCCAGTCTTCATCACAATGATGGAATTTCACTATAATCATCATTGATTACAAACACCAATTCTCCCTAAGAACTACCCTTCATATCCGGGACAAGTCCAGAATCTAATCCCCAATCCTGAACTTAACTTGATCACCGCCAAACTTTCCACTACTAAGTGTTAACCCAACTTGCAAGGGGATTCCCACAGAATCATGATACACAACACAGATGTACAAAGGACCTCTAAGCACGTCTATGGCTTTTTCTTTTAATTTTGTGCACTCTGTCTTTTTTCGCTCTATGGCTTTTTCTTACAAACCTCACTGTTTGCCTTTTTCCTTGAGACCCAAGACAGACAAAATTAAACATAAAAATACAAAATGAAGAACATTGAAGGAGAAGAACTTCTGTTAGCTTAGGTAGCTATGTGAACACTGTGCCTTACACTCTCACTCCTTACCTCAAGCCCTGGCTCTTCTCCCTTATTTATATAGGGGAAAGCCTCCACGGTTGAAATCATTTTAACCAAGCTAAACTTCTTCTTCTTCTTCAAGAAAACTGGTTCGGCCAGAGAGACAGGAGAGATAACCGAATGCTGTCTCCAACATGCAATTACCTCTGAGTCTTCTCTTTACACCAAGTTTCATCAATTCGAGCCATCACTCCTTGCTTGCACTCCAAGAAGGACTCCTAACCCTTGATGCATCTTGATGTATGACAGCTTCTTCTGTTCAAATTTTTGCATCTTCTCCACGTAGCTACAGTAGCTACCTCCTGTGGCAGTTGATCAAAAGTTGAGACAAGCCATCCCTTAAGGATCTTCTTCCTCTGACCGAAATCTTCTCTTCCATTTTTGGTATGGAGAACTTGAGCTTACTTCACCAAATCTTACCTTTCTTGGTGAAGATCTCAGCCACAACATACTTTTTGTTTTTTTTTTTCTTGCCATCATTACAATGGTCTTATTGCTTGTTTCTCCTTCCTTTCGGTAACTAGCCATAGCTTCCATGCTTTCTCTGTGAAGTGACCGAAGTAGGAGAAGAGAGATGAGAGTGAAAAAAGAGAAACTTGAATAATAATTAATGAATGTGATAAAGTGAATTAAGTTTCTCACTTCCATTGCTTTAGGTAGCGTGTAACATTGATGATGTCCATCAAATCAAGTGCTAAATCTCTCTCATGTTTTCAATGCAAGTTAATTGAATTTGAAATCCATCCCAAATTAAAATGTGATCCGTTAGAAACATAGAACTTTGCTTTCTTTCATTATGTGTTTCGGACCAAGCTTTGGTCTTGGTAGCAAAGTTTCAAATGGGCTAGTAATAATAGTAATTCAATCTGGCCCAATTGGTGTAAAAACAATTCAGCCATATATTCATTTGACAATTTTCGCACAAGGCTGAAATGTAAGAACCATATTTAGGCTTACAACATTCGGCCCAATACAAATCTGCACCAACAAAATTATTAATTAAACAAGTATGAATTAAGATCAAATTAATAATTTTATAATTAATTGCTTTAATAATGTTTATTCATCATCAAATTAAATTTAGAGTTTTCCAAACTCATCATATTATTTATTATAAAAATAGTTCTAGTTGAACTACGGTTGAATTGATTATGTTAGATATTTCATAAAATCAGTAATTTACGTATCTCTAGTTATAGTTATAAAATTTTAATTTAATTTGGAACTTTTAATTCTTGAATCACTAAGTCAGATGGAATCAAAATGTGTTTGTTTGTTGTTACAATAATCAGAATTAGGAACCTAAATTATATAAATTTTTAACGGTCACGTTCTTTCCATCAAAGAACAAACCAACTGCCAATACAATTAGCTAGTATAATTTTTAACAATTATAATACCACCTAAACTAATTTCTATATTAACAAATTGGACTACAAATAAAATAAAATTCAAATATTTTTTCACCTGGTCTAACATTTGTTACATCTAACCTATGATTACAAAATATGTTCAAATAATTAAGACAAATTATACGAATCATAGCAATAGGTCTTCACTAATTGAGTATTACCTTCCATGTATTATGATGTAATATTTTTTAATTGAATAAATTCTTTATGTGGTATTTCTGTATGAATAAGTCCAATGCTTATTCTAGGTCCTTCACTAAATTTTATTTGTCATTCTCAATTATGTATGCGCATAAATACTAACTAAATGAGAAACAAATAATAATAAGAATTTCATATCCAAATATGCCATATAATACAATATAAGTCATATAAGTGACATTACAAAAACATAAACACATACTAGTAACATGATTCTTAAACAATTCTGGTGGCATGTCTTTTGTTAAAGCATTAGCTATCATCTTTTTAGTACTAATATGCTCTATTTGTACCTCATTAGACCTAACTTGATCTTTAATGGCTAAGTGTTTAATGTTGATATGCTTACTTCGACTACTACTTCTATTATTCTTAGCCATAAATACAGCAGTGAAATTGTCACAATATATTCTTAATGGTCTAGAGATTCAATCCATGATCTTAAGTCCAAAGATAAAATTCTTCAATCAAATGCCTTGTGATGTAGCTTCAAAACAAGCAATAAACTCGGCTTCCATGGTAGAGGTGGCTACAAGTGATTGTTTTGTACTCTTCTAAGATATTGCTCCATTAGCAAGTATAAAGGTGTATCTTGAAGTTGAACTTCTAGAATCAACACATCCTGCCAAGCCTGAATCTGAGTATTCAATAATTTTCAAATTGTCAGTTCTTCTATATATAAGCATGAAGTCCTTGGTCACTTGAAAATAACTTAAGACTTTCTTTACAGCTCTTCAATGGATAATTTCTAGATTACTTTAATATCATCCTAACATGCCAACAGCAAAAGCAATGTCAGGTCTTGTACAGACCTGAGCATACATTAGGCTTCTAACGGCGAAACATAGAGACTATTTTGCATCTATTCCTTTTCAAGTTTATTTTTGTGACATTGATCTAAGTAGAACTTATTACCTTTCACAATAGGTACAACACTTCGTGAACAATTTTTCATTTTAAATCTCTCAAGAACTTTATTAATATAGGCTTTCTGAGATAAACCTAAAATTTCTTTATATTTATCTCTATAAATCTTTATGCTAATGACATAAGATACGTCACTCATATCTTTCATATCAAAATGTCTAGAGAAAAATTGTTTCACTTCATGTAACAACTCTAAATCGTTTGTTGCAAGCTTATCTACATGTCTACATATAAGATGAGAAATATGATTGCTCACATTAATCTTATGGTATATACATTGATCAGAAATATTCTCAATGAACTCAACTTAAGAAATCACATTGTTAAACTTTAAATACCGCTGTCGAAAAGTCTACCTAAGATCATACATTGCTCTCTTAAGTTTGCAAACTAACTCCTTACAGTATTTGAGATAAATCCTTCGAGTTATCTCATATAAACCTCTTCTTCCAAATCTCCATTAAGAAATATCGTTTTCACATCCATTTGATACAATTTCATGTCAAAGTGTACTACCAACGTCATAATGATGTGGAAAGAGTCTTTCTTTGAAACATGAAAAAATATTTTCCTATAATCAACTCAAATTCTTTGACAACAAGTCGAGTCTTATAGCACTCAATATTGCCTGATGAATCCTTCTTAATCTTAAAGACTCATTTATAACCAATGGCCTTTTTCCCAACAAGCAATTCTACGATATCCCAATCTTAGTTATCCGTCATAGAATTCATTTCATCCTTCATAACATCTAGCCATAAATTGGAATTACCATATTTCATTACTTGTTAAAACATTGTTGGATCCTTTTCATCACAAACATCATAGTCAAACTCAACAAAATACACTACATAGTCACTAAAAATTGCAGGTTTTCTTATTCTAGTTGATCTTTTTAATGTTGCATCATCAACCTCTTGTAAAAGTAGTGGCATAACAGATTCTCCTTTTTCTTAAAGTTGCTCTTGAACAATATTTTTATTGTGAAGAGTTTGATCCTCCACCATATAATCTACTTGAACATTATCTTCATGATGTGGAATATCAGTACTAAGTTATTTTACATCTATCTGTATGGACATTAGAGCAACTCCAATGGACAAATGTTGAGGCCCTATTTTCTGACAAAAGCAGAGAACCACCATTGGAGAGAAGAAGAGTTGAGTTCTTGCACATATTTCAAGGTGAGGGAGTCCCTCTAAACAGGGACTCCAATCAATACAAAATAATTTTTAGTTGAGTTGGTTATTTTTATTTTTAAAATTTAAAATTACGAGTTGTAAATACAAAACTATAAATTAGTGTAATTTCGAATTAGCAGTTGTAAACACAAAACTATAAATTAGTGTAATTTCGAATTATATATTATGTATTATTATTATATATGAATTTATTTAATATTAATATATTTTAATAGTAAATTATTTTTAAATTTATAAATTTAAATAATATTATTGAAAAAAATTAATTACATTAATTTCAAGTATTTTAATTAATTAATTAAGTGGGACCACAACAGGGACTAAAGTCAATTCCTCCTAACGGAGAAGAGAGAAATGCTTTGAGTTCCTATTTATTGTTTATGACGCAAAAGCTGATGTGGAGTTATTTTTTATGATAGGTGGGCCATAAACAGAAACTGGGATGAGTTCCCTACTGAAGATGGTCTTATATTGAACAATCACTTTTGTACATGGAGAGATTTGACAAACATGATCATTTTTAATAATTTTAAGAGAATGATTTCTCCCATTTTTCACATCATGCTCTGAAAAATTTACATTTTTGTTAAACAACGTTTCTCATTTCATTATTTTTTTAATTCAAAAAATGAGGAAACTTGTGAAAATCGTGAAAAATTATGTCATTATGAAGAATAACTATGACATAAATTTAAAAAAATTTTTTAGGGAATATTATCTATTATTTCCTCTTTTTATGGTGTGTCAATTTTAATTTTAATGATTTTTTTATTTATTTCAAAATTTACACCATGTATTTTTCTTTTAAAAATAATTAATCAAAATAATGCACAGTGATTCAATTTTACTCTGATACTACGTATTAGATATTTCATAAAATCAATAATTTACGTACTTCAAGTTATAGTCATAAATCTTTGATTTAATTTAGGATTTTTAATTCTTGAATTATCAAGTCAGATAAAATCAAAATGTATTTGTTTGTTGTTGTAATGATTATATATTTATAATTAGGGACCTAAATTATATAAATTTTAAATTTTTTTCATTAAAAAACAAACTAACGGTTTATAATACCATCTAGGAGTGTTCGCGGTGTGGTTTGGATCGGATGAGGTTTTACGTGCGGTGCGGTTAGATTGGACGATTTTTTAAAAAAAATATGATCTAATCCGATCCAATTTCAAGCGGTTTGGATTGGATTAGATTTGCGGTTTTGTAAATTTAAAAAATTAAATATATATAACAAGTCTCAACATCAAATTTTAAATAATCAATAATAACATAACAAATCTCAACAATATTTTAAAAACCAGTAATAACATAACAATAGAAATAAAATTATAGGTTAGTTAAAATAAATAAATAAATCACATTTTAAACATAAAATATTTATTAAATAATAATAATAAATGAATAATATAAAAATATATAACAAATTGAACATATTATAAGTATAATTATAAATATAATAATAAAATAATAATATTATAGTACATTGAGTAGTTTGGATTGAATTGGATCGGTTACGAAAAATAGATCCAAAATTTGATCCGATCCAGCAGTATGCAAAAAATAGAATCCAATCAAATCTAAATTAATGCGATTTTAATCGATTTTCGATTTAGATTGGATTGGATGAGCAATTTAATTTGGATAGGTTTGGATTTAAACACCCCTAATATTATCTAGACTAATTTTTGTATTAACAAATTAGACTATTAAATAGAATAAAATTTTAACAAAATAGACAAATAAATCAATGACTAAAACCGTTGGATTCGATTTTTAAAACTTTAATTTTATGCCTTTAGTTAATTTTTTAAGTTGTGAATTTAAAAATTAGTTAACTGCTAATATAGCAATGTAGGATTGAATATTTGAATGACTACTTAAAACTTCAAACATGAAAATTAAATTCATTTTAATTTGGTTACTTCGGTTGTTGAAATCCCAAGGCACAACGTTTCCCCTAATCAATGAAGAAACCACCATGATGAAATTGGTGCCATAACATTTGGATGATTTAGCCGTATAGTACAGTACTAACCAACCAAACCCCCGGTAATATTAATTAAAAAGTGAAAAAGACAGATAGATTCTTGACTTTTTAAATTTTTGACAAATATATTTCTGACAAAATTTAAATATAAAAAAGTCTCTGACTTTAATAAACAGAGGACAAATTAGTCTTTCCGCCTATTTGCCTCTCATACACCTAACGGAACTGATTGATGTGGCTGAAACAGTGTCCAGGTGTTCGTTACGGTACCACGTTAAAAGGAAAAAAGGTTCGAAGGACAAATAAGTCCTTGACGTCATTTTACAAATAAAGTTCGAAAGACAAATAGATTCTTGAGAAATTTTTTTTTTCAAAATTAATAAACTTATTTCCTAAATTCTCTCTACTACCTCTTTCCATTTAATGAAGATAAAAGTACATTTTCTAACTTCTTTGGGTTTGACGAAATGAAATTACAATAAAATAGAGGCCAAGCTTTTACCATCCAATTGATGGTAGTTGGAATTAGCTTCATCCTACATGCTAACATAGCATCTGAGTTCTGTTTATGCAGGATATGTATGTTATGCAATGTTATGTACGACAATTATTAGGATTTGTTTGGGTAAATTTTTAATAAAGTTATTGTTTTTAAAAGATTTTATAAAAAAATAAAAATAATTTTATGTTTAGATATTTTATTCAATTTTTTTATTAATTATGTTTGAATATAATAATATAAAAGTATTTTTTTATTTATTTATTATCTCAAAATATTTTTTTATAATTTTTTTTAAAAAATATGTAAAAATAAAGTATCGTTTTTGTTCCCAATATTTGGGGTAAATATTATTTGTGTCCCTAACGTTTAAATCGTCTTATTTGTATTCCTAACATTTGTAAAAATGATTCAACCGTCAATTACACATCATAAACGCTTTAGTTTCAATTTTAAAAATCTCTTCTTGAAGTTAGAATACAAATGTCTGGGATAAAATCGATGATCCACTCCGAAAAATAGCTCATCAAAAGTTGAAATTAATTCCTACAACATTTACATAATTCACTTTTCTATGGATATAATTGAATCTAAATACAGATAGTGGGTATAATATTAAAATCGAACACATCCAAGTAAGACCTAATTGAGAATGAATACATCCGAGAATAATTGAAAAATATAATCTGATTTGTTAGTATAATTGATAGTATGATAACATTGAATCACTTTTATAAACGTTAGAGATACAATAGGACGATTTAAACGTTAGGGACACAAATAAGACTTACTCCAAATGTTGGAGATAAAATCAATACTTTACTCAATATGTAAATGGTAATTTTTCAAAAAATATATTTTTTAAATTTTTTAAATAATTTTAATTTTACTAGTATGTAGGAATTTATCAAATATGCTAAAATTAAAAAAAAATATTTTTTATTAAAATTTTTTTTATTAACTTAATGACACCTAAACAAATACAATATTATATAGAAAAAAAGATACTGTTTTGGTTCTTAAACATTTTCGGTAAGTTTTAATTTTGTTTTTAATGTTTAAAACGTTTTATTTTTATTCTATTTCGTGTTATTTTAATCTTCTGGAAAAAATTAAATGAATCATTGTATCCATTTACATTCAATTCACCATCAAATGAAACTTTAACCTAATCTAATTAAATGCATAACCTTAATTAGTAACTCAAATTGCATCAGCCACCACAATGTGATGACAATATGACATTGGTTTCAATGTCGCATGCTACAACAATACTAGATACATATTCAAAACACACTGTAGCTAGAAATGGGTCCACAGTGAACAATTCATCAGTGCTCGTGAGGTTGTCATTAATAGTAATAATGCATAATCAATGAAGGACTTTTGTAATCATTATCAGTATAGGTCTGCAATAAAAATACCTGCCGTGCCCATACTGGTAGAGCCAACAAGAAGCCACGTTCCCAAAATGCATAAGCACAAACTGTACACAATTTAATACTAAGATGTGTTCAGTGTAAGAACATGCTTCAAACTGAAAGAAATCTAGTATATATGCAAATTTGGATGAAGGGTTAAGAATAGAGCATAAATTGTTACTCATGAAAAATTACCTTTCTCATTTGTCAATTGTTAACTTGTCAATTGTCGGTTTATACTTTAGCACATCCAAGTGTACGGTACGGAGCTTCTTGAAACTTGGCGTCTCTATGATTATAATAAGAGGGAAAAAACAGGAAGAAAACTCGAATGATTGTTTGACCTTTTCATGTTGAAAAACTTGTCTAAATATTAACACACAATTAGTTATTAGACATGCTTTTGTTTTGTATGAATTTTATAGCCAGAAAAGTTAATGGTAGCAATTAGTGGTCACATCATTGTCTGTGATGCAATTACAAATTCTCAACTTTACTCTGCCATCCAACTAGGAAAAACAATGTATCTCAAATAATTGAAGCCCGCTTTTGGAACCACGGGCACAGGGTATGTAACCAAATTCAAAGATAGTGAAAACCAACCCTGCATGTGATAGAAAAAGTAGCATAACAAATTCTTTTAAATCTACTAATCTACTAATATATTATGTTGATATTCACACCACAAGTCAACAAAATTTAAGCCCCCAGCAGAGGATAAAAATACAATACAAAGGACTATAGAGAATAGTGTACAGACCCCACAATAAACGTAATCTAACGTGTAATGTAGTGCGGAGAAAATGACATTGATACATGTTTGAGACGAACAGCTCATCATTTCATTCAACCAGATCCAATATTAGATTATAGATCTATGGTCCGTCTGTGTAAAGGAAACGAGTTCGGCAACCTAGGTCATGTGGCTATAATCAAAACAAAATCCAAGGTAATTAATGAATGAGTTCTTTATCTGACAAAATTAACAGGTAACAATCTCACTGCAAATACACAATTACATTCAACTACGTTAATACTAAGATTCCTGAAAAATCAAGTGTCAACACATGGGATAGATTCTCAAACGGCAGTGAACAGTTCCTGTTTATATGGAAGATGAAATATGACCGACACCTTTCCAATACCAACTACAATTTAGAAATAAATAATAAAACAAATAATCGAGCCAACAGGAAGACAAAAATGTGTTACGGTTGGAAAGTGATTCCTTGATCCTTCATTGTATGGATGCTTGTAGTTGTAGCAGTTGTATGAGTGAAGCAACCTCAAATTTTCAGTTTTCAAGCCATAATAGAATCTATTGTTAGCGTTTAGCACATGCTCCTAAGAAACAAAAGAACAGAAAAGTATTTCAACTATTATTATTATTATTATTATTATTATTATTATTATTATTATTATTTAAGATTTAGACAAACAATCTACAAAACCAAAAAGCTCAAAAAAAGACTACAATGAGAAGGCTATCTTTCATGGTTCTCAGCATCTATAGTTGGTTAAAATGGCAGGCTCTTAGAAGTTGAACTTGAAGTAAGTGAAGCCAAATGCTGGGATGGAACAAAATCTTGACGCAAGTTGGCCCTCTTGACAATTTTCCTCATGTTGTTTTGCAAACTCTGTTGGACTAATTGCTTCACTGCTTTCTTCTCCTCACTCATCGTATCTTCCTCCTCCTCCTCTTCCTCCAAATAGCCTTTACCTCCTCCACCTGAAGCCTTCGTAAAAGATGGCGACGCGCTGAAAATAGGCGCAGAGATATCGGCCCCCAAGCTTCCTCGACCATAGCTTCTAGAAACTTGTTTCCCTTTGTCTGTCCTCAAACATTCCAAGATCCTTGAGGCCCTTTTCTGTGCCAATGTGGAACCAAGAAGGGTCAATTCAAGCAGCGATGATCCAATCCCAGCCTCAATCATGACCTGCCTGTCGCTGTAGGATTTGTGTGCCATAATCATCAAAATGTATGACGCCTTCTCTTGGCACTCCGGCGAATCCGTCCAATTCAACACATCCACCAGAATGAAGATCGAATCCTTTACAGCACTGATAGCTTTCCTGCCCTCTGGAGTTGGAACCAGATTGCTTAGAATCGCAAGCACTCTCTCACTCACTTCCATGTCTCCAATTGAACTAACCAAAAAGGGGACCAACTCAGTTTCCAAAATGAATGAACTGTTGGTTGGAAAGATTGATAGATTGTATAGAGCTCGAAGAGCATCTTGCTTGGCTTGGTGGCTACATTCGTAATCCAAATCTTGAAGGGTTCTAACTAGGAATGGAATTGCACCAGAGGATCCAATTATTGGTTTATTTGAATCCAAAGCACTCAATCCAAGGAAATTAGCAACAATTGCTTCAGAAACTGATGAATTAGTAGCATCCGGTGATTCAATTAACTTCAACATCTTGTGAACAGCACCAACTTTAACGATGGCTGCTTTGTTTCTGTTACAAGCCACCCAAAGGAACATCAAATTTCACATTCATTGTCCATTAAAATCAAATCACATCAATTATTGACTATGAATTGTTGTGTAAGCCAAAAAAAAATAAAATAAAACGAGTAATGTATGTTAACAGAAAATGACATTAAACAATTGAAAGAAAATGAATATACTCGTGATAGAAATAATTAGGGATTGAAAAAAAAAAAAGATAATAAAATAGAACTTAAGGAGAAAACTCACGCATCGTTGCCGATCCCGAGATTGAGCAACGCATAGAGCGAAGCAATCTGAGAATGAACGTCTTCGGAATCGAGCATTCCGACGAGCGGAGGAATAGCTCCAAGCATAGCGAGCGTTCCCCTAACTTCCGATCGTTCCTTCGCAAGCGACCTCACCGTCGTCGCCGCCATGCGCCGCTTCGCCAAGTCCTCTCCCTGCTGCAGGTCCTTCACCACTTGCTTCAGCTCCACCAGCGCCTCTTCCTTGCCGGAGGCCAGACTCGCTGTAGAAGTTGCGGCGGAGCTGGATCCTTCGTCGTCGTCGTCGTGGCGCTGATGGTAACCGTAGCGTGAGGTGCCGCAGCTGACGGCGTCGAGAACGATCCGGCGGATGGAGGAGGCGGAGATGGAGTTCCAGCGGAAGTGGCCGGCGGTGGCAGCATTCTTGGCAGGGTGGCGGTGGTCGAGTACGACGGATCCGACGTTGTTCCGGTGACACTTTGCCATTCTCCGGCAGACCTACATTGCAGACAACAACACCGCAGAGAGAAAAAAAAGGTTTTATTATTTAAGAAATAAATAAACTAATGTATTTTTTTATTTTTTATTTTTTCTTTCCAGTGTAGTGAAGCAGCTTCTCGTTATTGTTCTCTGCTCCTCGTTTTTCTTTCTTTTTTTTGAGAGTGCTGAATTAGTATTAGTGAGTGAGAGAATCGTTGAGTCCACGTTTGATTGTTACACTATTTATATAGCTGTGACGTGTGTATCTGTGAGAGTGCATGCAGGGAGCGAAAATAGATTCTGCTACCAAAAATAATTTGACATCTTTGTAACGCAAAATAAATATAACAAGGGTTTTTTTTATATTAGACCAAACTACCCATACAAACTTTTTTGAAGTTTTTTATTTTTAATATTAGGATAGATTGTGGGTACCACAATACCTAGAAATGAGGCTCTGAATATGTTATGCACAGAAATAATTTTAATAATTGGCGTATTTAGAAATCGTTAATATCGATTTTAAACAAATTGTGAATAGTATTTTCTATTAAGAGAGAGAGTGAAAAGAGAAGCGGAGGCATTGGATTAAGTGAAAACGGCTAATTTATAAACAAAATAAGAGTACCAATTTTATGTTATCAACTTCTCATATATTCAAAATTTATTTTTGTCCTACTTAAAATCGTAAGTTCCATTTTCTATATTTTTTGTCCTAATAAAAAATTGTTAGTCTCCTTTTCATAGTATTTTGTCCATTTTGAAATCGTTAATAACGATTTTTTTTGTTGTATTTTCTCAATTTCCATATCAATGCATTACACTAAATTAGCATAATATTCCCGTATTACACTTATCCTTTGATAATATCTAAAAAAATTAGCCACTTTTTTGCTAAATAAATTTAAATGAGTTAGTTTAAGTCTAACAAAAATCAACTTTAGATTAGAGTGCATGTAAACATACCTTTTTCTTTCTCTCTTGAATAGTGCAAACATCGTTATGAAAAATAATTCTTTTTTCTAGAATCAAAATCGCAATGTCCAAAATTTAAACCAAACTCAAAATCTCTCAAAAATCTCTTAAAATCGTTGCGAAAAGTCAAAAAAATTTTCAAAGTTAAATTCGAGATCATTACCAAGAAACACAGAAAGAAAACACAAAAGATTCATCATCAAGGTACTGTTTACGAATCGTCCAATTTTCTCACTTTTTTCGTTTTTATTTCGATCGCAAAACACTACATAATCATAATTCTATTTATTTCGTACAATTATTTTTCGTGTTCTTGTCTTGAAGTACGTATTACTGTTCCCAATTATACACTTCATTTAGTGATAACTATGTTAAGTCGATGTAAAATATTACGTAGTGTTTGTCATATAGTTTAACCTGTATTTACATGTATTTGAGGGATTTGAATATGTTTTTGTGCATGTTCGAGTGTTTGCATATTTGAAACTGAGTTTGTTGATAGTAATCATTAACAACTTTCGGTTTGTATTTCGGTGTATTTCGTTTGTGTTTCAGTGTATTTGGCTTGTTTTTCAGTATATTTTGTTTGTCTTTCAATGTATTTTCATGAGAATTGAGATTGGTGTTGTTGTCCTCTTTATGCTGTAACTAGATAACAGAATATTGTTCTTGTGCTTCTAATATTATTTTGTACATATTTGAGTGATTTGCAACTGTTTTTGTCCATTTATCAGGAATGTTGTTCGTCGATTTATTGTAATAAACTATAAAATTTTGTTCTAAAGCTTCTAGTATCATTTTTTTTGCATATTTTACTGAGTTATATGTCTTTTTGGAATCACATTGTATGATGTAATTAAAAAAATAATAGCAGTATATTATAGTTTGTGTTTCAGTGTATTTTGTTTGTATTTTGGTGCACAACTCAATTTATTTTGTATAAATATAGTTTATTTACATTATTCTCATTTATTTACAAAAAAAAAAACATGATTTGAGATGTTCCACAAGATTCATTTATGATAATTTTTAAAACATGAGCAAGGCCAAAAAAATTATTGTTCAAGAGCTGGGATTTGGTGGTTTGATGCATATCCCTGCCATAAATGTGCCACATAAGCTATTGAAACAATTGACATATTCATTTGATCTGTCCCGTAACAGACTAAACACACAGTATGATGTAATCAATATCACCCAAGAAAATATAGCAGCTGTCCTTGACTTGAGTGCATCTGATAAAAATTTATTTCCTAATATATTCTGTAAATTCAATTTCAGCATATTATCAAATTATTTCTATGTTATTAAAATATTTTTGCTGCTTTTGCAGGGCCCCGCAAAAAAAAAAAAAGATTGAAGAAAAAAATTCATAAAGAGAATAAGAAAGTTGTTAGAAGATTATAAGGCAAGACTTTATTGCAATTATCAATCTCTATGATGGAGATAACTGTTTATGGAGAGGAGAATCAGATGAAATTCAAGAAGATATTCATCCTCTACATTCAGATATCTTTCTTATTACTGAAAACGATAAATAAACTTTTTTTGGTTCATATGCTGCCCATTCTTTACGTGGAAGCAATATGTAAACAGAATTGGGGTGGTCATGTGCTCAACTTCCTCATAAAAGGCATTATGGAGCACACATTGAAAAAGAAATATGTTGTTAATGGCTATCTCTTTGCTCTAATAATAACATATTTTCACGAATTAACACACACAAATAGGTCGGTGGATACAATTCCTGGAGCACCGTGGGTCCAACATTAGACCAGGCAATTACTGGTTGAAAGAATAAAAGTTGAGATCAAGGATGACATGGTAACTCAATTGAATTCCTTCCTTATTTTTGGTGTATTTGTTATATATATTGTGTAAACAAATATTTGTTCTGTTTTAAGAAATCGTAAAAACAACACAGTTGACAAAACAACTAAAAGAGAAAGAGAAGGAGAAAAGGAATGAAGAAAAGAAGGAAAAGAAGAAGAAGACAATTTCTTTGAAAAGTAAAAGTGCTGCTGAATCTGAGTCTGATTCTGAAAATGATTCAAAGGAGATACTTAAAAGAAGAAAAAAAATCTAAAAGAATGGCAAATAAGTAGGTATTCTTTTTTGGTATATTTTTTACCATTTTATTGTATATTTTTCTGATGATTGTTTGCTTTTCTAGGATAGAATCCAAGAAAAGAAAGTACGTTACTAAGGATCCATCTTCCTAAAAGAAAGTGAATCTGATGATGAGTAAAATTCAAAAATTATCATTGTAATGCTATATTTTTTATTTTTGTCAAAATTTTATTTATTAATAGAATTTTTTGCATGTATTGGCAGAAGTGAAGAAAGCGGGAAATAAGAAAAAGAAGATTAAAGAAAAAAATAAAAAACCCGCAAAAAAGCAAGTATTTATTTTTGGTGTATTTTGTCAATTTTATCATGTTCATTTGTTTGAAGATTATTTACTTTTCCAAGATTGAATCAAAAAAAAAGAAAACATGTTATTAAGGACTCATCCTCCCAAAAAGAAACTAAATCACATAATGTGTAAGATTCAGAAACTATCTTTGTATGTGATGTTTTTCAGTGTATTTTCAAAATTTTATTGTGTTTTTTTATGGTTGTTTGCTTTTCTAGAATACAAAAAAAAAATTACCAATGTTTCACAACCTGGGCTCCACTCCACAGAAGCTCATTATGATTCTTCGCAAACGTAAGATTTAATGTCTGAAATTCTTTCTTTGCTAAAATTTCTTAAAACCTGGTGTATTTACTCTAGTTTTACTGAATAATATTTATTTTGTCTTTAGAATGCCACATGTAAATTTAAAAAGTGGAAATGATGCTGTGTTTTAAACACAGACAAGCTATTAGAGCAGTGTAAATCAACCAAGTGATAATATATAATTTTTGTGTTCTCTTACCATTTTTTTAATTTTGTGCTATCATATTTTGCTTCTAA
The DNA here is from genome assembly GCF_000817695.3 of Arachis duranensis. Classification (NCBI taxonomy): domain Eukaryota; kingdom Viridiplantae; phylum Streptophyta; class Magnoliopsida; order Fabales; family Fabaceae; genus Arachis; species Arachis duranensis. The sequence goes on along the minus strand of NC_029781.3, from coordinate 83,677,046 downwards.
TTTTGTATATATATAAATATATAATTCTTTTAAGATTTTATGCAAGAAAAAAGACAAGAAAAAAGAAAAAATTACAAAATTATAAGTTCTCACACAATAGAAGTTGTATTTTTATTAAATGCTCTTTAGGTGTAGATGTGAGATGACTTTGATGTATTTTAGGTTCAAGGAACAAGAAGAATTATTGAATGAACTAGCTCCTGTTCAAGAAGGAATAATAGAATCCTAAAGGACAAATGACTATTCTTTGAAAATAGGCTCATTCTCAATCAGAACCACTAGACATGTGAGTTTTCCAATTCACTTTCAATATTCTATTCATTGAGTTAATCATTTGCGCTTGAATGTTTATTTCATATTAAATTTTTTATTTTTGTTTTCCTTAGAGTTCCACTTCAAGTATGTGCTCTTCCTTCGGAAATACCTGCCTCAAAAACTCTGCAAACTCAACAAATTACTGAAAAGTCTTTTGGAGAGAAAAATATAGAAGAAGAAACTATCAATGCATAAGTATTACGTAAATTCCTATTCTAATATTTTCGGTGTATTTAGTTTCTCTTTTGGTGTATTTCTTCTGTTTGAGGTGCACTTGGTATTCTTATCCTCTTTTTGTTGTAACTAGGCAACATAATATTGATTTTGTCTATTTTGAGGGACTTTATTGATGTATTTGTTGTAACTAGCCCATAAATATTTGTTGTAGTGCTTCTGTTGTTATTTTGTAAATATTTTATTGAGTTGCATGTCTTTTAAATAGCAGTGTATTTGGTTCATATTTCGGTGTATTTCATGTAATTGAGGTGCACTTGATTTGCTTGTATTAATTACATTTCTTTTCTGTAATCCTACAGTCTTCCACGACCTCAACAAGAATCTCATGAGAAAGTAGCTCATATTCATGTGTAAGTTCTACTTAATAAAGTTCTTTTTCAATATTTTCTGTGTATTTTTAAACTATTTTATGTGTCACCATGCAGTCATCCACCTACTCAAGCTGTGAATGATGGTATAATGTTGATTGCCAATGCTGCATTAAAGAATGACTTTTTTGCACCATCATTTAGCCTTGACTTCTCTCAATCAAGTGAGAAAGTTGCACTTACTCAAGAGGGTGAACCACCATCAGACAAGGAAAAATCTCAAGACAACCCAATATTGGTGGAAGAGTTGAAAGAGTTGGTTAAGACTATGAATACTGGGGTTGCAACAACATTAAATTATGCTAAGCAAAAAAGTCCCTCACCAGAAAAGGTGAAGCCTACACTAAGCTTTCTTGACAAGTTCAAAACTCCAGTAAGGCAAAATGAAATAACAGATGACCTTAAGGAGAAATGCTTTCATTGGGTCACAAATATCAAGACTAATGATGATGGATGCTCTAATGAGTGGGAGACGGTTTTTAAGCTAAAGCATGAATCTCACCTGGGAATAACCAGAATGCACTTTAATTCTTTAAAAGTCAACTCAGATATCGAAAATCTGATAATACTAGAATAACATTAATGATTTTGTTATGAGTTGTGTCCTATATGTATTAAGTTTGGGTTTTTTGTTTTCGTAGGTTGTCTCGGCAATGTGTCAAATTCTGAATAACAAAAAATTGAAAGATTTGAAAAACTTATATACCGTCTCCCCCTGATATTGTGGTAAGCTGTAGTACATTAAAATTTTGGTATATTCTTAAAATATATTATTTGTTGTAACTGTTTCTTTCAGTGTATTATACAAATTTTATAGAATGCCGTATTGGCGAGTCATGAGGGCAAGTTCATTCATCCAATGACTAACAAGTGCTTTCAGATTAAAGACTATCAAGACTACATCCCGTTTCTAGACAAGAAAAAACTTACATCCCAATCCATTTGTAAGCTTTCATTTATAAAGCTTCTTGAATAATTCCTATATTAGGTGCCAATCAAATTAAAAATGTTGTTCTTTCAGGCCAAACTTCATATATTGCCCCAATTTGTTATGCATAGCATTGGTGAATATGGAGGCGGATGTTGAAAAGAAAAAATTTCATGTTCTTGACCCATTAAACAAAAAATCTCCTTCGAAAGACAGAACAGAAATTAATAAATTTGTTGTAAATTCTTTATTTGATACAAATTTCTGTTTTCTCTATAAATTCTCTTGTTTCTATCTATTTGAAATAACGTGCACTGGTAGTTCTTGGAAAAAGAAAAATAAATTCTATAATACACTGAATTGCTTTCCAAAATACACCGAAATCTATTTAAATAAACATCAAATTTTATAGTTTGAAATTATTCATTTTGGTGTAATTTGGTGTTAAATATATAATTTCTTATACTTGGCTTATTTTGGTTTTTAGAGCTTCATAATTTCACAAATGAGGATATTTGCCGGAGAAAAACCTTTGGTAGACAAGGATGTGAGTGTCGAAACACCATACATCAACATCAATGGGAAGCAAACACAGTATGTAATCTTTCTATTTAGTAAATTTTACTGTTTTTTTTTGTAACTGTCCTATTTTAATGTGTTATTTCATTTTTTGTTGAGTTTAGCAAAGGTTTAATTACTTTGTTGGTTCCTATAGTTTTGCGAAATTTTCAATTAGGTCCCTATAATTTTTTCCTTTTAATTGGGTCCCTGCACCAAAATTTTTTTCAATTAGGTCCTTTTTAGTAGTAATTGGCTTAATTGTATAGGGACCCAACTAAAAAAATTTGTGCAGGGACTCAAATAAAAGAAAAAAAAGTATAGGAACTCAATTGAAAAAAAATTTGGCGTAGAGACCCAATTAAAAAGAAAAAAAAGTATAGGGAACTAATTGAAAATTTCACAAAACTATAGGGACCAACAGAGTAATTAAACATTTAGCAAATAATAATAACATTTTGTGATGACAAAAATAGAATTAATTGGGTTAATAGTTCAAAGGTGTTTTGATGAAGTTGTTTAGTGTTGCAGGTCCAAATTGTTATTAAGCAGCCCAAACAATGAATCCAAGAATCTGAACCAAATTATAAGTCCAGCCCATTGTCTTCATGAAGGAAAAATCAACCTCCAGCTGGTGTTGATGTAGTGCTTCGAGCAAAGTTCAGAAGGAAGAGAAGAGCTCACTTTTTCACCAAATATCAAAGAAGAAAAAGGTGTTTTACCTTTTATTAGGTATAAAATCAGAAGAAAGAAAACCTAATCTTGAAAGCCAATGTCTAATCTAAACACAATCAAAGGTTAAAGGTAATTTGTTTCCATTTACATGCAAGTCAATTGCTTGTTATTTTCTCCTTCCCTCTGCACCACCATTTCAAGCAATATAAGAAAAATAGTGGCTACTTTAATCTGATGTGAATCAATGGTCAAAATTATTTCTTGGAGCCAACGCACAAGATTAAGGGCTTTGATTTTGAAAATTCATTAAGAAATCCAAAGATATATGAAGCTGCCGTTACAAATTCTTCACTGCGTTGCTTATTTCTGAATCCAAATCCCTGATTTTTGGGAATGATTGAAGAAAAAGGAGGTAAGATCTCAACTGGTTCAAGATTCAAGGAGTTGACTTGTGAAGCAAACCCTAGCTGAGAAAATAGAGCTAACACAAAAAGAAAAATCATATTCGTTTCTGCTCAACGAGAGAGAACCTGAGAAAAAAAAGGAGAGAAATCTCACAAATCTAAAGTTTGAAGTCTTGGAAGCATTAAACCTACACAAAAGGCAGCATTCCGCCACGATGGAAAGCCACATTTGAGAGTTTAGAATCTGGGTTCAGCATATAAAGTTTGAGCTGTTAAACATCATCTCTTTCATAGTTTATCATTGAGCATTTTGTTTGTATGTTGTATCTTTCTTTGATTATATTCAGTGGTAAGAGGCATATAAGTGAGGCATTATGAAAAAGTCATTGACAGAAAAGGCATAGAGAGAAACTTGGAGAGAAAAGCCAAGATTTATTTCTTGTCTCTTTTGATTGTATTTCTATTTTACTTCTTGTATCTGAAGTATCCCTTGCTAAGTTGGGTAAGCACTTAATGTGTTGAGAGTCTAGGAAGTTGTCTAGCCAAGTCAAGTTTAAGTTGAAGCTTGATTTGTCCCAGATAGGATTAGGTTGAATCCTAGTGAATTGGTGTATGTAATATTTGAAATAATAGTAAAAATTTCACTGCTGTTATCATGGAGATTGGATGTAGGTTGCATTGCACGAGGCAACTGAACTAGAATACATGGCTGTGTCATCTTCTTCATCCATGCTCTGATTTCGTTTCTCACGATTTATAAGACAAAATAAATTTGTCTCCTGTATAATCCATCTCGCAGATTGAACAGAAGATAAGTTTTATTTTCTAGTTCAAGGCAGAATTAATCAAGTTTAAAAGAAAGTCATAGATTCAACCCCCTTCTCTAGGCCATCAAGAACTTACAATTGGTATCAAGAGTTAGGTCTTAAGAATCAAGCTTCACACCTTGGAGAAAAGGTCTAATTGCTAACAACTTGGGTGAAAATGTTGTGGCCTAGACTCTAACAGAGAGTCAGTCAAACAACAAGACTCTGTTCTTTAATGGGAAGAACTATGCTTACTAGAAGAAAAGGATGAAGATCTTTATTCAATCAATTGACTACAACATATGGAAAATAAGTGTGAATGGTCCTAAAGTTTCAACCAAGACAAGTGCTGATGGAGTGGTGACTCCAAAGGAAGAAGCCGAATAGAATGATGAACACAAGAAGAAATTTGAGTTAAATGCCAAAGACATCAACTTGATGCGCTGTGCTATCCATTTTGAGGATTATAGGAATGTATCTAAATGCGAAACGGCAAAGGAGATTTGCGATAAACTCTAAGTCACACATGAAGGTACCAAACAAGTCAAAAAAACAAGGATTGATTTGCTGCGAAAAGAATATGAAACATTTTTTATGCAGGATGGAGAAAATATTGATGAGATATTTGAGAAGTTCTTAATCATCATAAGCATCTTGGATGCTATAGGCGTGACTCACACTGAACAAACTCTTGTGAAAAAGGTCATTAGAAGCCTTACAAAAGAATGGAAAATGAAAGCTACTGTCCTAGCTGAGAGCAACGACCTAAGTCCTTTAACCTATGATGTGTTGAGAGGCAAGCTTCCAGCATATGAAACCACACACACCAGCCAAGACACAAAAAAGAAAGGAGTGGCCCTAAAATGTAAGAACCCGCATTTTCACGTAAAATCATTTTAAAAATAATTTTAAGTGCCCGAGATGGATTCAAAATTTAGAAGTTTTAATTTGAAAATATAAAGGTGAAATTTGATTTTAGTGAATTTTTCTGAAAAAAAAAAAGAGAAAAGCCGCGAATCGACAGCCGAACTAGTCGAACCGATTTAAGTCTTTCCGGTGCTGTGTTTTCAGAAAAATAAGATTTTGAAAAATTGGTTTATTTTTTTAAAAGGACAAAAATAATTTTTGAATTGAAAACTGGGCACTAATCTTAAAGGTTTTGACCCAAAATGGGCCAAACAGACCAAAAACGCTAACGGGTTGGACCGAGTCTAAACTGGTAGGTCCAACATATATAAGGCCAATTAATGAGCATTCAGCTCATTTTGACCTAACTTGAGAGAGAGGGGCGCAAATTGGAGATGAGAGGAGAAGAGGGGAGTGTCACTATTCACCCTCACCTTCTTTTGCTTGTAAATTGAGCTACGGACCTCCGATTGACGAGTCGTTTACGGCCATGCGAAACTCTTGACGAGCTCTTCCTTTCTATTTAAAGAAATCTGGTGATCTCTAGTAGCAGATAATTGTTGGATTTTACCCCTACTCTCGTTGGATAAGTTTGAGCTTTGGTGTTTGTTGGAGTTGGTTGAGGCTTTGGATCAAGTTTGGTGGCTTTATTTTGGTGTTTAGTGCGTTTGGGAATCGGCCAAGGTATGGTTTTAGTTTCTTTTATGTAATATGTAATGTTCATGGACACTTAGGCTAGTGGACTATAATATAGGATTGAATTGGATGTATGGTTGTTTGAATTAATATTGTGGTGTATGCATGTGGATGGGGATTTAAGGGATTGTATACGTCGAAGTAGGATTTATGTTAATTGATGATTGATATTGATTATTGTGGTTGATGAGAATTATTGGGAATTGAGGTGTTAATGATTAATGATTATTAGTGTTGTTAATGAGGTTGTTGGTATTTAAGAATTGATGATGAATAATGATGTTGTTGGTATTTAATGATTATAAAGATTGATGAGGAATATTGATGTTGTTGGTACTAATTATAAATAATGATGTTGGTTGATGTTGGTGAGTGTGTATGTTGAGTGTGGTAATATGAATATGGATAATGATTGATAATCTTGAGGTTAAGTGATGGGGATTTGAAGTAGTTGTTGATGTTTGATGTTGGTTAAAGATTATTTATGATGGTTTTGGATGCTGATGAGTAAGGAATTTGATGGTATTGAGTAGTGTAAATGGGGATTATGGATGGTTGAGTTGGAAAAGGAAGGGTATGGGCTTTTATGTTGTTTTGGTAATTTTTGGGTTGTGGTTGGTTTGGTTTTGAATTGTGAGTTTTGGAAATTGGAGTTTTGAGGCCTTTGGTAAAAATGAATTTTTGGTGAACTTTGTCTGATTATAACTTTTGCCTCGGTTTTTAAAGTCTGATAAAATTTGTCTAGAATTAAAGATCTTTGAAAACCCTTTAAATTGATATAAAGTTTGTGAAATTTGGAATTCTGCAGAGGAAGTTATGATCATTCAAAGTTGGTGTTAAAAATTTAAAATTCTGCAAAGTTGCAGAATTTCAGGATTTTCTGATATGTGTGCACACACAGCCTTGTGCACACGCACAACCCTGCAAAAAGTTAGACCTGTGCGTACGCACACGTAAGGGAAGGCTTACTGTTTTGAGCGCTGGCACGACTGGTGCGTGCGCACATCAATGAAGAATTACGATCTGTGCGGACACACAACCCTGTGCGCACGCACAAGTCGGGAAGGGTTGTCTGTTAGGGGCGCTCGCACAGCTGGTGCAAGTGAACAAACTTTAGCACACTTTCAAAATCTTCCTGGGTGTGTGTACACACAACCCTGTGCGTACGCACACTTTCAAAACCTTCCCGACAAGGTTGTAAGCTTTTATAACACCATTTTAAGACTCTTGGGCTTATTTTTAGAGCATTGAAATATGGGAAAGGTCCTAGGAGTTTAAGTTGGGTTTTTCTTTGAAAAGTTAGCAAACGGAGGTTTAGGTTTCTGGGGTATTGCGGACGAGTTAGTTGAGAGAAAAGGAAGAGTGGTGCACATGGTGATTGTTGACAACGAATTGGGAAATTGATGAACTAATGAACCTAGGACGGAAGTAATGAATTGATGATGGTTATGATGAGTTGAAGACTCAAAGAGTAATGATGATCTTGTTGAATCATGAGAGTGTGTCAGGCACTATATCCTTGGGTTAAGTATGATAAGTGTGCAGGGTATTATGCCCTTGGGATTGACCGGTGATTGATAATCTTTTCTGCTACATGAGTGAGCCAGGCACTATATCCTTGGGTTACGCATGCGAGTGTTCCCGGCACTATATCCGTGGGTGAATAGAGTGTGTTCGGCACGATATCCGTGAGTCAATAGAGTGTGCCCGACATTATATTCATGGGTGCGGCAGAAAAGCGACATCTAAAAGGATGTGTTAGGTTGGCATTTATGGACCGACAAGTGATATCCCGAGCCAATAGGATAGGCATTCATCATATGCATCTTTTATGTGCTTGCTTGCTTTGATTACGTGAGGTTGCCTAATTGTATAACATGCCTATTTGCTTACTTGAACTACTTACTTTATATGCTTCTACTTGTGTTTTATTTGTTTGTTTGCATTAATTGTGATTGTCTGGTGCTAAGGAGGTTAGGTAAGTGGTGGCGGTGGGATCGCATGGAGGTTAGGTTGGAGAAGGTTGTGGGATACAGCGGTGTGATTAGTGTTAGTTAGAACTCCCCTAGGTCAGATAACCCAGTTTATAGTTTAAATTCTTTATTTATTTATATTGTTAAGCTTGAATACCCGTATGTGATGTGAAGTTCTAGGATTGTCTTCGTCGTCCTGGGGCCTTACATCTTACATCATTGGGTACTATTACCATACTGAGAACCTTTGGTTCTCATTCCATACTTTGTTGTTGTTTTTCAGATGCAGGTCGTAATCTACTTCGGTGAGATTGCGGATATGGTGACAGAGCGGAGTATGGTTCCTCCTTGGTTTAATTTATTTTACTTTGTTATAGCTACTCTCACATCTTTTTGTGTTTTAACTTTATGGCCTTAGAGGCTTACTTGAGAGATAGGTTGTATAAGCTGTTTTAATTCTAAAACCCTGTATATCCCTATTTGTAACTAGTCGGCTTAAACTCCGCAAGCTATGGCTAGTTCTCTAAGATTATTATATTATTATATTTATATATGTTTTATTCTCCTAATCCTATACCTTGTATCTTATGCGTTAGCTTCATGTAGACGTCTCACGCTTTTGTAATTCTGTTTTGAGCTTACTCCTTCATCAGGCTTCTAGATTATATTATTTCCTTCTATATATAAATATGTATAAGCCTTAGGATTGTTGTAACCTCTGATTAACCTTTGCTTTACAGCTAGAGGTAACGCTTAGGGTAATTGGGATGTTACATAAAATCAAAAGTTAAATCATTGGATGATGACTCCAATGATAGGTTTTTAGATGATGAAATTGTCTTTTTTACTAGGAGATTGAAAAGGTTAATGAGGAGTAAAGGCAAGTACAAGGGATCAAGTTCAAAGGAGAAAAAGAAGGACATAAGCAAAGTCATGTGTCACCAATTCAAGGAGGCAGCACACTTCAAGTACAACTGCTTAAAGCTCAAGAAAGAAGACAAGTCGAAGAAAGAAAAGAAGAAAGTGCTCATGACTTCATGGGATAATCTAGAGAATGATTCAGATGAGGATGAAGACTCCGAATATAAAGCACAAATCTGTTTTATGGATGGTCATAATCAATTAGATGAGGTAAATTACTTTAATTTGTCTATTAAAGATTTACATGTTATTATTGATGATCTCACCAACCATTCTAAAAAATTGCTGAATAAATATAATAAATGTAAGTCTAAAAATGAAACTTTGAAAGCAAAAAATGACTATTTGAAAGAAAAAGTAAAGGAAACCGAATGTACTATTGATTTTATTGAAGAAAATAAATTTTATCTGAAATTGAAAATTTAAAGGAAAGCATGTGGTTAATCCTTTTCAAGAGCTCATTGTTGAAAACAAAAGATTAAATGAAATGATTAAAGGGTTGAACAATGATTTAGCAAAATTTACACAAAGTTCCAGTAACTTGGACAAATTACTTACTAATCAAAGACCATTGTTTGAAAAATCTAATTTAGGTTATGTGACAAAAGATGATACAGTTGTTGAAAAATCATTCATTAAAATCGAAGCATCAACCTCAAGAAATAAACTTTCATTTCAAAATTCTGGTTTAGGGGTCACTTCACTAAAATTGATGCTAGTTTTGAAAAACCATCTTTTGATAAAAATGCATCATCTTTAAAGACCAAACAGTTGTCAAAAAATTCTGGCCTAGGTTATTTCACTAACAATAAGGTTGTTTTTGAAAAACCACACTTTGACAAAAAAATTTAAAATGAAAAGGATTTAAAAATAGCTTATATTAGAAGTGATCATGGTAAAGAGTTTGAAAATTAATTTTTTGAATCTTTTTATGATAAACTTGGAATTTCACATAATTTCTCTTGTCCAAGAACACCTAAACAAAATGGTGTTGTGGAAAGAAGAAATAGAAGTATTCAAGAAATGGCTAGGGCCATGTTATGTGAAAGTGAAGTCCCTAAGTTTCTTTAAGTTGAAGCCGTGAGTCCATGATGCTATTTCTACTCAAAGAGAGAGAACCCGAGAAAAGAAAGGAGAGAAACCTCACAAGTCTAAAGTTTGAAGTCTTAGAAGTATTGCACCTACACAAAATGGAGCATTCCGCCAAGATGAAAAGTCACATTTGAGAGTTCAGAATCTGAGTTTAGCATATAGAGTTTGAGATGTTAAACATCATCTCTTTCATAGTTTATCATTGAGTATTCTATTTGTATATTGTATCTTTCTTTGTTTATATTCAGTGGTAAAAGGCATATAATTGAGGCATTAAGAAAAAGCCATTGAGAGAAAAGGTATAGAGAGAAACTTGGAGAGAAAAGCTAAGATTTATTTCTTGTCTCTTTTGATTATATTTCTGTTTTGCATGTTGTATCTGAAGTATCCATTGCTAAGTTGGGTAAGTACTTTGTGTGTTGAGAGTCTAGAATGTTGCCTAACTAAGTCAAGTTTAGGTTGAAGCTTGATTTGTCCCAGATAGGATTAGGTTGAATCATAGAAAATTGGTGTATGTAATATTTGAAATGATAGTAAAAATTCCACCATTGTTGTGGTGAAGACTGGATATAGATTGTGTTGCACGAGGCAACTGAACCAGGATACATGGCTGTGTCATCTTCTTCATCCCTATTTTGATTCTGTTTCTCACTATTTATGAGACAAAATAAAATTGTCTCCTGCATAATTCATCTCGTAGACAAAATAGAAGCTAAGTTTTATTTTTTAGTTTGAGGCAGAATTAACCAAGTTTAAAAGAAGGTTATAGATTTAATCCCCCCATCTCTAGGCCATCAAAAACCTTCATTTTTGTTTTTAGATATGATTGTGCAATATATGTGATGAAATAGCTAGAGATCATTGATCCGAAAAAGATCAAAAAGAAAAAATATTCATGGATGAATTGAAAATAGGTAACTATCTTTAAAAATAGAAAACTCTCTATTATTAAATTAACGGAGTTTAATAAAAAATTTCTTTAAACTGTAGGAACAAGTTGATCATTTCAGAGTTAAATATGCTTCACTCATTCTATTTGACAAAATGAATTAACTCAGAGATAAAGCCATTCAAGAATGTGAAGCCATCAAACTATCCAACCCATTTGTTGTATTATTAAGTCCTTACTGTATATTGAAATCAGGAGATATTGATAGTACTTAGTTTGAATATTGTAAATTGTTAAGAAATTCTATACTGGTTGTGTATTGAATTATTTATGCATTGTATAGTTCAATTTAAGCTTTTCATAAATTTTCTTTGCAAAATTAAACTTCTATGAACTTGTCTGTATTGTATTGAAATGTTGTTAATCTGAATGAATCTAGGTTCAAAAAAATGGGCAAAAGAAGAATAAATTCTATAATACCCTTGAATTACTTCAAGAATACACCGAAAACTATTCAAATAAACACTCAATTCTGTGTAGTGTATATTTAAAATAAACAAATATCATCAAATAATTGAAGAAACTAATTTCAAAACATTGTGAAATATAACAAAACAAGAAAATATAAACACTAAACCTCATTTCCAGAAAAGATAGAACATTACGTATATTATACCAAAATTGTGTCAAATAACAATGAAATACATTTGTAAACACTTCGAAAATCTATCTTATTCTCTTGAATCTTTGAACTGATAATTCATAATATGTCTATGATAATGGCTAAAATTTGACTACACTACTGAACCACCATAAAAAAGGTTCAACTGCAAAATGTAAATCATATATTAGCAAAAATGTTAACATGCACACACTCAATTTTCGCTCTATAAAGAACATAAATTTTTATCTCATTTAGAGCTTTCTTTTTCTTTTTCTTTGTAGCATGTGCAATCTGTTTTTCAATTTTCGATCCAAATCTATTTTTCAGACGTCCTCTTGTTCTCACCTGTGAAGGGCTTTGAAGCTCGTTAATATTTTCCAACAAAGCATCATCGTGAGATAACAAACATTTCTCTATTCTTTTGGCTGTGTTCTTGCATCTCAACCATAGCATTTTCATAAGTGCGGTGCATAGTCCCAGTCAACTCCTCAGATTCTGATGCAAATTCACAGATATTTTGTGACCGAAACACCAAATCGTCAAATCTTCTACTTCTTGGCTCCAACAGAGGCTTGTTGTGGCTACTCTTGATATGTGTGTGCCTCCTCTTTATGTTCTTACTCCATCGTTCCAATATATATCTTGGTGACACTTTATTTACTCATTCAAAGCTTAATGCGCTTAGAGAGTGATGGCACAATATCCCTTTTGACTCAAATAATAAGCATTGACATTTAACTTGAGACGATATCGCGTCGTATGTAACTGTAAACTTGTTGAATGTGGAGTTAAAAACTTGTTCTATAACTTCATATACCATATAGCCTAGAGCAGTGGTGCACGAAATTGCAATCACACTTTTACAATCCGCACAACTGACCAGCAAGTGCACTGGGTCGTCCAAGTAATACCTTACGTGAGTAAGGGTCGATCCCACAGAAATTATTGGCTTGAAGCAAGCTATGGTTATTTTGTAACTCTTTCAGAAATTGCAAGACTCCTTCCATGGCAAGCTGTATGTAGGGCATCACCATTGTCAATGGCTACTTCCCATCCTCTCAATGAAAATGGTTCAAATGCTCTGTCACAACACGGCTAATCATCTGTTGGTTCTCGATCATGTCGGAATAGAATCCATTGATTCTTTTGCGTTTGTCATCACGCCCAACAATCACGAGTTTGAAGCTCGTCACAGTCATTCAATCCTTGAATCCTACTCGGAATACCACAGACAAGGTTTAGACTTTCCGGATTCTCATGAATGCCGCCATCAATCCTAACTTATACCACGAAGATTCTGATTAAGGAATCTAAGAGATACTCATTCAATCTGATGTAGAACGGAGGTGGTTGTCAGGCACACGTTCATGGATTGAGGAAGGTGATGAGTGTCACGGATCATCACCTTCTTCATAGTGAGGCGCGAATGAACATCTTAGATAGGAACAAGCGTGTTTGAATGGAAAACAGAAATAATTGCATTAATTCATCGAGACGCTGCAGAGCTCCTCACCCCCAACAATGGGGTTTAGAGACTCATGCTGCCAAAAGGTACAAATTTCAGATCTAAAAATGTCATGAGATATAAAATAAATCTCTAAAAGTTGTTTAAATACTAAACTAGTAACCTAGGTTTACAAAAAATGAGTAAACTAAGATGGATAGTGCAAAAATCCACTTTTGGGGCCCACTTGGTGTGTGCTGGGGCTGAGACTTAAGCCTCTCACGTGCATGGGCTGTTTCTAGAGTTGAACGCCAGGTTGTAACCTGTTTCTGGCGTTGAACTCCAACTTGTAACCTGTTTCTGGCGCTGAACGCCAAACTGCAACATGGAACTAGCGTTGGATGCCAGTTTACGTCGTCTATCTTCACGCAAAGTATGAACTATTATATATTTCTGGAAAGCCCTGGATGTCTACTTTCCAACCCAATTGAGAGCGTGCCAATTGGACTTCTGTAGCTCCAAAAAATCCATTCCGAGTGCAGGGAGGTCAGAATCCAACAGCATCAGCAGTCCTTTTTCAGCCTATATCAGATTCTTGCTTAGCTCCCTCAATTTCAGCCAGAAAATACCTGAAATTACAGAAAAATACACAAACTCATAGTAAAATCCAGAAATATGAATTTTGCCTAAAAACTAATAAAATTATACTAAAAACTAACTAAAACATACTAAAATCTACATGAAATTACCCCCCAAAAAGCGTATAAAATATCCGCTCATCACAACACCAAACTTAAACTGTTGCTTGTCTCCAAGCAACTAGATAAATAAAATAGGATAAAAAGAAATTAAGAAGCAATAATATCTTAGAGTTTTAAGTGAAGCTCAGATTCTAATTAGATGAGCGGGGCTAGTAGCTTTTTGCTTCTGAACAGTTTTGGCATCTCACTTTATCCTTTGAAATTTAGAATGATTGGCATCCATAGGAACTCAGAATTCAGATAGTATTATTGATTCTCCTAGTTTAGTATGTTGATTCTTGAATACAGCTACTTTATGAGTCTTGGCTGTGACCCTAAGCACTTTGTTTTCCAGTATTACCACTAGATATATAAATGCCACAGACACATAACTGGTGAACCTTTTTAGATTGTGACTTAGCTTTGCTAGAGTCCCCAATTAGAGGTGTCCAGAGTTCTTAAGCACACTCTTTTGCTTTGGATTACGACTTTAACCACTCAGTCTCAAGCCTTTTACTTGGACTTGCATGCCACAAGCACATGGTTAGGGACAGCTTGATTTAGCCTCTTAGGCCTGAATTTATTTTCTTGGGCCCTCCTATCCATTGATGCTCAAAGCCTTGGATCCTTTTCATCCTTGCCTTTTGGTTTAAAGGGCTATTGGCTTTTTCTACCTCTTTTGTTTTGTTTTTTTTTCGTAAGCTTGTTTTTCACTGCTTTTTCTTGCTTCCAGAATCAATTTCATGATTTTTCAAATCATCAATAACATTTCTCTTGTTCATCATTCTTTCAGGAGCCAACAATTTTAACATTCATAAAATTCAATATAAAAAATATGCACTGTTCAAGCATTCATTCAAAAGACAAAAAGTATTTCCACCACATATAAATAATTAGAATTTTCCTTATTAAGAACTCAAAAAAATTAAATTGCCTCTTTATTCTAAAAATCTACTATTTTATTCATGTTTGATGATGATGAGAAAAATAAATTATAACTTAATTGGAAATAAAATCAAAATAGAGATACTAATTACTACTACTAATATATAACGTCTAAGGTAAATTCATAATAAGAACAATTATCACAGAGTTAAGGCAAAGATTAGGACTCAACAACATTTATTTTGGGAAGTGGATGTTCCTCTAGTCTGTGGGGTGCTTGGTCCTTCAAGAGATAATTTCTGACGCTTCAGTTCCTTCAAGTTACATCCTTGCTCTTCTTGTTTCCTTAGTTGCCATGATCTTGATGAGTTTTAGCTCAGTGATCATGGCAAATCACACCAAACTTAGAGGTTTGCTTGTCCTCAAGCAAAAGAAATGAAAGGAGAGGAATAGAAGGAGAGGCAATTTCAAAATTCAAAAGATATGATGAGTTGAAAAAGATATGAGAAGAAATTAAAAAGATTTGAAAAGAATTCAAAAAGATAGATGAGTTTTGAAAAAGGTTTGAAAAGAAATTAAAGAAAAATCAAGAAATATGTTTAGGAAAAAAAATTTTGAAATTGAAGTTGAAAGATGAGAGTTTGAAACATGTTTATGCAAGAAATCATGAATTGAAACATGAAAATTGGAAAAAATTTGAATTGAAAATGAAATTACCTCCTCCCCACCATCCTGGCGTTAAACGCCCAAATGCTACATATTTTGGGCGTTTAACGCCCATGTGCAGCTTCTCCTGGGCGTTCAACGCCCAACTGTTGCTTCTTTCTGGCGTTGAACGCCAGGAAGTCCTTTGTCACTGGGCGTTTTTCTGAACGCCCAGGACGCTACAAATCTGGCGTTGAACGCTCAGAAGGTGCTTCTTTCTGGCGTTCAATGCCCAGAAGGTGCTTCTTTCTGGCGTTCAACGCCCAGAAGGTGCTTTTTTTGGGCGTTTAACGCCCAAAACAGCTTTTACTGGCATTTTCGCACCAGTGAGCTTCTATTTGCTGTTTTTATCCTTTGAATCCTTCTATAACTCTGTGAACTCAAGCAATTGCTATTTTACCTTGAAGATACTTGACATATACCTGTAAAAATCAATTAATTAACAAATAAACTTTGTAAATGGCTAGGTTGCCTCCCAGCAAGCGCTTCTTTATTGTCTTTAGCTGGACTATTACTGAGCTTTAATCAAGTCTCAGTCTTGAGCATTCTTGCTCAAAATTGCCTTCAAGATAATGTTTGACTCTCTGTCCATTAACAATGAACTTTTTATTAGAATCATTATCTTGAAGCTCTACGTATCCATATGGTGACACACTTGTAATCACATATGGTCCTCTCCACTGGGATTTCAATTTCCCAGGGAATAATCTGAGCCTAGAATTAAATAGCAAAACTTTCTGCCCTGGCTCAAAGACTCTAGATGACAGTTTCTTATCATGCCATCTTTTTGCTTTCTCTTTGTAAATTTTTGCATTCTCGAAAGCATTGAGCCTAAATTCCTCTAGCTCTTTTAACTGGAGCAATCGTTTTTCTCTAGCTAACTTGGCATCAAGGTTCAGGAATCTGGTTGCCCAGTAGGCCTTATGTTCCAGTTCCACTAGCAAGTGACATGCCTTTCCATACACAAGTTCGTATGGAGAGGTCCCTATAGGGGTCTTGAATGCTGTTCTGTATGCCCACAGAACATCATCCAAGTTTCTTGCCCAATCCCTTCTACGGTTAATCACAGTCCGTTCCAGGATTCTTTTAAGTTCTATATTTGAGACTTCAGCTTGCCCATTTGTCTGTGGATGATATGGAGTGGCCACCCTATGGCTAACTCCATAACGAACCAAAGCAGAGTAAAGTTGTTTATTGCAGAAATGAGTGCCCCATCACTGATTAATACTCTAGGGGTACCAAATCTGCTGAAGATGTGTTTCTGGAGGAATTTTAACACTGCCTTAGTGTCATTAGTGGGTGTTGCAATAGCTTCCACCCATTTGGATACATAATCCACTGCCACCAGAATATAAGTGTTTGAGTATGATGGTGGAAAAGGCCCCATGAAGTTAATACCCCATACATCAAACAACTCAATCTCCAAGATCCCTTGTTGAGGCATGGCATAACTGTAAGGCAGATTACCATATCTTTGGCAACTGTCACAATTAAGTATAAATACTCGAGAATCTTTATAGAGAGTAGGCCAGTAGAAGCCACATTGGAGGACTCTTGTGGCTGTTCGCTCACTTCCAAAATTTCCTCCATATTGTGATCCATGGCAGTGCCAGAGGATCTTCTGTGATTCTTTTTTAGGCACACATCTACGGATTACTCTGTCTGCACATCTCTTGAAGAGATATGGTTCATCCCAAAGATAGTACTTTGCATCTGTGATCAATTTCTTTGATTGCTGTCTACTGTACTCTTTGGGTATGAACCTCACTGCCTTGTAGTTTGCAATGTCTGCAAACCATGGCACTTCCTGGATGGCAAAGAGTTGCTCATCCAGAAAGTTTTCATAGATCTTAGTAAGAGGGAGGGACGCCCCTTCTACTGGTTCTATTCGGGATAGGTGATCTGCTACTTGGTTCTCTGTCCCTTTTCTGTCTCTTATTTCTATATCAAACTCTTGCAGAAGTGATGAGCGGATAATTTATACGCTTTTTGGCATTGTTTTTATATAGTTTTTAGTGAGTTTAAGCTACTTTTAGGGATGTTTTCATTAGTTTTTATGTTAAATTCACATTTCTGGACTTTACTATGAGTTTGTGTGTTTTTCTGTGATTTCAGGTAAATTCTGACTGAAATTGAGGGATTTGAGCAAAACTCTGAAGAAGGCTGACAAAAGGACTGCTGATGCTGTTGGAATCTGACCTCCCTGCACTCGAAATGGATTTTCTGGAGCTACAGAACTCCAATTGGCGCGCTCTCAACGGCGTTGGAAAGTAGACATCCAGGGCTTTCCAGCAATATATAATAGTCCATACTTTATTCGAAGAATGACGACGTAACTTAGCGTTAAACGCCAAGTTCATGCAGCTGTCTGGAGTTAAACGCCAGAAAAACGTCATTATCCGGAGTTGAACGCCCAAAACACGTCATAACCTGGAGTTTGACGCCAAGAAATGCCTTAGCTCGTGAATTAATCAAGTTCAGCCCAAGCATACACCAAGTGGGCCCCGGAAGTGGATTTATGCATCAATTACTTACTCATGTAAACACTAGTAGCTAGTCTAGTATATATAGGACATTTATCTATTGTATTAGACATCTTTGGTCTCAGTTTTGTTTTACTCTTCATCTTAGGAGATCATTGATCACGTTGAGGGAGGCTGGCTATTCGGCCATGCCTGAACTCTTTGCTTATGTATTTTCAACGGTGGAGTTTCTGCACACCATAGATTAAGGGTGTGGAGCTCTGCTGTACCTCAAGTATTAATGAAATTCTATTATCTCTATTATTCTTATTCCAAGATATTCATTCGTACCCAAGAACAGGATGAATGTTATGAGTCAGATTACCCTCATTATCATTCTCATTTATGAACGCGCGTGATTGACAACCACTTCCGTTCTACATGCAACAAAGCTTGAGTGTATATCTCTTAGATTTCCCAACAGAATCTTCATGGTATAAGCTAGATAGATGGCGGCATTTATGAGGATCCGGAAAGTCTCACCTTGTCTGTGGTATTCCGAGTAGGATCCTGGGAATCCGGAAAGTCCAACCTTGTCTGTGGTGTTCCGAGTAGGAT
>NC_029781.3:83655347-83658753 GCF_000817695.3 Arachis duranensis | reverse complement strand
CTTATCTGAAATTCCCACCAATGAATCTGCATAAGTATCTTTATCCCTTTCATTATTTATATTTTCGAAAACCCATAAAACTATTTTAATCTGCCTAGCTGAGATTTGCAAGGTGACCATAGCTTGCTTCATACCAACAATCTCTGTGGATTCGACCCTTACTCACGTAAGGTTTATTACTTGGACGACCCAGTACACTTGCTGGTTAGTTGAACGGAGTTGTGAATTCAACCAGTGCCATAATAATGATTTCATACAAAGACAAACAACTTAAAGAGAATTGATCACAATTTCGTCCACCAAGTTTTTAGCGCCGTTGCCGGGGATTGTTCGAGTATGGACAACTGACGGTTCATCTTGTTGCTCAGATTAGGTAATTTTCTTTTCAAAAATCTTTTTCAAAAATTCTTCTTTTATTTTTCGTTTTTCCAAAAAGTATTTTCGAAAAAAATTAATAAAAATACAAAAAAAAAATTAGAAAATCATAAAAATCAAAAATATTTTGTGTTTCTTGTTTGAGTCTTGTGTTAATTTTTAAGTTTGGTGTCAATTGCATGTTTTTAAAATTTTTCTTGAATGCATTTTTCGAAAATCCCATGCATTCATAGTGTTCTTCATGATCTTCAAGTTGTTCTTGACAAGACTTCTTGTTTGATCTTGATGATTTCTTGTTTTGTGTTGTTTGTTGTTTTTCATATGCATTTTTCGTTTGTTAGAGTCCATGCATTAAAGATTTCTAAGTTTGGTGTCTTGCATGTTTTCTTTGCATCAAAAATTTTTCAAAATTATGTTCTTGATGTTCATCAAGATCTTCATAGTGTTCTTGGTGTTCATCTTGACATTCATAGCATTCTTGCATGCATCTTGTGTCTTGATCCAAAATTTTCATGTTTTGGGTCATTTTTGTGTTTCTCTTTAAAAATTCAAAAATAAAAAAAATATCTTTTCCTTATTTTCCTCCAAAATTTTGAAATTTTGGGTTGACTTGGTCAAAAATTTTTAAAATTAGTTGTTTCTTACAAGTCAAGTCAAAATTTCAATTTTAAAAATCTTATCTTTTCAAAATCTCTTTCAAAAATTATATCTTTTTCATTTTTTTCTATTTTTCTAAAATTTCAAAAATCTTTTTCAAAATATTTTCAAAATCTTTTTCTTATCTTTATATCAAATTTTCGAAAATTAGCTAACAATTAATGTGATTGGTTCAAAAATTTGAAGTTTGTTACTTTCTTGTTAAGAAAGGTTCAATCTTTAAATTCTAGAATCTTATCTTGTAGTTTCTTGTTAGTTGAGTCTTTTTAAAAAAATTAAATCTTTTTCAAAATATCTTTTTATTAAAATTTTTATCTTATCTTTTTATCTTTTATCTTATCTTTTTCAAAAATTTTATCTTTTTTCAAAAATTGATTTCAAAATATCTTATCTAACTTCTTATCTTCTTATCTTTTTCAAAATTTGATTTCAAATCTTTCTCAATCAACTAACTAACTTGTTGTTTGTTTCTTATCTTTTTCAAAACCACCTAACTACTTTTTCCCTCTCTAATTTTCGAAAATTCTCCCTCTCTTTTTCAAAAATTCTTTTTGTTTTCAATTTTAATTTTAATTATATTTTGTCTTAGATTTTCGAAAATTACTAACTCCTTTTTCAAAATTATTTTCGAAAATTTCTCTTCTCTTTTCTTATTCTATTTAATTCATTTAATTACTAACACTCCTCTTCACCTCTCTTCATCTACAAATCCATTCTTCTTCATTCTTCTACCCCCCCTTCTTTTTCTACTAACATTAAGGAATCTCTATACTGTGACATAGAGGATTCCTCTTTCTTTTCTTGGTTCTTCTCTTTCATATGAGCAGGAACAGGGAAAAGGGCACTCTTGTTGAAGTTGATCCAGAACCTGAAAGGACTCTGAAGAGAAAATTAAGAGAAGCTAAATTACAACAATCCAGAAACAACCTTTCAGAAATTTTCGAACAAGAGAAGGACATGGCAGCCGAAAATAATAATAATAATGCAAGGAGAATGCTTGGTGACTTCACAAAACCAACATCCAAGTTTGATGGAAGAAGCATCTCCATTCCTGCCATTGGAGCCAATAATTTTGAGCTTAAGCCTCAACTAGTTGCTTTAATGCAACAAAACTGCAAGTTTTATGGACTTCCATCTGAAGATCCTTATCAGTTTTTAACTGAGTTCTTGCAGATAATGCTTGGTGACTTCACAAAGCCAACGTCCATGTTTGATGGAAGAAGCATCTCCATTTCTGCCATTGGAGCCAATAATTTTGAGCTTAAGCCTCAACTAGTTGCTTTGATGCAACAAAACTGCAAGTTTTATGGCCTTCCATCTGAAGATCCTTATCAGTTTTTAACTGAGTTCTTGCAGATCTGTGAGACTGTAAAGACGAATGGAGTTGATCCTGAAGTCTACAGACTCATGCTTTTCCCTTTTGCTGTAAAAGACAGAGCTAGAATATGGTTGGATTCACGACCTAAGGATAGCCTGGACTCCTGGGATAAGCTGGTCACTGCCTTCTTGGATAAGTTCTTTCCTCCTCAAAAGCTGAGCAAGCTGAGAGTGGATGTTCAAACCTTCAAACAAAAAGATGGTGAATCCCTCTATGAAGCTTGGGAAAGATACAAGCAGCTGACCAAAAGATGTCCATCTGACATGTTTTCAGAATGGACCATGTCAGATATATTCTATTATGGTCTCTCTGAATTTTCGAAAATGTCATTGGACCATTCTGCAAGTGGATCTATTCACCTGAAGAAAACGCCTGAAGAGGCTCAAGAACTCATTGACATGGTTGCAAACAACCAGTTCATGTACACCTCTGAGAGGAATTCCGTGAATAATGGGGTCCCTCAGAAGAAAGGAGTTCTTGAAATTGATGCTCTGAATACCATATTGGCTCAGAACAAAATGTTGACCCAACAGGTCAACATAATCTCTCCAAATCTGAATGGATTGCAACATGCAGCCAACAGTACTAGAGAGGCAGCTTCTGAAGAAGCTTATGATCCTGAGAACCCTGCCATGGCAGAGGTTAATTATCTGGGTGAACCTTATGGAAACACCTACAACCCATCACGGAGAAATCATCCAAATTTCTCCTGGAAGGATCAACAAAAGCCTCAACAAGGCTTTAACAATGGTGGACGCAACAGGCTGAACAATAGTAAGCCATATCCATCATCTTCTCAGCAACAGACAGAGAACCCTGAACAAAATAATTCTAATTTAGCTAATATAGTCTCTGATCTGTCAAAAGCCACTTTCAGTTTCATGAATGAAACAAGATCCTCCATTAGAAATTTGGAGGCACAAGCGGGCCAGCTGAGTAAGAAAGTTATTGAAACTCCTCCCAGTAATCTCCCAAGCAATACAGAAGAGAATCCAA
>NC_029781.3:83651352-83651798 GCF_000817695.3 Arachis duranensis | reverse complement strand
GACCGCCAAGTACACGCTGCTGTCTGGAGTTAAACGCCAGAAAAACGTCATTATCCGGAGTTGAACGCCCAAAACACGTCATAACCTGGAGTTTGACGCCAAGAAATGCCTTAGCTCGTGAATTAATCAAGTTCAGCCCAAGCATACACCAAGTGGGCCCCGGAAGTGGATTTATGCATCAATTACTTACTCATGTAAACCCTAGTAGCTAGTCTAGTATATATAGGACATTTATCTATTGTATTAGACATCTTTGGTCTCAGTTTTGTTTTACTCTTCATCTTAGGAGATCATTGATCATGTTGAGGGAGGCTGGCCATTCGGCCATGCCTGAACCCTTTGCTTATGTATTTTCAACGGTGGAGTTTCTGCACACCATAGATTAAGGGTGTGGAGCTCTGCTGTACCTCAAGTATTAATGAAATTCTATCTTCTTTTATTCAAAT
>NC_029781.3:83650510-83651286 GCF_000817695.3 Arachis duranensis | reverse complement strand
CAAGAACAGGATGAATGTTATGAGTCAGATTACCCTCATTATCATTCTCATTTATGAACGCGCGTGATTGACAACCACTTCCGTTCTACATGCAACAAAGCTTGAGTGTATATCTCTTAGATTCCCCAACAGAATCTTCGTGTTATAAGCTAGATAGATGGCGGCATTTATGAGGATCCGGAAAGTCTCACCTTGTCTGTGGTATTCCGAGTAGGATCCTGGGAATCCGGAAAGTCTCACCTTGTTATTTACAAGGTGACCATAGCTTGCTTCATACCAACAATCTCTGTGGATTCGACCCTTACTCACGTAAGGTTTATTACTTGGACGACCCAGTACACTTGCTGGTTAGTTGAACGGAGTTGTGAATTCAACCAGTGCCATAATAATGATTTCATACAAAGACAAACAACTTAAAGAGAATTGATCACAATTTCGTCCACCAAGAAGCAACACCCATCTAATGAGTCTGGGTTTTGAATCCTGCTTTGTGAGTAGATATTTAAGAGCAGCATGGTCAGTGTACACAATCACTTTTGATCCTACTAAATAGGATCTGAACTTGTCAATGGCGTAAACCACTGCAAGTAGCTCTTTTTCTGTGGTTGTGTAATTCTTCTGTACGTCATTTAGAACACGACTGGCATAGTAAATGACGTGCAGAAGCTTGTCATTCCTTTGTCCCAACACTGCACCAATGGCATGGTCACTGGCATCACATATTAATTCAAATGGCAATGTCCAATCTGGTGCAGAGATGACTGGTGCTGTGACCA
>NC_029781.3:83613969-83650410 GCF_000817695.3 Arachis duranensis | reverse complement strand
AGATTAGTCTCTTGGCATCTCTTTAGAACAAGTGCTAGATGGTCAAGACAGGAGCTGAATGAGTCTCCAAATACTGAAAAGTCATCCATGAAGACTTCTAAAAAATTTTTCACCATATCAGAGAAAATAAAGAGCATACACCTTTGAAAGGTTGCAGGTGCATTACACAGGCCAAATGGCATCCTTCTGTATGCAAATACTTCGGATGGACATGTGAATGTTGTTTTCTCTTGATCCTGGGGATCTACTGCAATTTGATTATATCCTGAATATCCATCCAGGAAGCAGTAGTCTTCATGACCTGCTAGTCTTTCTAGCATCTGGTCTATGAATGGTAAAGGAAAATGATCCTTTCTGGTAGCTGTATTGAGCCTTCTGTAATCAATACACATACGCCACCCTGTAACTGTTCTTGTAGGAACCAGTTCATTTTTTTCATTATGAACCACTGTCATGCCACCTTTCTTAGGAACGACTTGGACAGGGCTTACCCAGGGGCTGTCAGAAATGGGATAAATAATCCCAGCCTCTAGTAATTTAGTGACCTCCTTCTGCACCACCTCCTTTATGGCTGGATTCAGCCGTCTCTGTGGTTGAATCACTGGCTTAGCGTCACCCTCCAATAGGATCTTGTGCATGCATCTGGCTGGGCTAATGCCTTTAAGATCACTGATGGACCACCCAAGAGATGTCTTATGTGTCCTTAGCACTTGAATTAGTGCTTCCTCTTCCTGTGGCTCTAAGGTAGAGCTTATGATTATAGGAAAGGTATCACCTTCTCCCAGAAATGCATATTTCAGGGATGGTGGTAATGGTTTGAGCTTGGGTTTGGGAGGTTTCTCCTCTTCCTGAAGGATTTTCAGAGGTTCTATTATTCTCTCTGATTCCCCCAGATCAGGCTGAATATCTTTAAAGATATCCTCTAGCTCTGATTTGAGACTCTCAGCCATATTGACTTCTTTTACCAGAGAGTCAATAATATCAACGCTCATGCAGTCATTTTGGGTGTCTAGATGCTGCATGGCTTTGACAACATTCAAGTTGAACTCCTGCATGGCTTTGACAACATTCAACTTGAACTCATCCTCATTGACTCTCAGGGTTACTTCCCCTTTTTGGACGTCAATGAGGGTTCGTCCAGTTACTAGGAAAGGTCTTCCTAGAATGAGAGTTGTACTCTTTTGCTCCTCCATTTCCAGCACCACAAAGTCATTGGGAAAGGCAAATGGCCCAACCTTGACAATCATGTCTTCAATCACGCCTTATGGGTATTTAATGGAGCCATCAGCAAGTTGGAGACATATCCAAGTTGGTTTAACTTCATCAGTCAACCCAAGCTTTTTGATAGTGGCTTCAGGTATTAGGTTAATACGTGCCCCAAGATCACATAGAGCTTGCTTGGTACAAGTACCTTCTAATGTGCATGGTATCATAAAGCTTCCCGGATCTTTAAACTTCTCAGGTAAGCTTTTCAGAATAACTGCACTGCATTCTTCAGTGAGGTAAACTTTTTCAGTTTCCCTCCAATCCTTCTTATGACTTAAGATCTCTTTCATGAACTTAGCATAAGAGGGTATTTGCTCAAGTGCCTCTGCAAACAGAATCTTTATTTCAAGAGTCCTGAGATAGTCTACAAAGCGGGCAAATTGCTTATCCTGTTTCGCTTGGCGGAGTTTCTGCGGATAAGGCATTTTGGCTTTGTATTCCTCAACCTTAGTTGCTGCAGGTTTATTGCCTATAGATGTGGGTTGGGAAGCCTTTTTAGAAGGGTTATTATCAGCACTAGTATGTGTCTGATCCCCCACTGGCATTTGAATGCCAGGGGTAGAAGCTGGAGTGGCGTTAGACGCCAGCTCCTTACCCTCTTCTGGCGTCTGAACGCCAGAACTGTGTTCCCTTTGGGCGTTCAACGCCAATTCCTTGCTTGTTTTTGGCGTTGAACGCCAGGACTGAACATGGGTTGGGCGTTCAACGCCAGCTTCCCACCCATTTTCTGGCGTCTGAGCGCCAGAATTATCCCTCTCTGGGCTCTTATTGTCCTCAGAGGGATTTTGGGTAGTTTGCTCATTTCTTGGCTTCCTGCTGTCTTGAAGTGAGGTATTTAATATTTTCCCACTTCTTAATTGAACTGCTTGGCACTCTTCTGTTATTTGTTTTTGATAATTGTTGTTCTGTTTGCTTCAACTGGACTTCCATATTTATATTAGCCATTCTTTTTTCTTGTAGTATCTCCTTGAATTCGGCCAACTGTTTTGTTAGAAAATCCAATTGCTGATTGAATTCAATAACTTGTTCCACAGGACTGAGTTCAACAGTTATTGTTTTAGTCTCTTTGTTGATGGAAGGTTCACTGTTTAAGTACAGATGCTGATTTTTGGCAACTGTATCAATAAGCTCTTGAGCTTCTTCTATTGTCTTTCTCATGTGTATAGATCCACCAGCTGAGTGGTCTAGAGAAATCTGAGCTTTTTCTGTAAGCCCATAGTAGAAGATGTCTAACTGCACCCACTCTGAAAACATTTCAGAGGTGCATGTTCTTAGCATCTCTCTGTATCTCTCCCAGGCATCATAAAGGGATTTATTATCTCCTTGTTTAAAGCCTTGGATGCTCAGTCTTAGCTGTGTCATCCGTTTTGGAGGGAAATAATTATTCAGGAATTTTTCTGACAGCTGTTTCCATGTCTTTATGCTGTCTTTAGGTTGGTTATTTAACCACCTCTTAGCTTGGTCTTTTACAGCAAATGAAAATAGTAATAATCTGTAGACATCCTGATCTACTTCCTTATCATGTACTATGTCAGCAATTTGTAAAAACTGTGCCAGAAACTCTGTAGGTTCTTCTTGTGAAAGACCGGAATACTGACAACTTTGCTGCACCATGATAATGAGCTGAGGATTCAACTCAAAATTACTAACTCCAATGGAGGGTATACATATACTACTCCCATATGAAGCAGTAGTGGGGTTAGCATATGACCCCAGAGTCTTTCTGGACTGTTCATTTCTACTTAGGTCCATGATGGAGAAAGGGAGATGACTTGGATTTATTTTATTTAATTTATTAAAAAATGATTTTCAAAATAATAAAATAAAATAAAATAAAAACCGAAATAAAAATAAAATAAAAAATAAAAATAAAAAATGATAAAAATTTGAAAATACTTTATGAAGATTTTCGAAAAAGTGAGGAGAGAGAAAGTGGTTGGGATATTTTCGAAAAAGATATAAATATTATATATCTTTTTAAATCTTAAAAGGATAAGATTTGAATAATTTTGAAATTGAAATCTGAATTCTAAAAAAAATTCGAAAATATAGCTTAAAAATAGTTAGAAAAGATAAATTTTTTTGAATTTTAAATTTTATGATGAAAGAGAAAAACACACAAAAGACACAAGACTTAAAATTTTTAGATCTAATGCTCCTTGTTTTCGAAAATTTTGGAGGGAAAACACCAAGGAACACCAAACTTAAAAATTTTAAGATCAAAACACAAGAAAGACTTAAGAACACTTGAAGATTCACAAGAACAACAAGAACAAAAGAAAGAACACCAAACTTAAAATTTTTAGAAAACTTCAATAAAATTTTCGAAAATTATAAAAAGATTAACAAGAAAACACCAAACTTAAAGTTTAGCACAAGATTCAATCAAAGAAAAATTATTTTTGAAAAAGATTTTAAAAAGGGATACCCAATTACCAAGAGCATAGACCAACGCTCTAGCCAATTGGGCAGTAAAGGTAACACTTGTTTTGAAGAGGTATATTCTTTTTGGAAGACTAATGCTTTGGAATAGCATAAGAAAAACAAGAAAAGACACAGAGCAAGAAAAACTAAAGATCAAACAAGAAAAATAAACAAGAACAACTTGAAGATCAAAGAACACAACTTCAAAAATTTAAAAGAAAAATATAAAATATGCAATTGACACCAAACTTAGAACAAGACACT
Organism: Arachis duranensis; assembly: GCF_000817695.3. Taxonomy (NCBI): domain Eukaryota; kingdom Viridiplantae; phylum Streptophyta; class Magnoliopsida; order Fabales; family Fabaceae; genus Arachis; species Arachis duranensis. Next base: position 83,646,456 of record NC_029781.3, on the reverse strand, counting down.
AAACTCACGAAAAAAATTAAAAATTGATAAAGAAAAATATTATTTTTTGAAAAAAAAATTTGAAAAGGAATTAAAGGACTCAGAATTTAATGACTCTATAGCAACAAAAATAAATTATTCCTAATCTAAGCAACAAAATAAACTTTTAGTTGTTCAAACTCGAACAATCCTCGGCAACGGCGCCAAAAATTTGGTGCACAAAATTGCAATCACACTTTTGCAATCCGCACAACTGACCAGCAAGTGCACTGGGTCGTCCAAGTAATACCTTACGTGAGTAAGGGTCGATCCCACAGAGATTGTTGGCTTGAAGCAAGCTATGGTTATTTTGTAACTCTTAGTCAGGATATAATATCAATAATAATTTTTAGTTTTAATTGTAAAAAGTCAAAGGGCATAAAATAAATACTTGTTATGCAGTAATGGAGAATATGTTGGAGTTTTGGAGATGCTTTGTCTTCTGAATCTCTGCAACATACTACTTTCTTACTTTCAGAAATTGCAAGGCTCCTTCCATGGCAAGCTGTATGTAGGGCATCACCATTGTCAATGGCTACTTCCCATCCTCTCAGTGAAAATAGTCCAAATGCTCTGTCACAGCACGGCTAATCATCTGTTGGTTTTCGATCATGTCGGAATAGAATCCATTGATTCTTTTATGTTTGTCATCGCGCCCAACAATCACGAGTTTGAAGCTCGTCACAGTCATTCAATCCTTGAATCCTACTCGGAATACCACAGACAAGGTTTAGACTTTCCGGATTCTCATGAATGCCGCCATCAATCCTAGCTTATACCACGAAGATTTTGATTAAGGAATCTAAGAGATACTCATTCAATCTGATGTAGAACGGAGGTGGTTGTCAGGCACACGTTCATGGATTGAGGAAGGTGATGAGTGTCACGGATCATCACCTTCTTCATAGTGAGGCGCGAATGAACATCTTAGATAGGAACAAGCGTGTTTGAATGGAAAACAGAAATAATTGCATTAATTCATCGAGACGCTGCAGAGCTCCTCACCCCCAACAATGGGGTTTAGAGACTCATGCTGCCAAAAGGTACAAATTTCAGATCTAAAAATGTCATGAGATATAAAATAAATCTCTAAAAGTTGTTTAAATACTAAACTAGTAAGCTAGGTTTACAAAAAATGAGTAAACTAAGATGGATAGTGCAAAAATCCACTTCTGGGGCCCACTTGGTGTGTGCTGGGGCTGAGACTTAAGCCTCTTATGTGCATGGGCTGTTTCTGGAGTTGAACGCCAGGTTGTAACCTGTTTCTGGCGTTGAACTCCAACTTGTAACCTATTTCTGGCGCTGAACGCCAAACTACAACATGGAACTGGCGTTGGACGCCAGTTTACGTCGTCTATCTTCGTGAAAAGTATGGACTATTATATATTGGTGGAAAGTCCTGGATGTCTACTTTCCAACCCAATTGATTGCGCGCCAATTGGACTTCTGTAGCTCCAAAAAATCCATTCCGAGTGCAGGGATGTCAGAATCCAATAGCATCAGCAGTCCTTTTTCAGCCTAAATCAGATTTTTGCTCAGCTCCCTCAATTTTAGTCAGAAAATACCTGAAATTATAGAAAAATACACAAACTGATAGTAAAGTCCAGAAATATGAATTTTTCCTAAAAACTAATAAAATTATACTAAAAACTAACTAAAACATAATAAAATCTACATGAAATTATCCCAAAAAAGCGTATAAAATATCCGCTCATCAAGCAGACTGCGTTGATCTTGTGATGCAATTCACCTTTTCTTTAGATTGTGCTTGGACTTTTCTGAACTTCTCATGAGTATATATATGCTGAAATTGAGCTTCTATTGTGGATTTTGTTGCACAAGGTATGACGGTATAAAAATCTGCAACATTTGACTCTCTCTCTCTCTCTCTCTCTCTCTCTACTTCTTAGGAAATTATCGTACTGTTTGATGAATTAGATAAATGAGTTGTTGCACATAATAAACTTGTTAAAAGAAGCATGCATGCTCTCGTTCCTTTGTGTGCTTTTCATCCCGGTCCAGAAGTGTTGATCGAGATAAACTGTAATCTATAAATGACGATCTTTCAAAAGCTCTAAAAAATTAGAAAAATACCTAAATCAAAACCAAAATACACCGAAAGACGTAAAGTTTAACACCTCTATTACACAAGAAAAATATCCACACACTAAAAGTAATAACATCACTTAATCCTAATAAAGACACCATTGCCTAAAAATTACTTGTTGTCCCCAACACCATATTTCATTAGAAAATCATTTCAATTCCTATCAAATGATTCTTTTGTAAAAGAGTTCCAAACAACATGACTCATCTAATGTTCAATTTCTTTTTGTTGCTTGTAGACATTTAATTTACTTGGGATTTTCTTCATGATTTGTTAAATATACCATCGATAAATTCTTGTGAACATACAAGTCTCAATAGCCCTTTGCATCGATGCGCATTGATCGGCAAGAATGCCTTTCGGAGCATTTCCTCCCATGCAACAAAGCCAACATTGAAATAACCATTTGAATGATTGAATATCCTCGTTTTTAATCAAAGCACATCCCAGAAGTGTTGACTGATTGTGGTTATTCATCCCAACAAAAGAACCAAAAACCAGATTATACCTGAATACAACGACACAGAAATAAAATCATATATACACCAAAAAACTATCTAAATACACCGAAAGTAATACCAAAATACACATACACTAGAACAGCATATTACCTATTTATATTGTAAGTTGTATCGAATGAAATAACATCTCCAAAATACTCACAAGCAGCCCTACTTCGTCGGCCCAAAAAGCAATCTTAATTGACTGATCAACCTCAGTTCAAGCTCAAAAAAGAAATTCTGATTCTTCTTTTTCATTCTTAAATAAGTATTTTCCAAATTCTTTTACATCCTCTAGTTACGAAACATTCTACACTTCTCTCGTGATGTAACTTCTCACATCTTTTTCAATAAAATTTAATTCACGGTGACCCATTACTGCTACGACAAATGATTGGTATGTTTTGCTTAGTCTGATTCTGCCTCTCTCGTTATTCTCTATTATACGTCATACAGACAGGCTTAATTGCCTGTGATGTTTAAGCATCTCTGCTTGATTTGGACAGCACGAATGTGAATGATGCAACACAACCTTTGAAATGATCCAAACACTAACATCCTTTAATATATGTATATAAATTCTTGCAGGACAATTTAATCCACCTGAGGGATTTGTCTTCTCAGTTGGAGATATGTTTGATTTCTATTTTTCCTTTCTGATACATGTAATCAATTGGTTCTTAATTTTATTTTCCTTCTTATTTGTGCTTCGAATTTTTGTAGAAAAATCTTCAAGTTTAGAATAATCAATGTAGAATTTTTCAACTTCTTCAAGCATGTTAAAAGTTATCCCAACCTTTGGAACAAGCTGCTCATCAACATCGCACAGAAACTGAAAAATATACCAAATCATTCCAAAATAAACCATATTAGAACTAAAATACACCAAAACTGAGAATGAAACAGATTCATCAAAATAATAAAATCACATTCAGAACTCGTACATTACATTCAAATTCAAGCCATCAGCTATACACAACAATTTTCACAAACAAAAATAAAATGATTCAACTACAAAATCATAAACTACTAACAAACTATATTAACTAGATTCAAACCATACGTCACCACTTGATTCTATTGAAAACAATAATAGAATTTTCCCTGATTCAATTGAAAGTATGAACCTATAAATACACCAAAAAATGTCCAAAATACACCGAAAGAGTTCTAAAATACACCAATTTATAATCGAAATATACCAAAACATGATGGAACAAATTTATCACAATAATAATATAGATTCAGAACTCCTTACATTACATTCAATTCAAATCATCAACTATAAACAGCAATTTTCACAAACAAAAACAATATTATTCACGTACAGAATTATAAACTACTAACGAACAACGTTAACTAGAATCGAACTATACCTCGGCCACTTGATTGGATTCAAAACAATAATCCACTTCGCTCTGGTTCAAATGACAGTTTAAACTTGAATAATCCATTATCTTCGACAACGAAATAACTGTTCAAACTTGATTTCACAGCTTGATTTCAAAAATTTTGATCCAAATCTTCATATCAGATGAAAGAGCATTGAACTTGAACGAAGAGAACGCAGAGAACATAGAGAAGAAAAAAACGCAGAGAACACAGAGATAGAACATAACGTAGAGACGCAAAAAAGTTGAGAAAATTCGAAAAAGGAAACGAAAGTCGCATGAAAAAGGTAATTATATATTCGCACGTTGAGTCAAAAGTTTGTTAGAGATAATGGCACGTGAGGTAAATTAGGTCAAAGCTACTTGTTTGTTTTTTTTTTTGGTGACTAAGCTACTTGTTTGTTTGAATGACTTGTATGTAGAAATTAGTTCTTTTTATATACACTTTGGCAGAGTCGATTAAATCAGTAATAGAACTGTTTTTCATCTATTATTTAAATGGTTAAATATTGATTAAAAATTTTTAAATTGTAAAAAAATATCTTGTACTTGGAGCAAATGATGAGAATGGAAAAAAATATTTATTTATTAAAAATTAATTTGCAAAAGATTTCTATGTTTTGTATACAGCATTTATAGAAACGATTTTAATCCGTACTATCATAAACAATTTAAATACTACTTATTGAATGAATTTCATCTATAAAAAAGTGATAATGCTACTCTCAAAATTACTAACTCCATTTTTTTCAATCAATTTTTTTATTTTTTTCCAAATATTCTTTTTAGTCTCATCAAGAACTTTTGTAACTGTCGTGAGTTCTTGATGAAGAAAGCCCCTTCTAACCTTTATTTTGTAATTATTATGTAATTAATTCTTTTTTCTTTTAATTTTGCAATGAATTTGAATACTTTGATTTGCATTTTCTTTTTTTGACCTTGTTATTCGATTTGTTGACTGGTTTATACTATTATTCCTTGATTTGCTCCACGGCCAGTAACAAAACCAAATTAAGATCACAATTTGTTTTTTAATATTCTACTCTTGAACCATGGACACCTAGCAGTTGTGTAAATGTAGAAGATGATGGACGCACTGAAGCAAAATTTGAGTTTAGAAGTGTACAAAAGGAAATTGAGGAAAAAGAGAAGGTATATTTTGGAAAAAATTATGAAAAAATGATTGAACAAAATTACGTTACTAAAATATATTCATATCAACGCATGAGATTATTCGCTGATGTCAGGAATAAAATATTTTACAACATAACTAAATTAATTTACAATATTAAAATCTAGCCATCTAGGCGATTAGAATTATTTCAGACAAAGTCAATCTGAAATCTAGAAATTGATTCTTATTTGCAGTTCAGAATACATAAAAGTGCGGAAAATAAAAAATGTACTACTACTACCTAATAAATGGACAAACTTCTCAATTGTCATGATTTTTTGTGTAGGGGTTGGACGACAGAGAAAACAGGTCTAAAAGTTGAATGAAGTATTAATTTGGCCGTTGATTATTTTTTAAGAAGGATAAAGCGTTTTTGTAAAATAAAAATATTTTATTTTTTTATTTTTTTATTTTTGTGACATAACGTAATTTTTATGAGTATTTTTACGTTAGTATAACAAATACAAATTAATTCATAAATTATTCAAATTTAAAAATAATATTTATCATGAAACTAAATAAATAATTTTTAAATATAATTTTTTAATTTTTAGTTTCATACTAAATACTAATTTTAAATTTAAAAAATTCATTAATTAGTTTGAACTTATTATACTATATATTCATAATTTATTGAAAAAACATATTAATATAATAAACAAAAAATAATTTGACTCTAACCAATTTGAATTTAGAAACAAGCAATTAAGCTTTTGTCTATTTCTGATTGTCCACGTTAGCACATAAAGACCACCTCAGCAAACATGACGTGACAACTCAATGATGTAACCTAACATGTCATTATTTTCTGTCAGGTTTTAACGGAAAAATACCCACAAAGACCGCGTTGTGTTACGGAAATAAGGGACAGGGGCCAAAGTAGAAACACTTTTATTTTAAAGAATCGCGTTGTCATTATGAGAAATGGACAGAGACCGAATTAGTAGTTCGCTCTATAAAAGTTCTATATAAGTGAAGTATTTATCTTTTAAAGAATTATAAAATTATTGGACAATAATAAACTAGGGTAAAATATGTTTTTTTTTCTTAGCGTTTGTGATTTTTTTTTTCAAAAATACCCTTAATATTTAGGGACAAAATTAAAAATTTATAAGAGTAAGTTTGATACAAATTGAAATCGTTAGGGACAAAATTGAATGAATAAAATATGTTAGGGACAAAATTAAATGAATTAGACGTTAGGAATATTTTTAAAAAATATCACAAACGTTAAAGACAAAAAATATACTTTACTCTAAAAACTAATTAATATATCATAGTGACATTGTTAGTTTTTTATTTACTAGTTAATACTTATATTAGTCTTTAAGTTACACTTAGGTCTTAATCTAATTCTAAAAATTTTGTTTGGTTAGTGTTTTTTAGATAAATATAAATATAGACACAAATACAGAAAGAGACATAAACATAAAGGTAGATAAAATTAAAAAAATATTCACATGATAATATTTTTATATAAAGATGATATTGTGAATTATTAAATAATTTAGTTAAATATATCAAATTATTTAACAGTTTTTAATATTATTTTCATGTGAAAATATTATTTTAAAAATATCTACCAATTTTTTAATGTGTTTAGTGATAACGCACAAAATGCACTAATATAAATTAAATGCTAATTTTATTCTTTTTAACATAATATTTTTGTCACTACTATTACTATTATTATTGTCTTTTACCATCATTACCACCACTGATACCTCAACATCAATCCAAATTATTAATAGCAAAACTTTATTTCAATAATCAATTCAAACAGTCTTATTTTTTACAAAAAATTAAAATCAAAATAATTGGAGCAAACATTGAAAAGGGAAAAAAACAAAGGTGAGAGGGAAGGAAAAGATTGAGCCAACAGATGGGGAGGAGCAAAGTGGAGGCAGTGTAGAATACGGAATGCGACGGCGGTGGGAAACACGACGATAGTTGGCTGTTGCCTCAATACCAGGGACCTCACCTAAATTGAGCTTTTCGACTGAATTTGTAGATCTAAACAAGGATGGAACCAAATTTGCATTGAATGGTGGTAGAGTTAAGGCGGCAAATTTAAATAAATAATAGAGTGAGATAGGAAAGATAAAAGGAAGAGGACGCAGTAGAAAAAGCAAGAAAGAAGAGCAATGATAGAGGAAAGAAGGAGGAAGAAACAAAAAGTGACGAGAAAATGAGAATTAAATTGATAGTTTTGAAAATAGTTAGGAATAAAAAATCAAATTCTATGTTTATAAATTGTGTCTTAATGTCCTAATTTTAAGGAAGGACATTGAAAACGTTTATTTTATATGTATTTATATATTATAGTGTTTGAAAATTTATATCTTAATAAATAAACAGTAAATATGTACCATCTTTTAAATGGTGAATTATATGGTAAAAATTTAAGTTTATAGATTTTTTTTTATGAGATGAAAGAGAGATTGAAAAAATAGAATTTATATTTTAAATAATAATAAAATAATTAAAATTAACTATAAATTTTTTTTATATTTTTTCTTTATACAACTTTAATCTGTAAAATAAAATCTCCCCTATAAATAGAGTCGTTAATCAAATGTTGCTTAAAATTAATTCATTGAATTTAATTCTTTAATTTAACATTCATGAATCATGATTCACATTAATTCTTGACTTTGTGTAATCATAAAATCGTTCACGACATTTTAAAATAAACTTACAAATGTCACGATGAAATTCTAACTGTCACCAAATTAAGACTAAATTAATTAAATTAAAATTTTAAAAATCAAATTGCAACCGAGTAGTATCTCTTTTTAATGAAAGGATTTTTATGTTGTGAGAGAGATGAAGGCTTGGGAAGAAAGGAAGGCAGTTAGGAAGGGGAGGGCGTTGGGAAATGTGAGGACCGGGAATTGTGGTGGGGGCGGTGTAAGGTAAAATGGTGACACCGTCACCATTCGTTAATAATGGCCGCCAGCTAAGATTCAGTGAAGATGGAAGTTTCTTTGTGGGGTCCTTTTCACCTTTTAATCAGTGCCCCATCAGTAAGCAGTAACCACACCTCATTTACTGCTACTACTACTAGTACTAGTACTCTATTTCTCATAAATGAACATAAAACATACTCCTAACTGCACAGGTTTTAGATTTAGTTATTTACAAATACGTGCACCATTATAGTACTTTACTTAATGAGCCGGCAATTGCAGGATTAGCTCAATGTGTGTTTTGTATTCGACTTTCTTTACCCATTAGGTATGGATGGTGGTCAAAGGTTCAACATACAATAGCACCGACAACTAAACCATATCGTTAATTATGTGGGGTGGGATATTAGGATGCGCCATTTTCACCCAACTCATTCAACTTCAATAATGTTCTATGCTAGTACTAATACTTTAATACTTGTTCACTTCCATCAGTATTCAATAATAATTCTATGCTGAGGAATACTTCTTACAAATATACTAAGGGAAACATTTCAAGTGCTGCTGGGAGCACCGGTGCTCCAGTTATTTTAACCGTTGATTTTAATTAATATATATTATATATATTTTTTATAATTGAGATCAACAGTTAAAACAACTGGTGCACCGGTACTCAGTTGAAATGTTTCCTATGCTAAGATACCATTCTCCAAACACTTTGCCTTTGAGTTACACTCGGTAAATCTTTCATATACAGTTGCATGTGCTTCTTGCATTGTGGTCGCACTATCAAAAAGTACACGCACTATTTGAATGATCATCATTCTAACTGAGCAATGCCTTCATTTTGTGCATGAGTAGTAATATGGCAATGGACCCTTATACCAACCAATGATTATTTCACTGCATCATCTTAGAGTTGCTGCTACCTTTTTCGGCTGATTCTTTTGAGACGGATAAACATTGGATCTAATACTTTGTAATGGTAATCTGGTGTGTTTTTCTCTAATATAGACATTATTTTTTTAAAATTTTAATTACCAAATAAAATTTGTTAAGAAATTTAAAGGTCAGGACAAATAAGAAGGAACAATTTGCGTTGATGTATTTTTTTTATTTTTATCGTAAATCAAATCAAATGGTCAGATTAAGACATTTAAAAAATTTTAAAATACAAAATGCTAAGTCTAAGGGTCCACTTTTTGCATATTAAAGAAAAATAAATCCAAAATAACAAATTTGAGAATGGAATTTATAAAACTATATAAAATGCGTTAAAGGAAAAACTGTCCGTCTAATTTCTTCGGCCGTTGGTCCACAAAGGTGTATTACACCCCTCAATACAATATTCTTGCAGAACAGAGTTACAATGTAAAAAATAAAAGCAACTTTTTTCAGGGGATGCAAACAGATATTGAAATAGGGTAATGCTACGGTGAGGATGTCCTTTTTTTTCCTCATGTGATGAAACTCGCTGGCATAGCTGTAGAAGCAACACGTTTGTTATTTTTTGTACGTTAGTAAAGTATTGTATAAAATGAATCAGGTTTGGAGTTAGATTTGAATTGCTCTATCTCTATAAATTTCTAAATAAAGTCATGTGTTTTTATCTGTAAATTTTTTTTTTATCGAATCATGTGCTTAACTCATCTTAATTAATAAATTTTATAATTTTTAATTTTTAATTTTGTAACTATGATACGGGTATTAGAGGCTCAGTTTGTGTTGTTTCAATTTTTTCATGATTCAGTGTTTAAAATTTTTGCTAATAATTTTATATATCGGTTATAAAATGAAATAAATTTGCATATATGTGCGTAAGTTTTTTTTGTAAGTAACGTTAATAAGATAAATTAAATATCAAATTAAAGGATTTTTATTAAATAAATAAATTGCACATTTTATTTATTAAAAAATCATTTAATTTTTTAAATAAATTAATTAAATGTTTTTTGTTTTAGAATACTAAAAAATAATAAAAGTTTTATATTAATAGGCATTAATATATTTATTATAGGCACTAAATTAAACAATATTATTATTATTGTTATTATTATTATTATTATTATTATTATTATTATTGATAATATGAATATTTTCACACCGAAAAACTTCGCACATACATCTCACTTTTTGGATTTAATTCAATTTAAAAAAAAATGAAACTTCTAAAACTATTCTGTTCAAACTGAAGTTTACTCTATGTTATTATTAGGTTTAATTATTTTGTTAGTCTCTATAATTTCGTAAAATTTTTAATTAGATCTTTATACTTTTTTACTTTTTAGTTGAATCTCTGTACCAATTTTTTTTTCAATTAGCTCTTTCTTAGCAGTAGTTGATTTAATTTTATAGGGATCCACCTAAAAAAATTTAGTGCAAAAATCCAAATAAAAGATAAAAAAAGTATAGGGACCCAATTAAAAAAATGAATGCAAGGACTTAATTAAAAGAAAAAAAGTACAAATACCTAATTAAAAGAATTCACAAAAATTATAGAGACGAAATTCTAGAGACTAACAAAATAATTAAACCTAATAATAATATAGAGTAAACTTCGGTTTGAGTAGAATAATTTTAGAGGTTTCACTTTTTTTTAAATTGAATTAAATCCAAGAAGTGAGATGTATGTGCGAAGTTTTTCGGTGTGAAAATATTCATATTATCAATAATAATAATAATAATAATAATAATAATAATAATAATAATAATAAGTGATTGCGCATCGTAACTTGATACGTATATAATTGGACCATAAAACAACTAAAAAAATTAGTATTTGAAATATAATTTATCTCATTTGTATTGTAAATAAGATAAAAAATACTTTGTAAATTAATAAATATTTTTTAAATTATATATATTTTTAAATAAAACTTTTATTATTTTTTAGTATTCTAAAACAGAAAACATTTAATTAATTTATTTAAAAAATTAAATGCTTTTTTAATAAATAAAATGTGCAATTTATTTATTTAATAAAAATTCTTTAATTTGATATTTAATTTATCTTATTAACATTACCTACAAAAAAAAACTTACGCACGTATATCCAAATTTATTTCATTTCATAACCGATATATAGAATTATTAGCAAAAATTTTAAACACTGAATCACGAAAAAATTGAAACAACACAAACTGAGCCTCTAATACCCGTATCATAGTTACAAAATTAAAAATTAAAAATTATAAAATTTGTTAGTTAAGATGAGTTACATGATTCGATGAAAAAAAAGATTTTTTAAACAAATAAAAACACATGGCTTTATTTAGGAATTCGTGCAGATGGAGCAATCCAAACTTAACTCCAAACCTGATTCATTTTATACAATACTTCACTAATCTATAAAAAATAGCAAACGTGTCGCCTCTACAGCTATGCCAACGAGTTTCATCACATGAGGAAAAAAAATGGCATCATCACCGTAGCATTACCCTATTCACATTTGAAAAGAAATTACAACTAGTACTTTTACAGCGGTACTTTTTTTTTATTGTTAATTTTAACTGACAATGTTTGAAAGCTCATCCATATTCTACTAAGGATCCCGATGGGGATAGATATCGCATTCACTGCAGCCATGTTGCGCGCATCACGTTCTCTGTTTTCATTTAATGTCACTCACGTATGTTGTCTGCACTATAAATCTTGTGAAACCTTGCACCCTTTCTTTCCTTAACCAAGCTAATATAACTTTCAATCTATTCCAATAATGTGCACAACTATTATTACATCATAATAAAAAGGGAAGCCAAATTATGCAGCAACTTTGTCTTCTATCTTTATTATTTTGTTTTTGGTCCGGTGTCATTTTATCTTCATGTACAGACTACAGAGTAGTAGTAGTCCGTGTACTTGCTGGACTATTTTATTTTTTGCTCCGGCTTCGTGGACTACCGAAAAGATACAAATTAGCTGAATAGGGACGTAACTTAGACCCTTACAATGGAGATATATAAATAAATGGATTTGAAAGCCCCGAAATAGAAAAAAAAAATTGGGCCGAAAGAAACCTTGAAGTTTAATTTCAGACTTTGCAAACCATACAAAATCACAAATAACTGTCCAAAAAAAAATCAGAAATAAGACCTAAAGTAAACGGTACCGTATGTCCCTCTGTATCGAATTCGAACCAAACCATTATCACTACATACATTAGTGGTCAAAAACGTATGTCTTCATGTCCCAAAAAAAAAAACTATGATAAAAGATAATAACTTTATGGATTCGTCATTTCCTAAAAAGGATAATTACACATCACCATGAATTTTGCATGCTTCCTTTTGCTTTTGCATCACGCTTTTTTGAGAATATGATCATCACTACTCGTTTGTCTGTGTTGACTGTTTGAGCATACAAAGACGAAGAGGGCGAAGAGCCTGGAGGAGCCGAAGGGAAAAAAAAAAAGATCCCATAATTCCAGGAACATTTAAAAGAGTAACCATATTACAAAAGGGTACATCTAAAATAATAAAAATAAGAGCTGAACCGTGTGCACCTATACTACCATGTTATCGCCTGTGATTAAATGAAGCCTCCATTTGAATCCAATCACTAGTCATTGGCAACCATGGCAGCAGCAACAGGACTGTCAAGCTTCCTAACAAGCAGTCTATTGAGGCCAGGACGGTCCTTGGCCGACGGAGACATGTCAGCATCAACAATGATCGAGTCCTCTTCTTTGAAGTCTCCCCTTAGAACTCCCATTGCAATTTCATTCTCAACCAGTTGTTGTATCACTCTTTTAACTGGTCTTGCCCCGAAATTTGGATCAAAACCCAATACCCCAAGAAGCTCCACAGCTTCTTTTGTGAAGTGAAGATCAATTTTCTTCTGCTTGAGTCTGCCCTTCACTCGTTCCATCTGCGGTAAGAAGATGAGTATTAACATTCATCTCAACTGGACAGTCTTCAACTAGGATTTATAACATAGATAATCATAAGAAACAACATTATATCCTAAAGGTTTGAATGGATATAAAGGTAATATTAGCTGATAGTCTACCTGAAGCTCCACTATGTTGCTAATTTGTTGGGAATCCAGAGGTTGAAAAACAATATATTCATCAATGCGATTCATGAACTCTGGACGAAATGTTTGCCTGGCCAGCTCAACAACTTGTTTTTTCATCTGTTCATAAACTGCAAGTTTGTCGTCTTGTGTACTACGGAGGGTCTCAAGTATGTAATGTGAGCCAATATTTGAAGTCATAATCACTACACAGTTCGTGAAGCTAACGGTCCGTCCTTGAGAATCGGTAATCCTTCCATCATCCAACAACTGCAGCAAGATATTGAAAACATCATGGTGTGCCTTCTCTATTTCATCAAATAGGACCACGCAGTAGGGTCTTCTCCGGACCACTTCAGTTAGCTGACCACCCTCTTCATAACCAACATAACCAGGTGGGGCCCCAACTAAACGTGAAACAGCATGCTTCTCCATGTACTCACTCATATCAATTCTAACAAGAGCATTTTCTGTGTTAAACAAGTAACCAGCCAAAGCCTTGGCAAGCTCGGTTTTGCCAACACCAGTTGGGCCCATGAACATGAAGCTCGCAATTGGCCGATTAGGGTCAGACAACCCAGCCCTTGAACGACGAATTGCATCAGCCACAGATTTTACAGCAATATCCTGACCAACTACCCTCTTATGAAGAACCTGCTCCAACTTGACCAATTTTTCTCTCTCTGTCTGTTGGAGATTTGATAATGGTATACCAGTCCATTTGCTTACAATCTCAGTAATATCAAGGTCAGTGACCTCTTCCCTAAGTAATGATTGTCCAGACTTCCGAAAGTTAGTGAGGTTGTTTTCAGCTTCTTCTAGTTGACGCTGAAGAGACATCAGAGTTCCATACTTAAGCTCAGCAGCACGGTTCAGATCATAATCACGCTCAGCAGCTTCCATCTCTAGGTTAACCCGGTCAATCTACATATATGTTTGAAACATTTAAGATAATCGTTAAGGTTAAAGAATCTACTGCAATGGCATAACAGATGAAACATTACCTCCTCTTTGATTGATCTTATCTTATTCATTAAAACCTTTTCACTGTCCCACTGCTCTGTTAATTCTTTTTGTTTCTGTTTAAGTAAACTCAAATCATGTTCAAGCTTGCTCAATCTTTCTTTAGATGCTTTATCAGTGTCATTTTTCAGAGAGAGTTTTTCCATCTCCAATTTCAAGACTGCTCTATCTATCTCATCCAATTCTGTTGGCTTAGAGGTGATCTCCATCTTCAGCTTCGCAGCAGCTTCATCGACAAGATCAATGGCTGAAACCAAAAAACTAAGTTATTCGAAACTATGGAGGTTTTCCAAGATGGTTGGGGAGACATGCATTCACTCATGCTTCTAGAAAAAATAAATAAATAAAAAACACAATAATGTGAAGGTTAAAAGAGAGAAATAACGTTTTTCTTTCAGAAAGGGAAATTTATACTGTTCTTGTTAGCACTATCTGCTATATACTAAATTGTAAATTAATGGGTCATCCCCTATCATTTAAGTTCTGGCGTCACAGCTTACCTTTGTCAGGTAGGAAGCGTTCAGTGATATATCGATCTGCAAGAACTGCTGCTGAAACAAGCGCACTATCTGATATTTTGACTCCATGATGCAACTCATACCGCTCACGCAACCCACGAAGAATGGATATTGTATCCTCAACAGAGGGTTGACTGCAAAACACTTGTTGAAATCTACGCTCAAGTGCAGGATCCTTCTCAAGGTACTTTCTGTATTCATTCAACGTAGTCGCTCCTATACATCGAAGTTCACCTCGTCCAAGCATTGGTTTCAACAAGTTTCCAGCATCCATTGCACCACTAGTAGCCCCTATTGGTAAATGAATAAACCAAAAGCACCATATTAATTGGGGGAATTGCAGAACTTAAAAAAAAGAGGAGTAGAAGGAGGAGGAGGATGGATGATGAATTGAAAGGTCAATACAAGCTGATGATGCACAAACTTGCACAATATTTTGTGTTCAATCAGTTTATCCAAAAAGGTTAAATGTCCAGCAAAGTCAAAATATTTTTCAAACTAGGTTTGCTTTGACTGAAATAATCAATGAATTTGTTCATAACCTATATATATAAGTAAAATAATCAGGGCTGATGAAGGGAGAGGGGCAAAAAATGAATTCTTATAAATTAAATAGAAAGTACAAAATACACTCAAAGGCTTACTGAGAGCAAGGTACTAACCTGCACCAACAACTGTATGAATTTCATCAATAAACAAAATGATTTGTCCATTCGATGCAATAACTTCCTTAAGGACAGCTTTCAGCCGTTCTTCAAAATCTCCACGAAACTTGGCACCAGCAACCAATGAACCCATGTCAAGGGAGATCAACTACAAAACCCCCAAGAATAGAAGCAAGAATTTAATACCAAGTTAGCCAAGAATACTGCAATGATATATTTTGTGCTGCGTTTGTTTATAGGTACGGGACACACACACACACACAAAATCATGTTTGGCAAATAAGATATGGACAAAGACATATGTCCAGAGATACTGAATTAGTGTATTTTATAAGACACTAACAAGAGACACAACTTATTTTTTATTTTTCTTTCATTATTTCATTATTTCTATCAAATTTTCATAATTATATTTTTTATCATTGTATTTTTTTCCTAAACTTTTTGTATGGAAAAAAATAAGAGTAAATTAGACTTTCATAATTTGTTATAGTTTATCACAAAACAAAATATAAGAACATTAATTTTTGTGTTTCTGTCTTTAGTGTCTCATTCTCAGTGTTGTGTCTCAGAACCAAATGTAGCCTAATGGACCAACGGCTCCCTGCCATGAACCCACTCGAATTGTCCAACCCTATAGTGGACCCTCACAGCACATAAGTTGTTTATATATGGAAGGGAAGAGGTAGTAGGAGCCCAACCTTGCGGTTCATCAAGGGTTCGGGAACATCTCCACGTACTATTCGTTGAGCTAATCTGCAAAAGAATAAGAATATTTCTGTAACAATCAAATGATCAAACAAGTCTGATGTTAAACAGTTGCACTCATATATTAACATACAGTCATAAAAGGCCTAAATTATACGAAGTGAAGAATAAGGATGCAGTATAACATACAGATATAATACTAAGAAATCATATTTAACAACACAACTGGGGAAAAATGATGCATTATACTATACAAACCCTTCAGCAATTGCAGTTTTCCCCACTCCAGGTTCACCAATAATAACTGGATTGTTTTTTGTTCTCCTCGACAATATCTGTATACAGCGACGAATTTCATCATCTCGACCTATGACAGGATCAAGCTTCCCACGCCTAGCAAGTTCAGTCAGGTCATTTCCATACTTCTCCAGTGCTTGATATTTTCCCTCGGGATCTATCCAGAGTTATTTCCAATAAGTGAAAAAAAATGTTAATAACAAATAGCAATCACAGAGGAACAATGGTTTTACAGTGTAAAGATAAGTCAAGGTTTTACAAAATAAACCAATTTCTCCACCCAACATTGTCATAGATAAGAAATCTTTGAACATAAACTCATACTTTGATCAGTCACTCTTTGACTTCCACGAACAGCTTGTACAGCATCCTTCAAAGCCTTCTCGCTAAGATGAAGATTCTTAAATAATTGTTGCCCAAATCTCTTATCTGAAGAAAAGGCCAGCAAAAAATGCTCCACAGATACATATTCATCACCCATTTCTTTCTTGTGCTTTCGAGCATTGTCCAAGAGAGAACCAAATTGTGAACCCACAACAGGACCTGTCGTGTCACCCATAACCTACCGAACGAAAGCCACAATTGAGAATTTTCTAAATTACCAACCAAAAAACCATATCACCATAAATCACACCTTTGGTTGCTGAGCGATGAAATCATCAGTAGCCTGTAGAACAGATGTGTTGTCCAATCCGGCCTTGGTAAATATCCTTCGAGCCAAACCATCTTTTTGCTCCAATAGAGCTTTCATTAAGTGCTCAGTTTCCACCACTTGCTGTTTACTCTCTCGTGCAGCATCGACAGCACCAACAATTCCCTCCCATGCCATTTCAGTGAACTCTGTCTGTGTTATCTGATTCAATATTTAAAGAAATAAAATAAAACGGAATCAGCAAACTTAAGATTCAGAAAATTACTCTCTCGGTGAACACAACTGTTCAACTCTATCATTAGCTTATTTGTGTCAAGCAATATGCAACACAAACGAATTCTTTAAATCCAAATCAACCAAAAAAGAGAAGAATGAACAATCCAATTATTTAAGTTTCTGTTCATTATAACATCAAGAAAAATGCCTCCAATTCCAACGTCCTAAACTATCTACAGCTAACATTTGAAAAGAAGTTGATTAAAGAATACATTGTGAACTGTGAATTGATGATTCAAATGAAACCGAGGAAAATGAAAATTGGTGAAAAACCTGAGAGCTTGCTGTGGAGCTGAAGGAGGGACGAGAGGCATGGAACCCGCGAGTGAAAGAGAGGGACAGGAACTTGGCGGAGGCCACATTGCCGGCGTCGAGAGTGTCGATGGTACGAGGCCAACAGATTGAAGGAGTGGTGGCATGAGCATGAGGGAAGGCCGAGGCGGAGCGACATCGAGATAGTAGGTTGCGGCTGCGAGAGGTTCTGGCGGCGGTTACGGCGACGGCAAGAAGGGGCTTGGTTCTTCTTGTTGCCATCGACGACGGGAGCCAAGGAGATATTGAGCTGCTAGCTTCTAGGTACGATACTGAGAGAGGTTTTGGGTTTTGATTTGAAGAAGATTTATGAGTTATGATGCCTAAAACATGATTCTAGAAGCTTGGGGAAGGGGCAAAGGAGCTCACTATGGAAAGAATGCTGGAATGTTCTTTCACTCCTCCAAGATCCTATTTTGTGTCCAACATTAAAGTGATTTATGAAATTAATAGTTATTTAAATATATTTATCTATCTATTTAATATATTAAAATTGAGTTTCTCTGATAGAAGTGAGGTGTCGATTTTTATGAAATTATTTTTCTGTCAAAATAGATTTATTATTTTCTATTCTAAGTTTATTTTATAAAAATATCTTTATTATAATTATATTATAATTAGCATTTAAGTAATAATGTATAATTATACTAATTTAAAAAAATATCTTTATTTTTAGAAAGTACTATTTTTATGTAATGAAAGTACTATTCTCTCTTCTAAAATTATTTTTAGAAAAATATTTTTATTATAATTATATTATAATTAGTATTTAATGAATAATACATGATTATACTAATTTAGGAAAATATTTTTATTTTTAGAAGGTACTATTCTCATGTAATAAAAGCACTATTCTCTCTTCTAAAATTATTTTAATTCCTCATGAATTTATTTTTTTTCAAAATAAAGTAATATTCTCTCTTCTAAATTTATTTTAAAAAATATTTTTATTAAAATTATATTACAATTAGCATTTAATGAATAATGCATAATTATACTAATTTAAAATATATCTTAATTATAATTATATAAAAAATTAAACATAAATTTATAATTCTAATTGCTATAAATATGATACTAACATTCATATATAGTGGTAAATTGATATTGCAATAATTAATTTTTATAATTATTTTTGTACTACTAAAGGCTATATATAGTGTTTCTTTGTGGTTAGTGAGTCTAAATCTAAAAATCAAAGCATTCTTTTTTTTCTAATTTGTTATTCTTCTTTGATTAGGCAATTATTTCTAAGGAGTTTTGTAGGTTAAGTTCAAGTCACATCCTCTCCACATTTTCAACGTTTGTCCAAAAATATTCGAAGTGGTCAAGTGGAGCATATAATGAGATTGAATTTCCTCAATTTAGGTTCAGTTTTGAAAAATTCGTGCCAACTTTGAATATGCAATTCAAAGATTGGTACTATATTTAAATTTTCTTCTCTTAAATTTTTTGTATTAAAAATAATTTTATAACATATTGTAATTTTTTTCATAAACTACCAGCCTTCTGGTTCATTAATGCAATGTCATTGAGGAGAATAAAAGTCAATTTAACTTGACAATTTTAACAAGAAGATAATCTGAATTTGTATGGATTCTAAGTGTTTGATCTTATAATGTTATTTCGGTTGGTTGTTACGAGAATGACTCTAATCTATACGTATCTAAGGATTAGAATATATTAAATATTATTTAAATAATTTAGTTCAAATATTGGTAGTTTATTAAATTAGTTTTAGAGAAATTTAAATTGTTATCTCAATTTATATATTATAACTATTCTTTTTGAATATGTTATTTTTAAACTTTTTAATATGAATTTTTTTTAAAAGTTTGTTTTCTTTTTTGGATATATGTATCACCTTTTTCTTTTGTATTTTAGATTAGTAATGCAATTATTAAGAGAAATTTAATTCATCAATAAATTAGAATGATTAAAAGTTTAATTATATTGTGTGAATGATTAATTAAGATTAAGGCGGGAAAAAGAAAAAAAGAGTCACAATACGTGATTCTGCTTTCTTGCTAATATATAAAAATACGTGAAAAAAATTAAAATATCACCATTTAAAAAAAATTTAATCATGTATATGAAAAGGGATATTGGGAAATATATATGGATATAAAAAATAAAAATTTATTACTCGATTGTAGAATAAAAAATAATTATATATATATATATAAAATAATCATAGCAAAAATAATTAAACATACGATAATATTAATAATAAAGAATAAAAAAATTATTGAATGATTGTGACTCAAAAAAAATAATCATGATTAAAAATAATTAATATATGCGATTTAAATATATTTACATACAATTATATATATATATATATATAGTTAAAATTGGATTTTTTTTCTCTTAAATAAGAGTGAGGTGTCAATTCTTCATGAATCTATTTTTTTTCCAAAATGAATACATTTAATGGATAATGCATAATTATACTAATTTAGAAAAATATCTTTATTATAATTATATAAAATCCATATTTAATACATTATTAAATTACTTATCAATTATCAATAAAAAATATTTTTTATTATTTTAATAATAATAATAACAATAATAATAATAATAATAATATACTTTTACTTAAGATACTAAAATTGGATTTTTTCCTAACTAATTGAAGTGATGTGTCAATTTTTCATAAATTCATTTTTCTTCCAAAATGAAAGCACTGTTCTCTCTTCTAAATTTATTTTAGAAAAATATCTTTATTATATTTATATTACAATTAACATTTAATGAATAATGCATGATTATACTAATTTAGGAAAATATATTTATTATAATTATATAAAATTAATATTTAATGCATTATCAACTAATAAAAGTGAGGTGTCAATTTTTCATGAATTTATTTTCTCTCCAAAATGAAAGTACTATTCTCTCTTCTAAATTTATTTTAGAAAAATTAAAATTCCATGCTGAATATATGTGACAAGTTAAAAAAAAATTAGCAAGTCAATGGAATCAAATCATATTTCTATAACATATATAAGCATATATTTCTATTATATAAAAATAAAAAATTGACTTTCTACACTTAATGATGGTCGTGGTATACTTCTGACCGTGTTTCTTAATTTATTTTTTATAACTCATTGAATACAATTTATTATAATAAATTAATTTTATCAATTAATTGATTTGATTATATATTTAAATATTACATGATTTATTATCATTTATTCAATTTGTTTTTGTAATATTTTTTAATTTATTTCTTTTAATGTTTTGATAGTATTATTTAATTTATTTCTTTTAATTTATTAAACCAATAATTCATTAAATCCAATCAATTATAATAAATTAATTATATCAACTAATTAATTCAATCAATTATTTTCTAATTTATTTTTGAATTCAATAAAATCAAATAAAAATTATTTATACTAATTATTTGTATTGAATAATTGATTTGATTAATTCTTAAAAATATTTTCATTTAATTTATTTTATTTATTTAAATACATGAATTATAATTAATTAGTTATTTAATTTTATTAGGATAAATATCAAATTCTATTTCTAATATAAAAATACAAAATTTTATTCCTTCCATTTTTATTTTACCACTATAAAAGACCATATATGCTAGAAGAAAATATCATTCATTTACCAATTACTTTTTCATTAGGTAGCTTTTACAACAATTCTTTTTCTTCTTATAAGGCGTCGTTGCAAGAAGGCAGCTATCATGGACACAAATTAGCACACACTCTTTAACTCACGTGCTCATCATTCAGAGCAATATATGATATGTTATCCATTAAGCATTTATAGACCAGTAGTGTTATCATGTATGCATAAATAAAAAAAATCCGTAATTAAGCTTAAATCATTTACCTATTTGTGTAGTATATTGTATTGTGAAATTACTTTTAATTTGTGTTGTGCAATGATATTATGATTTAATTTAAATTTTTATTGTAGAACTGTGTTATGATTTTATCTCATCATTTTCTCTTAGATATTAGGTTGATGTATTTTTATTTATTATTATTGAACCGGATGTGATATAAAATTTGTAAAAAGAAAAAAACCTCACATTCAATTTATTTTATTGTAGTATTCTTCTATTCTTCTATTTCTTTTTATTTTTTCTTATTTATTTTATTTTCTTTTTAAATATCATATAATTTATTATAATTTATACCAATTAATTAATTATAATTCATTATATCAGTTAGTTTATTTCATTAATTTATAATATACATGATAAAATAGATCATTTGTTACTTATACGTTTATTCTTCTAAAATCTAAATTTGAGTAATTATATTTTTAGTTTTTGTTATGAACAAAATATTATTAATAATGAATAATAATTAACCACTCATACTTTTAATCAAAGTGTTTGGATGATTTGATTATTTTTTCGTAAATAAATTGTATTATGATTCTATGTTAGTTTAAAATTTATTAATGATTAATGTTCATGAAGCTATGTTACTCTAAATTTTATATTTTATAAATATTTTATTTAAATATAATTTTTTTAACATAAGAATGTATTATTTTTAATAATATCATATTTTTACTTTTTTTAATTATTCTAAATGAATATTTTATCAAATACTAATTAAAGCTATTCTTTCATTTGCTTTTACTAATCTATTATTTAACTATTATATAAAATTAAAATCGTATTAATAAATTTAATATTAAAGTTAATTTAGCTTTTTATTATTTAGAATATTTTTTAATTTTTTTAGTTTAATCAACCAAAACTATTCAATTATGAATAGTCACTACTTCTATCTTATTTTATATTATTAACTAATTAAAATGACTAAAATTTAATAATACAATTCTTTTTTATAGGTTTATATTTAGTCCAATTAATCTTTTATATTTTTATATTTAGTTCAATCCATTTAAGTTATATAATAATCATTTTAATTTTTATATTTTATAATGTAATACTACATACATTAATAGTAAAATAATATAGTAAATTATCATGTTTTAATATTAAATATAAAATTAATACGTATAAAAATTTTCAAGCTTTTAAATCAATATGGATCATTGTAAACAATACTTATTTATGGCAAAAACAAAGAAATACAGAATCATAAGTTTTGCATATAAAAATTTAAGAACATGTTATATGTACAAATATAATTGCATAGTGTTAATTTTTTTATGGTATAGACCAACAACTCTAATTTTATTTCATGGTCAAATTAAAAAAAAATCGTAATTTTAAAGGTAGTAAAAAAAACAATGAAATTGATAAAAAATAGTTAACTTATATTATTCTATTAATTTATTCAATATATTAAATTATTTTTATTTATATTAAGATTAATTTTAAAATTATTAACTAATTTTAAATAAAAAATATAACTAATTATAATTTGCATCTTAAACTATGTTAAGTACATGATATTCTATCGTGCTACTAAAAATAAAAATGAGATAACAAATATAATTTTATCTCTTAATTCAGTGTATTTATTTATATTTTATACTTTTTTATGATTAATTTTGTACGATATTGGTATATTGAATAAAAATATCTGTTATAATAACAAAAGATAAAATTAAATTTCAATCAATAATTTTATACTCTTTACTTTTTTTTCAGTTTCATTTTGAATTTTAATTTATTACTCAAAGCAAAGGTAGTGAAATTCTATTAATACTGAAATAAAGTTACAAAAAGGTCCATAAGGTACAATAAGTAAAAGAATGCGATACCCACGTTGCAACATCCAAATGAAACAACCTAGGGTGTGTTTGTGAAATACGTTGGAGAGGATAAAAGTGCGTTTCAGTGCTTTGAACGCTGTTCTTTAATGTTTGGCAACTTTTCTTCTCTGAACACCAACGTGATTCTGCATCCCAAAAGCTCATTCATTAGAAGTAAGAAATTATAACTTCTGCATTTACTTAACGTACGTTTAGGTTGTTGCTAGTTATTATTGATTTTTTCATAATTTTTTTAAATAAATACTGAGAATATTAAAATAATTATTTTAATTTTTGTACACTATTTACTATTTTAATTTTTTTATAATATGTATTATTATTCCTATTAGAAATGATAAATTAAATAAAAAATTAATTATAAATAATAATAAAAATATAACTAATAAAAAATTAGAATCTAAAATAATAATAAAAATAAAATTAAGAGTACTTAAAGAGAGTACCAAAATATGTTATTTTAAATATTTTTTAATTTAATAAATAAATATTATATTTTACTATTAAAAATATTTAAAAAGTTGTCGATTTTTATGTGATTATTAATTAATTAACTATTTATATAGAAATGATTTTAACTGATATTATCTAAATAATATTTATTTTATCAAAATAAATTTTAATAAAAATTGTCAAACATAAATCATGTTAATACAAACTCACTTCTACCCAAAATCAATTCTATAAAATCACTTTCATTCAAATTTCAGTTTGCCCAACTTAAATCCAAACACACACCTAGAATTTGAAATATTTATTTTTCTCTTTCTCGCCGTCTATTATATTATCTATTCTATCTATTTTATTATATAAAAATTGAATTTTTACCTTTAATGATAGAATTAACGTAGCATGCTTCTGAGAGTGTTTCCTAATTTATTTTGTTTAACTCATTAAGTACAATTCATTATGATGAATTAATTATATCAACTAATTGATTTGAATAGATATTTAAGTATCACACAAATTTAAAATTATGTATATTAATTATTTAATTTAATTTTTATGATATATAAATATAAGAAATAAATTAAAATAAGATAATTTATTAGTTATTTAAATTGAACACAACAAATATAAATTAATTTAGTTAAAAATTTATTATTTTCTAATCTTCTATACATAAAAATAACAAAATAAAATTATAAAAATAATCTTTTTATCACTTTTGCTATTTTAATTTTATTTTCTTTGCTTTTTTTACATGTAATTTTATTTTACATTAACTTTATTTATTTAATAACAAAATATTCTCATATTAATTCTATCATATAATAATATATTTTTCTCCTATCTTATTCGAAATATTTCAATAGTTATCAACTACATCTAATAAAATGTCTGAGAAGTGAGAACTACGAGAAGTTAAACCCAGGTTCAAAATGCTGAAACAGATGAAAGAAAAGGTGGACATATGATTAGAGAAAAATGTATAATAATGAGAAATATACTAAAATTAGATTTTCCTCCAACTAATAAAAGTGAAGTGTCAATTCCTTATAAATTCATTTTTTCTCTAAAATGAAATCATTATTTTCTTTTCTAAATTTATTTTAGAAAAATATATTTATTATAATTATATTACAATTAACATTTAACGAATCATGCATGATTAACTAATTTAGAAAAATATCTTTATTATAATTATATAAAATCAATATTTAATACATTATCAACTAATAAAAGTGAGGTGTCAATTCCTCATAATTTCATTTTCCCTCCAAAATGAAAGTACTATTCTCTCTTCTAAATTTATTTTAGAAAAATATCTTTATTATAATTATATTACAATATTATAATTAGCATTTAATGAATTAAAAAAATACAATAAAGTCTAGTAATTTATCTTCCGACTGCACACGTGTGTAAAATAACTTTTAAGAAGGAGTCACGTACAGTAAATACGGTCGATAATTGTAAAACTGTATACTAACATCGATATAATATTATTTCAGATATATGTTTTGTAGACATCAAAGAAAAGTGTTGAGTTATTTTTTAATAGATTTAAATTATTTATTGTTTATTAGAGAATTTTGTGCATTATAATTCTCTAATAATTTATTATTTATTTTGAGCTAATTTTGATATGTTTTTACTTAATAGCAAAACAATATATAAAAATTTGTTGGTGGGACTGTATGTTTGATTTATTAAAAAAAATAGATTACTAAAATCAATTAATAACTATTTTAGAGTTAATATATTTAACACTAGATTAAGAAAAAACAAATAATACATAACATGTTATATTTTTATTAATTAAATTATTATAATTCAAATTAATCTTAACAAAATAATTTAAAATTATAATTTTAATCTTATCACGAAGATATTAATATAATTTTATTTCATTATAATTTTTTTTAAGACACTTTCTGTTCATTGTTTGTCGCCGAAAAGCTGAGTTAGACAGATTGGTGGCATGCTGTTATTGTAACAACTAGCAAATGTAGCAAAAAAATTTATTTTTGCAATTTAGTCTCTTTTCTTTTTTAAGATCCTAATTCCCAAATTATCTTCACTATCTGCAGATCTTCCTTTATCTTCTCTTCTGTTTTCTTAGCTGCATGCACCATCATGTTCTCCTACTGTCACTTCTCCAGCGCACGGGCGACTTCGCCCTCCGCCTCTCCCTCTTTCGGTAGCAGTTCAAGAAGTTTGCACTCCCCTTAGACACTGACACCAACACCTTCCCTCTCTTAGACGAAGCCCTCACGTGCCTTGCCAAGGCTTGACACATTTTCACTGACCCCAAAGGCACTAAATGCGGGACACTTTTTGAACGGTGTGCCCGTATTGCTGGAAAATGATCTTAGTTTAATATTGATTAGTAACTAATTTGGATTTCTTCATGTTGTTATGCATGATAAAAATTACATATACAAGGAAGAAAAAAATGTGTTTGAGAGGTATATATCAAATGAAAGTTTTGTTTCTGATAACTTCAACTTTTTGATATGGCTGATATATAGAGAATTGCTAATGATGCTATGGGCGAATTGAATCTAAATGCTCGTTCTGATTCAAGTGACTCAGACAAATCTTAGCAAGTTGTTTCTGTTCACGAGTTTAAAAGTATTATTTCTAGCAATTATATTACCAATACTTGTTGAGACAAAATTTTAGGAAAAATTCCCTTACTTGGTGCCAGTAAAATATTCTAGCAATTGTGTATATCTTTTAATGGCACTGAATAATTTAGATTTGTTTGGAGAATTAGATTTATGCTCAATTGTTTTGCACTAAATTAAAAATGAGACTGTGTAAAGTAGCAGTATCATTAATGTGATTAGCTTTTATTCTTATATTTTATAATAATTCAACAATTTTCTAAAATTTAGACTCTTTGGGTTGTCAACCGATATTCATGTACCTTTGCTATTATTATTATTATTATTATTATTATTATTATTATTATTATTATTATTATTATTATTATTATTAAACGTTTACTCAGTCTTTTTCTCTAAAGGATACTACCCAATAAGAAAAAAAGGCAAAAAAAAAGGGAGAAATTCAAGTTAAAGCAACCATGAAAGAAAAATAAATGATTTAGTAAGTTGATTTTTATAGGATATTTTAGCAATACCTATTAAACTACATGACTTATAAGATAAAAGAAAAACATAAAGAATTTAAGTAGCTCATCAAACAGACTACTTTTGAATTCAAAAGCAATGGAGCATTGCAAATAGACCAACACATGGGAAGGGGACTACCAGAGTGAAGACCGTAGCAAAGAAGATATAGTTGAGAACAGGATGATGAGAAAGAAACAAGGAGTGCTTCTTGATGCTGATAATGATTTAGGTTTGACTACAATTTAAAGATAATTTAGGGATTAGGGTTTTAAAAAAGAAAAAAGAACTAAATTGCAAAAATAAAATTTCTTTTGTCACATTAGTTAGTCGTTATAAACTAACGTGACAGAAATTAGTTCAACTCAACTTTTTGATGGTAAGTGATAGATGAAAAGTGTAACTTTAAGGACAAATTTAAATAACTATTAATTTTATGGACCAATTTGAAATTTAACTCTATTTTGTACACACAAAAAAAAAATAACTTAAAAATTTATTATTTATTCTAAATCCTAACATTTTAATAATACTCTTAAATAATACACTCACTACAAGAGAAATATGTTTTAATAACAAACTTTTAGTGACAATGACATAATGTCTACTAATTTCTTAATTTAAGTTATGTTTCTGCAATAATTATATATTTACCATTATTAGTATATATTTTGATGGCAATTGTCATTATTGCCACTAAGCTAGCCTAACAACTCTAAAAGCTCCTAGTCTCTCTAGTGTTCTAACACAAGCGAGAGTCTTTGGACTAACACATAACTAGGGATTTTATTGGTCCAGACATCGATGCCCAGAGCCTCTTTGGACTTCTTAATGTTTTGTCTTAAGGCGGTTCTTTAAGCAGGCTTTCAATCAATAATTCCGGTCCAGTTGGCCCAAGTTATCAGGTGATAAAGCGCCCTTCAGATTTACTTGCCCAAATCTTTCCTTAAAACACAAACATCACAAGCACATAACTGGGCCCTAATCATTGGTGCTCAATGCCTTATAACTTTTGATTTCTTTGATCTTTCTAGAATTTTTTTCTTTACTTCTTTAAGAAATTGATGGTCAGATTCTCATAATACTTCTTCAAATCTCTGTTTGTGAACATTATTCTTTCATTTTCTCAAAATTCAAATATTTTAAGTTCATCAAATGTAACTACACATTCTTAAATACTGCCACTTTCATTTTGAAGTTATTATTCAATTCTTTTCATTAAGATATCCTCTATTACAAGGATAATCACTAGAGGTACAAACATAAAAGAAAAAAAAGTAATCAAACAATGTTATGTATGTAAGAAAAAGGAAAAGAAAACAAAGAAAAACGAAAACGAAGAAAAAAGAAATAACAAAAGAAAAAAAACAACTAACCATCACCAGACACGAGAATTCATAAAAAACCACTCACTCATCCTCATTACTCTCCTCATCTTCAATTTCAACTGTTACCTCCCGTTGTTCAGGCACGCCACACTTGTTGTCTCTGAAGCTCTTCCTATCTTTTTTTTCCAGCTTTTTCTTCCCTCTCGTATTATTTTTCTCTATCTCAAGCTTCTAGATATGACATGAGTTGTGGATGTGCATCATATATGGTCATGCAGAGATAGTTGAGTTTAAACCCTATTTCCTTGTGACATTGTTGGGTATCCAACTGAAATTGTTGGAACTCTCTATAGAATTATTGCACGTCAACCTCTTTTGCTTGAGGTTGACTTGGCCCTGCTTGGAATTTTGGAGGAGGAGAAGGAGGAATTTTTGGTGCTTGAAGAGGAGAGAGAAGATGCTATTATATTTCTCTCAATTGGTCCCACGGATGTACCGTCTTGCGGCCCTTTCCATCACTACGTTGGTGATGGGCCTTTCGAGCCTGACGGAAATGTCCTCTTCAATAGATACTTCGGCTGCTTGGCACAACCGGTGGATGATTTCTAGAAATCCGAGCTTTATCCATGTTGCCCCATTCTCCGCAAAGAAGCTTATATAATACGGGATGAGTTCCTCTACTCTTACTTCTTCTTCCCTCATGATGGAGTGGATAAGGACAACCCTTTCCACTGGTTGAAGGTTGGAACTATATTATGTTGAATGAAATTCAACCATTCTTTAGCAATAGGGATGAGTTGAGTTCTTTTTAGTAGGAGTGGCTCTCTACTAACACTTAACTTCTACTGTGTTCCCGGAACACAAATGTCTTGGAGAACTTCTCTTAACCTTTTGTCTCTGATAAGCCTAATCCCATAGTCATAATAGTCATCCCCCAAATTGTGAGGTTGATGAGGGATACGGAGGACTCTTCGGACATTTTTGCAACTGTTCCGAGGGTTACCTGAAACTGTAGGTCAATCTCGGATGAGATCTTCTATACTGATTGGAGATGACGTATCCGGCTTGTGCGTGGCGGTCGGAGCTGACGTGTCCGACCTATTGGATTGGCAATGCTGCTGATCCCTTGTCATCGGAGGGTGGTGGTACCTGCAAGGGACTCCGATTCTTAAGTTAGCAAGGGTATTAAGCAGGGTTTTAGTGGAATCAGAGTATGAGTTATATCTGGGTGCTCTAGTGTATTTATAATGGTGTAGAGCGACCTTCTTAGATAAGATAAGTTAATTATCTTATCTTATCTTTATCTTATCTTCGAGTGAGGTCATCTTATCTTCAAGGGAACCGCCCTTCTCTCTGTAGGCTTGGGCTGCCTTAGGATTTGGGGCGTGGTCTTCCATTTAGGCCCCTTTTGGGCTTTTTAGGTGATTTGGCCGAACTCTTTGAGAAGACGTCGGATTTGTCCTGACCTGAAGAGGTCGGTCGATTTGTCAGTAGAACATCCCGGGTCTGACAGCTCGACCCAGGGTATGAACAGTGCCCTTACTCGAGCTCGGTCTTCTGTTTTTGAGGTCGAGTCTTCAGTTTATGGACTTCGATCCTTTTAAGGTGAAGCCGAACTCGAGCATTTTGTTGACTTTGCTGCAGCTTTTGAACGCGAAGCGTTTCTCCTTCGCTTTTAGAAGCACGCGCTTTTAACCTTTTTTGTCTTGGAAATGTACGAGGGTTTTAATACCCTCATCAATTGGTTTTTAATGCCCCGTTTCGCTTGCTTCTTTTATTTTGAAATTTACACAGAAAAATGGTTCTTTCTCTTCTCTGTAACTCCCCCCTTTTTCTCTCTATCTTTCTGCTTTTCCTGAGACTTTGCGCATTCGCATTTTTCCTCGTGACGCTATTTGGTGATTTGTTTGAAGGGCAATTTTGTTCCTCCAAAGTTTTCTTTTTTCAGGTTGGCTTCTTGTTTCTTTACTTTCCTCGTCGCTCCTTTGGAGAAGTTTAAATTTTGTTTGAACGCCTTGTCGGAAAGCTTGGACCCTTTCGTGTTTCTGTGCTTGTCCGTTCATTATGATGTACTTTTCTGGCTTTCTTTCAATCTTTATGTGTATTTTGGTGTTTCCGCTGATGGATGGGGTTTTAAGGCTTTGCATGTGTTCATACCCTGGGTCGAGTTGCCCAGAGCTCAAGCAGGGGCACTGTTCATACCCTGGGTCGAGCTATCCGACCCAGGATGATTGGAGATAAAGCGACCGATCTCTTCAGGTCAGACTATCCGATCTCTTCTTAAAGTGCTCGGCCAAATCGACAGAAGAGCCCAGTAAAGGGCCCAAATAGAGGAGCACGACCCAAATCCTAAGGCGGCCTAGGCCTATAGAGATAAAGGCAGTTCCATTGAAGATACGCTGACCTCAACTCAAAGATAAAGATAAGATAAGATAACTAACTTATCTTTATCCAAAAGGTCACATCTCATAATTATAAATACGCTGGAGCACCCAAGTATAACTTACACTCTGATTCTACATAAAACTTGCTTAATACCCTTGCTAACTTAAGCATCAGAGTCTCTTGCAGGTACCCCCACCCTTCGGTGACAGAGGATCAGCAGCACCATCAGTCCAACAAGTCGGACGTACCAGCTCCGGCTGTTATCCACCTGCCGAACACACCAGCTACGACCAGTACGGAAGATCTCGTCCGAGATCGACCTCCAGTTTCAGTAACCCTCGGAACATTGGCGTCGTTGCCGGGGACCTGGAAGTCATCCCATCACCATGGCGGACGACCATGACAATGACCACGATTCAGGTCTGAAAGATAGAACACCGCACAAGAACACAGATGTCACGCTGCAAGATACCCCGGAAACCAACAAGGACAAAGACTCACCAAATTCGGGGGCAATAGAAGCGCTCCTAGATCGCCTAAAACAACTTGAAAAAGAAACCCAACAACAACAAGAAATCGGAAAAGATCTACAAAGAGAGGTGCGGCAACGTCGAGAATTGGAAGAAAAACTACAGTAATTGGAAGCCGGTCTTAAATTAAAAGCCCCTCGGGCCAATCTCGAAGAAAATTCACGCAAAGAGCAAGACCCGTTAACTATGGAAATAATGAAAACCAAAATTCCAAAAGACTTCAAACTCCCGGATATAACCCTGTATGATGGCACTTTTAAACTCCCGGATATGACCATGTATGATGCCACCACGGACCCCAACCACTACCTCAGCAATTTCAGAAGTAGAATGTACCTTACCGACACCCTAGATGTTGTTCGCTGTAAAGCCTTTCCAACAACTCTCACAAAGACAGCAATTCGATGGTTCGACAACCTACCCCCAAAGTCCATCTCAAGCTTTGATGACCTAGCTAAAAAATTCCTAGCCAGATTCTCCATTCAGAAAGATAAGGCCAAGCACGCCCCCAGCTTACTATGGATCAAACAAGGAGATCGGGAGAGCCTCTGCAACTACATGGAGAGATTCAACAAAACGTGCATGGACATACAAAGTTTACCAACAGAGGCCGCTATCATGGGACTCATCAACGGCCTACGAGAGGGACCTTTTAGCCAGTCTATATCAAAAAAGTACCCGACCTCCTTAGACGAAGTACAGGAACGAGCAGAAAAATATATCAACATGGAAGAAAACGCTCGGTTAGGAGAGACCTCAAAATCGGGGGCCTCCTACCGAGACAAAGATAAGGAATCCAAGAGAAAAGAAGATCGACAAGGGGAGAAAATAAAAAAATACCATAATTACACTCCTCTCAGGGCATCCCTGGTCGAGATATACAAAGAAGATGATGATCAAAGAAAGAGACGAAGGGATGAAGATACCGAACGAACCGAACGATCACCTCGGACACCAGAGAGACATGTCCACATAATACATGGCGGATTCTGGTGGACGAAATTGTGATCAATACTTTTCACAACACAAATAATCCCCGGTGATGAATCCAAAAACTTGGTGTTCAATACCATGGCATAAACACAACTTCGCACAACTAACCAGCAAGTGTACTGGGTCGTCCAAGTAATAAACCTTACGCGAGTAAGGGTCGATCCCACAAAGATTGTTGGTATGAAGCAAGCTATGGTCACCTTGTAAATCTTAGTCAGGCAAACTAAAATGGTTATGAATGATGAATAAAACATAAAGATAAAGATAGAGATACTTATGTAATTCATTGGTGGGAATTTCAAATAAGCGTATGAAGATGCTTGTCCCTTCCGTCTCTCTGCTTTCCTACTGTCTTCATCCAATCCTTCTTACTCCTT
>NC_029781.3:83610150-83610561 GCF_000817695.3 Arachis duranensis | reverse complement strand
ATGGGTGGGTTTGGGAGGGAAAGTGGTTTGAATTTGAATGGTGGGGTAGGTGGGGTTTTATGAAGGATGGATGTGAGTGGTAAAGAGAAAGATGGGATTTGATAGGGGAAGGGTTTTTGGGGAAGAGGTGTTGAGGTGATTGGTGAATGGGTGAAGAAGAGAGAGAGTGGTGGGGTAGGTGGGGATCCTGTGGGGTCCACAGATCTTGAGGTGTCAAGGAAAAGTCATCCCTGCACCAAGTGGCGAGCAAAATTGCTCTTTGTGCCAATTCTGGCGTTAAACACTGGGCTGGTGCCCCTTTCTGGCATTTAACGCCAGCTTCTTACCCTTTTCTGGCATTTAACGCCAGTCTGGTGCCCCTTTCTGGCGTTAAACGCCCATAATGGTGCCAGACTGGGCGTTAAACGCCCA
>NC_029781.3:83608699-83609928 GCF_000817695.3 Arachis duranensis | reverse complement strand
TAGCTTCTCCATTACAGAGAGAGGCATGAGGTTTACACTTGACCCTAGGTCACACAAGGCCTTCTTGAAGGTCATGGTGCCTATGGTACAAGGTATTGAAAACTTCCCAGGATCCTGTCTCTTTTGAGGCAGTTTCTGCCTAGACAAGTCATCCAGTTCTTTGGTGAGCAAAGGGGGTTCATCCTCCCAAGTCTTATTTCCAAATAATTTGTCATTTAGCTTCATGATTGCTCCAAGGTATTTAGCAACTTGCTTTTCAGTGACATACTCATCCTCTTCAGAGGAAGAATACTCATCAGAGCTCATGAATGGCAGAAGTAAGTCCAATGGAATCTCTATGGTCTCAGTGTGAGCCTCAGATTCCCATGGTTCCTCATTAGGGAACTTATTGGAGGCCAGTAGACGTCCATTGAGGTCTTCCTCAGTGGCATTCACTGCCTCTCCCTCCTCTCCAAATTCGGCCATGTTGATGGCCTTGCACTCTCCTTTTAGATTTTCTTCTGTATTGTTTGGAAGAGTACTAGGAGGGAGTTCAGTAATTTTCTTACTCAGCTGAGAGGAGTTTTAGTAACTTTTTTAATCAGCTGACCCACTTGTGCCTCTAGATTTCTGATAGAGGACCGTGCCTCATTCATGAAACTGAGAGTGGTCTTGGATAGCTCAGAGACTATGGTTGCTAAGCTAGAGAGATTCTGCTCAGAATTTTTTTTCTGTTGCTGAGAAGATGATGGAAAAGGCTTGCCATTGCTAAACCTGTTTCTTCCACCATTATTGTTATTGAAACCTTGTTGAGGTCTCTGTTGATCCTTCCATGAGAAATTTGGATGATTTCTCCATGAAGGATTATAGGTGTTTCCATAGGGTTCTCCCATGTAATTCACCTCTTCCATTAAAGGGTTCTCAGGATCATAAGCTTCTTCTTCATATGAAGCGTCCTTAGTACTGCCTGGTGCATTTTACATTCCAGACAGACTTTGAGAAATCAAATTGACTTGCTGAGTCAATATTTTGTTCTGAGCCAGTATGGCATTCAGAGTATCAATCTCAAGAACTCCTTTCTTCTGATTAGTCCCATTGTTCACAGGATTCCTTTCAGAAGTGTACATGAATTGGTTATTTGCAACCATTTCAATTATTTCTTGAGCTTCTGTAGGCATCTTCTTCAGATGAAGAGATCCTCTAGCAGAACTATCCAATGACATCTTGGACAGTTCAGACAGACCATCATA
>NC_029781.3:83576160-83608654 GCF_000817695.3 Arachis duranensis | reverse complement strand
TATGATGCTCCATTCAGAAAGCATGTCAGAGGGACATTTTCTGATTAATTGTTTGTATCTTTTCCCAAGCTTCATAGAGGGATTCTTCTTCCTTCTGTCTGAAGGTTTGGACTTCCATTCTAAGCTTACTCAATTTTTGAGGTGGAAAGAATTTTGCCAAGAAGGCATTGACTAGCTTTTCCCAAGAGTCCAGGCTTTCTTTAGGTTGAGAGTCCAACCATGTTCTAGCTCTGTCTCTTACAGCAAAAGGGAATTGCATAAGTCTGTAGACCTCAGGGTCAACCCCATTAGTCTTGACAGTGTCACAGATTTGCAAGAACTCAGCTAAGAACTGATGAGAATCTTCCAATGGAAGTCCATGGAACTTGCAATTCTGTTGCATTAGAGAAACTAATTGAGGCTTAAGCTCAAAGTTGTTTGCTCCAATGGCAGGGATAGAGATGCTTCTCCCATAGAACTCGGGAGTAGGTGCAGTAAAGTCACCCAGCACCTTCCTTGCATTGTTGGCATTGTTGTTGTTTTCGTCCGCCATGTGTTCTTCTTCTTTGAAGATTTCTGTTAGGTCCTCTACAGAGAATTGTGCCTTAGCTTCTCTTAGCTTTCGCTTTAAGGTCCTTTCAGGTTCAGGGTCAGCCTCAACAAGAATGCTTTTGTCTTTTCTTCTGCTCATATGAAAGAGAAGAAAACAAGAAAATATGGAATCCTCCATGTCACAGTATAGAGATTCCTTGAGGTGTCAGAGGAAAAGAAAAATGGAAGGCAGAAGTAGAAAATTCGAACTTATCAAGAAAGATGGAGTTCGAATTGTGCATTAAGGAATATTGTTAGTCCAAAAATAGAAGGATGTAAGGAGAGGGGAAGTAATTTTCGAAAATTAAGTAAAGGATTTTGAAAACATTTTGAAAAACACTAATTGATTTTCGAAAACCATGATTGAGAAAGAAGTAAAGTGATTTTTGAAAAAGATTTTGAAATTAGAAATTAAAAAGATATGATTGAAAACTATTTTGAAAAAGATGTGATTAAAAAGATATGATTGGTTTAAAAAAAGATGTGATTGAGAAGATATAATTTGAAAAACATTTTTAAAAAGATTTGATTTTAAAAATTAATAACTTGGCTAACAAGAAAAGATATGATTCAAACATTAAACCTTTCTCAACAGAAAAGGCAGCATACTTGAAATGTTGAATCAAATCATTAATTGATAGCAAGTATTTTTGAAAATAGAAAGATATTGATTTTGAAAAAGATTTGATTTGAAAAAGATTTGATTTTGAAAAGATTTTGAAAACTAAAAAAAATTTGATTTGAAAACAAAATCTTCCCTCTTGTGCCATCCTGGCGTTAAACGCCCAGAATGGTGCACATTCTGGCGTTTAACGCCCAAACTACTACCCTTTTGGGTGTTAAACGCCCAGCCAGGCACCCTGGCTGGCGTTTAAACGTCAGTCTGTCCTTCTTCACTGGGCGTTTTGAACGCCCAGCTTTTTCTGTGTAATTCCTCTGCTGTATGTTCTGAATCTTCAATTCTCTGTATTATTGACTTGAAAAGACACAAATTAAAAATATTTTTAGATTTTTAATAATGAGGAGTAATCAAAATGCAACTAAAATCAAATAACAATGCATGCAAGACACCAAACTTAGCAGTTTGTATACTACTGACACTGACAAAATGAGAATGCATATGAGACACAACAAAACACTCAAGTCAAGAGAATTTAAAGATCAGAGCAATGAAATCATCAAGAACAACTTGAAGATTACTTAAGACACATGAATGAATGCAAGAAGAACAACAACATGCAATTGACACCAAACTTAACATGAGACTCTAGACTCAAACAAGAAACATAAAATATTTTTGGTTTTTATGATTTTGTAAATTTTTTGGATTTTTCGAAAATTAAGTGGAAAAGAAAATAAAGGTATCAAAATTCTTAATGAGAATTCCAGGAATCATTGCAATGCTAGTCTAAGACTCCGGTCCAGGAATTAGACATGGCTTCATAGCCAGCCAAGCTTTCAAAGAAAGCTCCGGTCCAAAGCACTAGACATGGCCAATGGCTAGCCAAGCCTTAGCAGATCATTGCTCCAACAGCAAGATTGATAGAAATCAACAAGCTCTTGTGATGATAGGTTGAAACCTCGGTCCAATAAAATTAGACATGGCTTCACAGCCAGCCAGACTTCAACAGATCATCATGAAACTCTAGAATTCATTCTCAAGAAGATCTAAAGATCAAAAGATTCCAAAGAGACATAAAGTTTTTTCCATGTATGATGAGTCCTTCTGGGTTTTTAAGAATTACTTTTTTAAGATCCAAGCTGTTGAAGGAGCTCGTCCTTTCTTTTTGGATGAGAATGGCGAGCCCCGCTTTCCTCTAGAATGGCAAAAGAATGTAGTGGTGTCTAGGTATACTTGGAAAATGTTGGACGAGGTTGAGCAGGCTTTTGCGACTGTCTTAGAGGATATTTGGGGGGAGCCTCCCCATCTTAATACCAAGAAATTTTTGGGGGATCCGTCCTTAATCCGAACTGTGCTGGGTATTATATTTTGCTCCACTTTACTTTGCTTTCTTTGTTTTTTGGTTTGTAATCTTGTTCTATGGTTTCTTTTATTTTTCAGGGATGGCCAAGAATAATGACTCCATGAAAGCCTTCAAGAAGGCGAGGAAGGCTACGGTGGCTCAAAATGTCTCGGCCAAGGTGGCTGGGGAGGGGTCCTCTCAGGTTTTGTCGAAGCCATCTGTTCCGAGCTCTCCTGAACCGAGGAGGATGATCCCCACTCCTCGGGTTCATTTGGCTGATCCTTCACAGGCTTCTGCTGCTACCTCTTCTCCTACCGGCGCTCCTCCTCCGAAAAAGCAAAAAACAGCTAAGCCCTTTAACCTTGATGCCCCTAACTTTGACACTGTTGAGTTTGTGAACCAGCAAATTGGTCCTTATGGTACCATGCCTACTGACGATGTTTCTCTTCTTCGCCATTTGGACTTTATTACTCGGAGCAGCGTCAAGATGGCACACATGGGTGCGACTTTATATCGGACTGCCCAAGATCTTTCCATTCATGCTACAAAAGCCTTTATGGAGGAGGCTAAGTTGGAGTTTGACCGGATGAAGGGTTTAAAGGAGGAGCTCGAAGTGAAAGTGATCAAGCTGGAGAAGGAGTTGGAGGGCGAAAAAGGCTAGTTCTATTGCCTTGGTGGCTTCTGTGAGGTTGGCTGAAGACATGGCATTGAAGCACAAGGAGAGCTATGTCAGGACCTATAAGGAGATGATGCATCTCAGGGATGATTTAGAGTCTACTCGAGCTAATTACTTCGAGTTCCAGGGTCACCTTGTAGGCAGCGTAAATGCTGCTTATGAGAACCTGAAGGAGTAGGTTCGGGTTCTTGCACCCGAGCTTGACCTTACTCTCTTTAGATTGGACAACATCGTTTAAGACGGTAAAATTGTTCCTGATGACCCTGATGATGATGATGTCGACCCTCCTTCAATGCCTGTCACCAAGACCTCTGTTGCGCCGACCTCTTTAACTCCTTCAGCTGAGGTTGGTCATCTTGAGTCAGAACCTGATTGTCAAATCTTGAACCGGAATGATGGGACAGTGGATGCGGTGCCTCTTCAGACTCGTCCTCCTTCACCCCGTGTTGATGCTGCTGAGAAGTCTTTGGATCCTCAATGATTATTCTGGATACTTGTGCAGATAGCCCAACTTGTGGGCTTTTGAACTTTTTATATTTTGTAAATGGTGGTTTTGACTTTCTGCTACTTTCTTAATTGCTTGTTTAACAACTTTATTTTGAAAAACAAAGTAGTTTTCAAGCTCTTGGGGTTGATTTTGGGTGGCTTCTTGAGTTTGTTATTATTATAACTTGTGCTTTTTATAACACGTTTGTCTGCATCTGTCTGATACCTTTTTAGGTTTTTTGGGAGTGTTGGAGCCTTATTGTCCGACCTCTTTGGATTGCCTTTGTATTTTCATACTTGTGGCTTGATTGTTTTTGAGGTTGTGGATGTTTGGGTCCAACTCATATGTCGACTTCCTTACTTCGATCTGAAGTTATTTCTAGTAATCCTCTTTTTAGACCTTTGTCAGGTCTCTTTTAAGGATTACTTTTTATAACTTGTTTGTGGGAGGCCGACTTCATCATGTCGATCCCTTATAAGTTATTTCTAGTAATACTCTTTATTGGACCTTTGTCAGGTCTCTTTCAGGGATTACTTTTTATAACTTGTTTGTGGGAGACCGACTTCATCATGTCGGTCCCTTATAAGTTATTTCTAGTAATCCTCTTTTTTAGGGCTGGCCAGGCCTCTTTCTAGGGAATGACTTTTTATAACTTTGGTTATTGCGATCGACTGGTCCGACTTCTCTATGTCGGTCTGTCTTTTAAGTTATTTTTAGCAACCCATTCTATTAAGACTTCGTCAGGTCCTTTCTATGGATTACTTTTGATAACTTCTTGCATTATTCTGTTTTGTCGCTTTTTCATCTTTGCCGATTTTTTCGAAGTCAGGTTTGATCCTTGTTTGGTTGACCTTTTGATGAATTTGGTTTTTATCTTTTTTTATCTTTATTGTGGTCGGATAGTGAATTTGATCTTCACTTTCTACCGATCTTGTAGCTTTATAATTGGGCGATGAATTTTTTAGCGTTTCAGACTAATGCGTCTTGAGAATTTGTAGAAAATCTAAAAACTTTATTCAGAAGAAAATGCATATATATACATGTGGGGGTGTTATCCCTCTAGGTCGAGCAATTTTTTAGATCTTAGTTTGGCACCTCATTGAAAAACCTTTTCAGGAAAAAGAGTGTACCTTATCCTAAGATCTTTATTACCTTTAATTGTAGTATCTTCTTAGGTTGCAGGCGTGCCATGACCTGGGAAGCTCTCACCCTTCGAGTTCGGACAGTCTGTAGTAGCCATTTCCAAGTACTTCTATGACTCGGTAGGGTCCTTTCCAGTTTGCTGCCAGCTTTCCTTCTCCAGGTCAAGTTGTTCCGATATCATTTCGGATTAGGATGAGGTCGTTCTCGGCAAAACCTCACGGTACTGCCTTTTGATTGTATCTTGAAGCCATTCGATGTTTTAATGCCTCTTCCCTGATCCGAGCTCTTTCTCGAATTTCTGGAAGTAGGCCAAGTTCTTTCCTTTGAAATTGAGAATCGGCCTCTTCACTATAATGGATCACTCTGGGTGACCCTTCTTCGACCTCTACTGGGATCATTACCTCCATCCCGTAAGCTAATCTGAAAGGGAATTTCTTTGTGGTGGAATGTGGCGTTGTTCGATATGCCCATAGGACTTGTGGGAGCTCTTCGGCCCAGGCTCCCTTTGCATCCTGTAATCTTCATTTTAGCCCGACCAATATGACTTTGTTGGCAGCTTCTGCTTGTCCATTGGCCTGAAGGTGTTCTACGGACATAAATTGGTGTTTTATGTTCAAATAAGCCACTAATTTTTTGAAGCCCGTATTTGTAAATTGAGTACTGTTGTCTGTGGTGATGGAGTATGGAACCCCAAACCTTGTGACAATGTTTCTATATAGGAATTTTCGACTTCTTTGAGCGGTGGCATGAGCTAGGGGTTATGCCTCGATCCATTTTTTGAAATAGTCTATCCCTACTATAAGGAATTTGACTTATCCCGTTCCCTGAGAGAAAGATCCAAGAAGGTCGAGTCCCCATTTTGCGAATGGCCAAGGTGAAATTACGCTGATGAGTTCCTCTGGTGGGACGATGTGGAAGTTGGCATGTTTCTGACATGGTGGACATGTCTTTACGAATTCTGTGGCTTCTTTTTGTAGAGTTGGCCAATAAAATCCTGCCCGGAGTACTTTTTTGGTGAGTGCATGTGTTCTGAGATGATTGCCACAGATGCGACTGTGTACTTCTTCTAAAACTTTCTTTGTGTTGGAAGTCGGCACATATTTTAACAATGGTATTGAGATCCCTCTTTTGTATAGAGTATTGTTTATGATAGTGTAGTATTATGCCTCCCGTTTTAACTTCTTTACCTCATTTTCATCTGTGGGGAGCGTTTCTGTTTTGAGGTAGTTAATTATGGGAGTCATCCATCCTTGATACTGACCTGTTATGGCTAGGACTTTTTCTTCTTCTGAGATTGACGGGTTCTGTAGCATTTCTTGGATGAGGCTTCTATTGTTGCCCCCTAGTTTGGTGCTGGCTAGTTTTGAGAGTGCATAAGCTCGGGCGTTTTGTTCTCAGGGTATGTGGCGGACCTCATATTCCCCGAGTTGCCCGAGCTAGTCCCTGGTTTTGTCCAAGTACTTTTTCATGGTGGGATCTTTGGCTTGGTAGCTCCCTGTTATTTGTGAAGTGACAACTTGTGAGTCGCTAAAGATGCTAAGCTTTTGAGCTCCAACCTCCTTGGCTAGCTTCAAACCAGCTAGTAGCGCCTCATAATCTGCTTGGTTGTTTGAGGCAGGGAACCCGAATTTGAGGGAAAGTTTGATTTGGGTTCCCTGGTCGCTTTCAATTATCACACCCGTGCCGCTTCCCATTTTATTTGAGGAACTGTCTATGTAGAGATTTTATTCTGTAGGGATTTCTGGGGTGTCTGTAAATTCTGCAATGAAGTCGGCTAGATATTGCAATTTGATGGTTAACCGAGCTTCATATTGAAGGTCAAATTCGGACAACTCGACTGCCCATTGCAAGATTCTGC
This sequence comes from Arachis duranensis, assembly GCF_000817695.3. Lineage (NCBI taxonomy): Eukaryota > Viridiplantae > Streptophyta > Magnoliopsida > Fabales > Fabaceae > Arachis > Arachis duranensis. Next base: position 83,601,956 of record NC_029781.3, on the reverse strand, counting down.
CTACTAAGTTTGTTTTCTGCAAAATTCCTTTTATGGGTTGGTTGGTCCGAACCCTAATGGTGTGAGCTTGAAAATATGGACGAAGTTGTCGAGATGTTAATATGAGAGCATAGGTGAATTTTTCTATTTTTTGGTAGTTCAGCTCGGATCCTTGTAATGCTTTGTTGATGAAGTACACAGGTTGTTGCCCACTGTCGTCTTCTCGGACTAGTGCTGAGGCTACTGCCGGACTTCCTACTGCGAGATATAATATAAGTGGTTCTCCTTCCCGAGGCCGAGTTAGGATAGGTGGCTGTCCCAGGAATCTTTTGAAATCTTGGAAGGCCTGCTCGCACTCCATTGTCCATTCAAACATTTTTCCTTTCCTTAGAGTGGCATAGAAGGGGAGAGACCTTATTGCTAATCCCGCTAGAAATCTGGACAAGGCTGCCAACCTTTCATTGAGTTGTTGTACTTCTTTGACACAAGTCGGGCTCTTCATGTCGAGTATGGCTCGGCATTTATCCGAATTTGCCTCGATTCCTCTTTGTGCATAAAACCCAAGAATTTGCCAGTTTCTACTGCGAAGGTGCATTTTGTAGGATTAAGTCGCATGCCATGCCTTCTTATAGTGTCGAATACTTGGGTAAGGTCGGACATCGACGTCTCTTCACTTTGTGTCCACATATACTTCCATGATTTTTCCAATGTGATCTGTAAAGACCTTATTCATTAACCTCTGATAAGTAGCTCCTGCGGTTTTTAGTCCAAAAGGCATGACGATGTAGTAGTAATTTGTTTTTGGGGTTAAGAATAAGGTTTTTTCTTGGTTGGGTGGATACATCGGGATTTGATTGTATCTCGAATATGTGTCCATAAACAAGAGGTATTTATACCCGGAGGAGGCATCTACCAGAGCATCGATACTTGGGAGTGAATAAGGATCTTTTGGGCAGGCTTTGTTGAGATCAGTGTAGTCGGTGTACATCCGCCACTTCCCATTTGATTTTTTCACCAAGACAAAGTTAGTTAGCCATAGTGGGTACATGACTTCCCTTATGAATCCTGCCTCCAGTAGAGCTTGTACCTACTATTCCACAGCTTGGGATCATTCTGGCCCGAGCTTTCTGCGTTTTTGTTGTACTAGCTGAGATCCTGGGTAGACTGCTAGCTTGTGGCACATTAAATTGGGGTCTATGCCTGGCATGTCTGCAGGCTTCCATGCAAAGAGGTCGACGTTATCTCGCAAGAACTGTACGAGTGATTCTTTTATGTCTCCTTTTAGGATTGTACCGATATTGGTTGTTTGGTCCGAGATGTCTCCAATCTGGACATTTTCTACTTCACCTCCGGGTATCATGTGGACGTGTCTCTCGGGTGTACGGGATGGTCGTTCTGCCTGTCCGACATCTTCATCCCTTCTTCTTTTTCTATGATATTTTTTAAGTCGAAACATTTATTGGTGGAATGTCCATAGATTTGATGATATTCACAATATTTTGCCCGATTTCCTCCTCCTTTTTTGCTTTTGAGTGGTCGAGCTGGAGGTATCTTTTCAGTATGGCATACTTCTCTGTAGACATCCACAAGGGATACCCGAAGAGGGGGTATAATTGTGATATTTTTTTATCTTTTCCCCATGTCTATCTTCTTTTTTCTTGGATTCTTTGTCCTTATCTCGAGAGGAGTAGGAGAATCCGGATTTTGAGGTCTTTCATAGTCGAGCGTTTTTTTCCATGTTGATATACTTCTCTGCTCATTCTTGTACCTCATTTAGAGATGTGGGATGCTTTTTCGATATAGATTGGCTAAAAGGCCCTTCTTGTAGGCCATTGATGAGGCCCATGATGGCCACTTCTGTGGGCAGACTTTGTATGTCTAGACATGCCTTGTTAAATCTTTCCATGTAGCTATGGAGACTTTCCCGATCTCCTTGTTTGATTCCTAATAGACTTGGAGCATGCTTGGTTTTGTCTTTCTGGATAGAGAATCTGGCTAGAAACTTCTTAGCTAGGTCATCGAAACTTGAGATGGACCTGGGGGGTAGATTGTCGAACCACTTAATCGCCGTTTTTGTTAAGGTAGTCGGGAAGGCTTTGCAGCGGACTGTGTCTGAGGCGTCAGTGAGGTACATTCGACTTCTGAAATTACTGAGGTGATGGCTGGGATCTACCGTGCCATCATATAAGGCCATATCCAGGAGTTTAAAGTCTTTTGAGATTTTGGTTTTCATGATCTCCTTGGTAAATAGATCTTGGTCCTTGCGAGAGCTGTCCTCGTGGGTGGATCGAGTCGCTTTGGCTTTGAGATCGGCTTCAAATTTTAGGAGTTTGTACTCCAATTCCCGGCGTCGCCTTATCTCCTTTTGTAGGTCCTTTCCAGCTTTTCGCTGATGTTGGGCTTCTTTCTCGAGTTATTTTAAACGATCTTGAAGCGCCTCAAGGGCTCCTAAGTTTGGTGAATTTTTGTCTTCGTTAGGTTGCGGGCTATCTTTTGGTGTAGTGTCCACGTTTTTGTGCGGCGTTCTGGCTTCTAGACCCGAATCGTGGTTGTTGTCATGGTCGTCCGCCATGGTGATGGGATGACTGCCAGGTTCCCCGGCAACGGCGCCAATGTTCCGAGGGTAACCTGAAACTGTAGGTTGATCTCGGATGAGATCTTCTGTACTGATCGGAGATGACGTATCCGGCTTGTGTGTGGCGGCCGGAGCTGTTGTGTCCGACCTGTTGGACTGGCAATGCTGTTGATCCCTCATCACCGGAGGATGGTGGTACCTACAAGGGACTCCGATGCTTAAGTTAGCAACGGTATTAAGCAGGTTTTTAGTGGAATCAGAGTATAAGTTATACCTGGGTGCTCCAGTGTATTTATAATGGTGTAGAGCGACCTTCTTAGATAAGATAAGTTAGTTATCTTATCTTATCTTCGAGCGAGGTCATCTTATCTTCAAAAGAACCGCCATTCTCTCTGTAGGCTTGGGCTGCCTTAGGATTTGGGGCGTGGTCCTCTATTTGGGCCCTTTTTGGGCTTTCCAGGTGATTTGGTCGAGCTCTTTGAGAAGAGGTCGGATTTGTCCTGACCTGAAGAGGTCGGTCGACTTGTCAGTAGAACATCCCGAGTCGGACAGCTCGACCCAGGGTATGAACAGGAACCAAAATCAATATTTTTACCCCTTACGTAGCTCTTAAACAGAGGTTTTTAAGTTATATTTTCAGTTGTTTTTCATGCATTGGCATAGAATTTTTGGATTAAAGTGGCTCCCATTAGTTCGGGAGGGTTAGCCAAGATCTTCCATTTTCTTTTTTCTATTTCATTTGATATCTCCAGATATTCTCCGGGTTTCAAATCAAACTTTACTTATAGATTGATTGCTTTGTTTATCAACCATTGAGTGTAATGTTCTTGATGAAATAGGGAACGGAACCAGTGAGTATCATATGATGTAGTGGCTGATTTCTTACCCTTTCTCTTCTTGAACAAATACATCTATGAATGATAATTCAAACCACAAAAGGATATCCGACACCAAAATTAAGATTTTGGATATGATTTGAGAATAAAATATAAAAGAAGAAGAGTGTGTAATGTGTGGAGTGAGTGATGGCTTATGCATGTATTTATAGGGAAACATGAAGTGGGGTGTGCGGTGTGCATGCTATGCAAAGAAAATCAACAAATCAAGAGCTACATGCCAAAGTTTCAACTCTTGAAATTATGAATGCATGTGAGTGCACGTGAAATTTGACAAGAGCAGAGCTTATGAAAGATAAACACATGCATGCTAGATGAGTAATTGAAGTGATGTGTCATGCATGCATGGTAATAACTCTCTTTTATGGTGACAACTCAATTACAAGATCATAAAAAGAAATAAAAAACTGTAAATATGCATGAAACTATTGAAATCCAAACTTAATTTTTGAAAAGTAGGGGAGTGATGTGTCGGGCATTCAAGGCTTGTTTTGCTCCTTGGGAGTGTTTCTATGCCATATGTCGGGGTTCTTTATGTAGCCGACGAGCGTGGCCTATGAGTTATGCTTGGTCGCCGGGCTTCCATGGGTAGCTGCCGAGCGTGCCTTTTTACCATGCATAGAGATGTCGGGCTTATGGAGCATGTCCTCCGGGCATGCATGCCCCAAGTGGAGGGGACACCGGGCTTGCGGACATGTCCGTCGGGCATTCACTCCTCTCCCTTTTTTTCTTGAAATTGAAAAGGTAACGTGAAATAATTGATGATGCATGCCTGAAAAAGAATGTAACTAAGGATGCAATGTAAGTGAAAAGCAAAGAAAAACTAAAACTAACCATGGTTGGGTTGTCTTCCAAAAAGTACTTCTTTAATGTCACTAGCTTAATGTTGGGTCTTTTAGGTCGGGAGTGGGATTGTTTCATGGCACCTTCCGCCAGAGCCATGCTCTATCACTACCAATGCCTCTTTGCCTGTTCTTCTTTTTTAATGAACCTCCAGCAAATGAATCAATAGTAGTTCTTGAGGTTTGAGAAATTCTATCATAAAAGAATTAGATCAGAAGTCATTCGGGTAGGTCATAATGTGAACATTCTCCGAGCAGTTTTTTATACCTTTCTCATGTTTCAGGGAATGATTCACTTTCTTTTTGGGAGAAGGAAGTGATGTCCTTGCTTAATCGGATCAAACTTTCGTTATCTGCTGTCATTCTCTCTTCCTCTTCTCCTTGCATGCAAAAACACACAAAAGATTAAACGTACCTTGTGGAATACAAGAATAAGGAAAGAAGGAAGAAAGAATCTGAACAAAATAATGAAAATACAAGAAAAGAAAGGAATAGAAAATAAAATAAGATATAAGTTAGGATTTAATCGGACATATGCTATCAATCTCAATTAATCCCTGGCAACGGCGCCAAAAATCTTGATGAGCAAAAATTAAAGCTCACGGATACCGACAAGTGTACCAGGTCGTTCAAATAATACCACGATGAGTGGATATTGTTCTCACAAGAATTAACGGATTGATGCAAGCAACGTCTAGTTAAATATCTAATTAGATCGATCAAACCTTAGAAATTGGATTATGGATCTTGAATAAAAGATGAAATAGAGAAGAAGAGAATTGGGAGAATGCTTGAAGTTGAGAAGAAATCAATACATAAGAATGTTGAAGGATTCAGAGATGTTTGATTCTTGTAAGAACAATGCTTATACTTTTTTATTTAATTCATGCAAAAATCTTTTCACAGGAAATTATTTATAGCTAAACCTCAATCCCTTGATGATTTAATTTTCCTAAACTCAATTAATCGCCAATCCCTTGGTCAACAAATTGAGAGAAGAGGTGAAGAATGGTTTCGATTCTTAAGATACACAACCTTCAAGAACTATCATTAGCCAAATTATATCTCACGTAGTCGAACTAGAACTAGATAAATGAAGATTGTGAGATGAGTTTTAAGCTAATTCTGAAATTCATTTTCCCAAATATAAAATTAGAATCCAAGACAGATTAAAATATTTTCCAATAGTTTTAACCCTTATTGATGAAGAACAAAACTCAATCTTGAAAAAGTAAAGAAGCATGAATTAAAATAAAGAAAACACTTACATTATTAAACCTTAAACCAAACAGAGCTCCTAACCTCCAACGGAGAGGTTTAGTGACTCATGATAAAGAAACTAATCCTAATTATGAGAGTGTGATCTTTCCGTCAATATTCTCCTCTATGTGAACAAGGTTCACTTATTTATGTCTTAAGTTTTAAATTCAAAACTAACCCTAATCTTTATCTTTCAGAAAGATAAGATAATTAGCTTCCTACTTTCAAATTCAAATCAAGACCATAATTCAAATCCAATATAGAAACAAATACTAACAACCAAATCTTTATCTTTCTAGAAATAATTAATGATAACCAATCTCTTGAATCTTCAATCTTCGGATGAGATTTAAGGCTTCTAATGATTTGATAATTGAATTTGGGCTTGTTAAGTGGTGAAGAATTGAATCCTAGGAGTGGGGCTTGCATCCTTGAATATGGGCGTAGGCCCAATTGCAACTTCCAGAAAGCTTGGACGCCGGGCTTGTGTTGAGAGAAGTCGGGCGTGGGTGTTAAGAAGGAAGGCATGCCGAGCGTGCATGATCACATGAAGGGGACGCTGGGCTTGCATGTGCTGCCGCCGGGCGTCCATGTTAAGCTGAGGAGGACCATCGGGCATCCCTTGTTTGAATACTTGGGTGTCTAGTTTGGACTCGGTTAAACCGTTCTTGAACTGTATGTGTATTTTCTTGTCAAAAAGCTTTTAATCCTTAATTATTTTCAGCCAAAAACCTTGAAAACACAATAATACTAACACAACTCCAAAATTTTTATTAGTTATGAGAATCCACTAAACATAAGAAATTTGCTTAAAAATCTAAGAAAACTTAAAAAAACATATGAAAAAAAAAACCCTAAAAACAACTTAAGATGATATGTCATCAACTCTTTCTGTTGTGCATCCCCAAGAGGAACAATATCTCATGTGTATATAAACTGGTCTCGTAGGAAGAGTGCTCTGTTACCTTCTCTTGGAGGCAGTGCTATTCGAGATATAATGCCCGACCACACTTAACGATTAGATAGATTGTGATGCAACCAAAAAGAAAATCTTCAACCTAACCACAGTTGGGAATTGAACCGAAGAAAATCCTCAACCTTCTATCCAATCTCCCCCCTCCCCGATACAACATGAAAGGGAATCATCAACCCCTCTTGTCTACCACAACATAAGAGATGGAATCCTCAACCTTACTTGTCTATCTCTGAGTGGGACAAAGCCACCATCCTCGCTGTAGACGGAAAAAATCACCATCCTCACAATATTTATATCTCATTTAACAAGTCTTTTATTTGAGAATGATTTAATAAAATTCATTATGCCCACCTCCAACATATTCAAAGCTTTTAAAATGGTTATTAGACTCCATATGCAGGTTATAGAGGGGTACAGGCTTGCGGAAAAGGCTTAACAATTCAAAATCAGCATTTCGTAATATTCAAGGGAATGGTGCATATTCAGGCATCGTGCATACGTGTGGAACCCAACACTAGTCTCAAAAAAATCTCGTTTTGAGACTAAGAAAATTCAAAAGATCATAACTTTCTCTCCAAAACTCATTTTGACATCGTTCTTTAACGAAATTAAATTAGACATCCCCAATTTTATTTCATCACAAATTTCATTCATTTTCAAGTTCTGAACACCAAGTTATAGTGCTTCAAAGTTCGGCTAAAAATCTGACATAGTACAGATTTTTTTGCACCATTTGAACAAATCCCCAATTTTACACCAATATACATCCATTCTATACCAACTTTGCCAAATTAAAACCTAATTCTATTTCTCATCAATTTCACTATTGTTTCCACCTAACTCCTCATTACATAGCTCACTCAAATCCTAATCTCATCTCATTCTTAAACTTATCCTCATAAAATTTTCCAAACAATGAATAAATAACCACCCCAAATTTAATTTCACATATTCTTTATAAGAATTTCAATTTCAACAATTGGACCAGAACACATCAATGTATTTCAAGCAATAGAAACTCAATCAATCAAGGTCTCTGACCATTTTCATTCAACCTACAACATCATCCAATACCATATTCATCAAAATTCATTCTCAACAATCTAGACAATTAACCACCACCAATCTCAGTTCTAAAGAATTGTCAAATAACCATCACAATTCTCATTTTTAATAATCTAGGCAATTTAACTTAGCAATAATATCATCCCAATTTCACAAATCTAAGCAAGGCAAAAACACTAAACCATCATCAACATTAATTCAACAATATCTTAATGTCAACTATCTTAGGATTTTACATAGTATTACATAATGATTATCCGAAACCAAAACCCGTACCTTAGTTGACGATGATCCCAACCTCTTGAGTCTTTCTCTCCGGCCAATCCAAGCCTCAATCGATTCCTGACTAATCCAAGCTTCAATAAATTCTATACAATTTAATTTTCATTCAAATTACACAAGGTTCATACTAAGGTTTCACACAATTTAAGAGAAAGTAGAGGAAAAGAGTTTCTTTACCTTATTTCACATGAACATGAGTTAAAACCTCGCTAGAATTTGAGTTTGAGCTCCTCCTAAAGCATTAAAATCACAATTTTCAATACCCACACTATCCAAAATGCAAAAACTGAGAAGAATAGAGAAATAAGGTATAGTTTGGAGATTACTCACTGCAAAAATTATATAGCAACGTAGAGGGAGATGAGAGCGATGCATAACTACAAACGGGTCATCGATCGGAGCTTCGATTTATGAGAAAAGTGAATTTGAAAGTAAAAGTAAATAGTATTTGTTTTGGAGTTTCCTTTTCTCCTCTCTCAATCTCGAGCTCTCCCTCTTATTTTTCCCAAGTGTGTGAAATAAGGGATGGAGTCACATCCTTGAATCCTTAAATGAGGAGCATTTTTATCCTTTTACTCATTGGCCCTACCTAGGGCCAATATTTAAAGATATGTGTTACGATTTTTATTTTATTTTATTGTCATTTTTATATTTTTATTTCTCTCATACGCAATACTAGACAGATCTAAGCGTGTAAGTTAATTATGATACTAGTATGTATTTTTTCATAAATAATCATGTTTTCGCACTCCAAATAATTTTCTGAGCTCAAATTTTATCTATAATTTTTTAAATAATAAAATTTAAACTTTTAACCCAGACCGGACATATTAAACACTCTTAGCTCAATTTTAATTATATAATTGGCAAGTAAATTTCTCAGATCTTACAGTCATAGCAAACACTCGTCTTTGTTATTGAGTTCTAGTTAAATACCTAGCAAATTGTTTTGTACAATTCCTAGCCAGGTACCCAAGTTCTCCACAAGTGTTTTTATAATATGAAAATGCAATTTGACAACACAAATTAGCCTGAAGATATTGACAAAAAGATCATTATAGCAGGGCAAATAAGAAAGTAGGAATTGTATCTTTCCATTTTCTTAACTGAAAGTCTATAACCTATAAAGTATGAATATAAAAAGTAGAACCCAGATATGAATTAAAGCCTTTATTTGCTTTCTAAATCTAAATTCATCACGAGCCTTCATAGCCTTTAAACCTGTCCGTATTATTATTGCAGACGATCATACACTTAAGAAAGGTTTTCTAGCAATGTATCCTTTGAAGTTCTTTTCTATTTTCAGAGCTGCTGCTTCACGACGTAACTGCTTATAGAGCTTTTAGGCCAATATTCCTATTTATCATTGAAAAGAACCAGATGAATATATAAATTCAAGAATAGAAACTTAACATAGCCAACCCATAATGAAAAAGAAATTTACTTTCGAAAAGCTAGACATATAATTGCTTTCCACCATTAAGGTTCTAATTATTAGGAAGATTAGCATAAAGGAGACATCTTAAAGTTTGCCAATCTAGTATCAGTACTGAAAGATAAATGAACCCTTACAAAGGATGTGTCTATATAATATCTACTAAGAAAAAAAGCTTGTACTTACAAGGGACTAATTAAGGTTATGAACTACTAAACAAGTATATTTAGAGAGAATACAGGGTACCTCGCAATACGCAACTATTTGGATTCCTTGCATGCAATATGTGTATGTATTTGCCTTTGAAGGACTCTAGTTGGCTTTCCAAGAACCTCTGCTCTTCTTGCATCCAACTCACCCATTTGACTAGCTCTTAGGAAAATTTTTGTCTTGCCTATCTGGTAAACCATCAAAAAAGCTGTATGACTTCGTAGTTTATAAGATTCATTCATATAGATAGATTCCCTAGATGCAATAGGTATTACTTTTGGCATAAAAATTATAGCCACTTCTCAAAAATTCAATATTCATTTGAAGTTTAGAAAAATACAAACAAGTAACACAACAAATACTGTCATTTAAGTTTGCACAATAGGCAAAATTATGTTTGTGCCACTGGGTTGCTATTTCTACATATTATTATAAAAGTGATATGCCTAATGTAGTCTGCATTAAATATTCCAAGGTTGTCTCAAAAAAACCTATTATAAACCTTTTTAAGAAATTTGGATACTCTTAAGTCTGAACCCATCAATATCATAGCTATTTTCTCTTCAAATAAGATAAATCATTATTGCTGCATGTGCTTGGTGGTGGACTGACCACCATTTATGCATCAGGAATAATTAAGAGTCAGTATATGTACGTAGAGTACCATGTGCTTTGGGGATTTAACTCCACTAAATAAAACAAAATCAGGCTTGGCTCCTAGATCCTAGTTTCCCAAATTAATCCTCCCCGATGTACCCTCATCAGCAAATTAAGTTATAGGAAATACCGAATCACCTGATAGTCTTTCATACCCATCTTATCTAGTATCATTTGGCAAGCAACTTTGTCATCACAGCTAATAAGAAAAAAGTAGAACAATACAAAAAATAATAAGAAAAAAATGTAACAAAGCAAGATATAGGAGTTAAAATCATAGATGACATAGTAGAGTAACTTTCTAGATATCATAAGAATACAAGAACAAGAACACCTTGAAAGCAACAATCACAAAATCATGAAATGTAAATCAGAGCCAAATATATTTTGCTTCTTTTACACAATTGTATAATGAAACTGAAGACAAATAATACCATGTTAATACTCACACCACATCGCAATTGTTGGTTGATATTGAGATTTCCAAAAATAGCGGGCTTGAGAACATTGTTTGGCCTGACACATCTGATGTAATGAGGTTCTGTTGAATTTAAGGTTTCCATCAAAGATCGAAGTTGTAACTGCATTTTTCAAAAATTGTTATTCACTAATTCTAATTCATGAAAATAAAAAGCCTAGATATACAACAGAGGAGTTTTAAAGACTACATAAAAATGAGGTATAAAAAGCACAGAAAGAGTTGTAAAAATTAATAATACCTTGAAACGAGATCCAATTGAAGAAAACTTTGAAGATTTTTATAATAGAATTACATAAAATGAACAGAACATTGACAAAATCATAATAAAGCAGAGTAGAGTCAATCTAGTTATGCTAGCACACACTTGAGAAGTTCAGCAGTCGTATTAAGATGGAATCTAGATTTCTCATCCTTGATGATAGAAGAGACAATCTCCTCTCCTTTTGCAAATTCATAGTGAAAAAACAAGGAAGAAAAGAATGAAAGGAGGTACTTCAGAATAGATTTGATCAAAATCAGCAAGTTGGAGTTCTTTCACATAAAGCTTGCCATCTCTATCTCTGTAATAAAACCCTAAATTGTTTTGAGAACAGAATAGATACAGTTGCAAGAGAATCAATGTAATTGGACGGGATAGAAAACGGCGTCGAGAGGGTGACAAAATTCATCGGTGTCGAAACTGAAAGAGAGAGATTGGGGAACGGGTGTGACAGAAAGATTGAGAAAGGGCTGTGATGGAGCTTCGGGCAACGGCAGTGCAAGGGCGAGAGTCATCGCTGATGAAGAATTTGGAGGGGATGGGCGAGGAGTGCCGCCGATGAAGGATGGGGGTGTTTTGTGAAATAAAGAGCAGAACGGGAACCAAACTCTTATTTTAATATTTTCAACGGAATATTTTAAATTACAGATAGATTTTTTGTCTGTAATAATTTAATAAAATGCAGTATTTTTTTCATTTAAATACCGATGGATTTTCTGTCGGTAACTATTTTTCACACAAAAAAAACTAATTTTTTTGATAAAATTATCGATAGTTTCTTTTTTCTGTCTATAATTTATGTTAATTTATTTTCCTTTGTTTCTGAGAAAAATTCTCTTGAAAAATTTGTCTGTATTTCTGTGGGATAAAATCTATCAAAAATATTCGTCTGTAATAAGTAGTTTTCTAGAAGTGAGAGGAGAATAAGAAAAAAAAATACAGTAACAATCGTAGCAATAGAAGAAGGATGAGGAGGAGGAGAAAATCGGCAAAGAAGAAAAAGAAACACAAAAAAAAGTGCATAATTTATGGGCACATTATGTGAGTAATTTTTATTGAATTAGAGTCAATTTAATTGAATTTAGTTACTAAAAATACTAGTACATATAGCAGCTGAAATAATATTAAACAACATTTTGGACTAATATTTTAGTTTTATACTATTAGAATATATAATTTAGATTTAGGGTTTAAAATTGACCAAAATGTTGACAAAAAAATTATTAGTCATATAATATTATTTTAATTGATTTACAAAAATATATTTTAAAATAAATAAAATAAATATTAATTTTTCTTGATGAGAAAAGACTTGTTAACTAATTCTTTTTTGAATCCCGCTACAGAACTAATGTGGTATCTATATAATATGTACAATAGACAATTTATTTGACCCAATTAAAACTAAAATAAAAAATAGACCCACTTTTTTTAACCTATTGTCACAAAACCTTTCAGTTTCACTTTAATTCTAACATCTAATTCTAATTTCAAATTTCACCCCATACCTTCTTTGTGAACCGACGGCAACCCTCTCAACCCCACCGTCACCACATCTTATAACCATCTCACCGCAACGGCACTGATTGACCCCGCACCTTCCTCAGCGCCTTGCACCCACCGATTGCTCACCCTTATGCGCGAGCATCTTCGGTCGCCAGCAGCAGCAAGGACGGTCCCCCACGGTGCTCTTCGTCGCGATACACGGGTGCAGTTCGCCGGCAGGCCTCAATGTCGGCTGGGTCGCTGCTCAAATCAGTGCCAGTACTGGAACCCTGTGTTCACACCCTGCGGCCTCCATCCTCCGTCCAAGCCCCTTACGTCAACGTCGTTGTTGTTGCGACCCACGAGCACCTTGCGTTGTCGGGAATGTACGGGAGGTTAGTGAGTATCCTAATGCGATTATAACTATTTGTGTTGCTGCTAGTTGTACATGCAATAAATCTGCCAAACTGTTTGATTTTTCATAACGAAGAACTTCATTGTTGCAAATTTCACTGGATTGGAACATGTAGAATAAGTTCTGTTGTACTTGTTTGCTGTTGATTTAATCTTGGTGCGCGAAGTTATTCAAAGATTTCTTGTCTTTTCTATAGAAGTTGCAGAAGCATAGTTAAACAAGGGCTTTCCTTTATAGAGTGTCAACAACAATGCACCCCGTATGCACACCAATGTCCCAAGAATCTTTGTCCTCCCACTCTTGCACTTGATGTTCACACTCTCTAACCTGTAGTACAATGAAAGAATCAACATACAATGATTATTCAATAATATATACAGAGAAGCGAAGGTGACTGCATGATAGATTATAGAAAACAAAGATAATATAACAAATATAATTATGTGTAATTAAGGTGACGTGTGCATATGTATATACTCAAATGGAAATGCCATAATGAACGTGATCACAGGCACCATGTTGATGAATGCACAAGCAAAGGTAGCAAAAGTATATTGGATCCCCAACAGGAAGAAATATTGTGTCACTGATGCCCTACAAACAAAATCATTCATTCATTCACTCCAATCATGTTAAGAAATAGAATTTGATATATATTGATGACTAACCCCACAATGGCACCGAAGAAGATGTAACATAAGGAAACCAGCCACATCCACAATCTGTTGACATAAGTCTAATATTTAAAACTCTAGCCATTGTGTACACAAGCATAGCAATCAAGTAACTCAGCCAAATTTTTCAATCACCAATCTAAACAATTTAAGAAAACAATTAGTAACTTGTACGCAATTAAATATGTGCTCAAGTGTTCAACAAACTCACAATTCATAGAGCATATGATGCAAAAAAAATCAATTACTTAGCATAAAAAAAAAGAATCACTAGAATGGAAACTATAACACCCTAACTACCAAATCTCACGCTTCCGGCTGTGTTACTATGATAGCTCGGACATTACGACGACACTTATACTATTTAGTACTAAAATATGAGCATGTTTAAAACTTTAAACTGCAATACCGATCCAAAAATACTTTTGTTATGTAACGTACATCCATACATACAATACAACTTACAAAAGCTCTCAAAGAGTACACACCCAATACAATTCCTATCCCTCTTACAGAAGTATAAAGATAAAGGGGAGGGAACAAAATATAACTAAAGCAATACAGAGCATCTCAATGTTAACTAAATAAACTCTTCGTGACTTCAGCGTCCATATCCTGAAAGGGAAAAATTGTAGGAGGTGAGAACATCATCCTCGAAAGGGTTCTCAGTAGAGGGTTTTTGGAAATTACTGTAATAGGATACGTGAAAGTAAACCGTACTAGTGATTAATAATCGTCTTATGCCTCTTTTCAAATACAACGGTTTACAGTAAAAGTAAAGTCGGAAATCTTTTCTGAAAGAGAAACTGTTCAATTCTCAAAAACTCAAAAGCCTTTCAAAAAGATTTATCTATGCTGAACCAAAATAGCCTTTCATATTTTTCCAAACCAGAAACACAAAACCGAAACCAACCATCAGCCCATCTCATTTCAACCACGGCCCTAGGCCCAAACAATCCAACAACAACCAATCCACCACAATTCAACAGAGTTTCAGTCGCAAACACAAGTAGGAAGGTTCAAGCACAAACAAACAGTTACAGCAAGTAGAATAATTAGCAGTTAATCACAAGTAATCACAAAGGCAAACCAAGTACAATATGCACACCCAAACAATGTCACATAGATGCATATGATGCATGCTTGTCCTAGTGGCTGATGATATCATCTGTCGGTTATAGAGCCAACCCGACAAGTCTTGGTAGCTAACTATTGAACTGTCCCTCTATCGCGCATTCCCAACTCGAGTTATTCTCCATCATCATCATGATCATAATCATAATCCATATCCAACACCCTCACTGATGTATATTCACGGGGGCAACCTCATTCGGGACTTTCACAGTACCCGGTCACACTTACGATATAGGGTCAGCAGAGTCTCGAATCTCCACCTGGAGCACGTGGTGGCTAGCCACTACTTTCTTCCAGGAAAATTTGTGTCTCCGATAGTGGAAGTGCAAATCACAATTACCAATAATTCAGCATATATGCATTCATCCTCAGCCATGAATCAATATTCATCTCAGCCATCCGGCTTAAGTTCATAATTCATAGTCAGCCAACCGGCTCACAACATATTTCGCAATCAGCCATGATTCATTATCATACACAGCCATTCCGATTCATAATAAAATAGCACTTCCACCATTCAATATCATCAAATTCATAAAATTGGCATTTAAGCCATAAATCACTTTTTCTCAATTCATTTCACTTTGAAATCGAATTTCAACTCTTTTCAGGCTTGGCTTTAAAGTTTTCATTTCTCAAATCATCTCAGGCTAATAAGCCACTCTTACACAAGGTAAGTTTCCCTTTTTGAAAACAAAGCCACCCTCGGTATTATCTTTTCAAAACTTTCAAAATCATGGCAAGTTAAAGACTTATTTTGAAATATTCAAAATCATCCATCCAACAATGGGATTTTATAACAAAAGTTCCTCGGCAGAGTCTCAAGTCTTCAGGGGAGAATAACATAACTCATTTCGTCAAATTCACTTAAAATCATTAAAACCTTGACTTCCTGATTTAAGTAATAAAATAGGATCTAAGGCAAACCGAGTTATGTAATCAATTACTCCTTTCAAAGCCATTTCCTTTACTTAAACAAAACCAGCTTCAATTCCATGATTAAATCTGAAGCGTTTCAAACTGCTAAGAGAATCATTTTTGTTGTGTTAAACTAGAGTTCAAAGGAAACTCTGAGGCTTATTTAAAACGTCAGAATAATGAGATTCATCAATCGAAATCCAAATCCTTTTAAAATCATGAAAACTCTTCCAAGGACAATCTTTATGTTTAATAGAGAAAAACATAAACCCGTTTTTACCTTTTAAAATAGCCTCAAGGCAAAATTCTCTTTCGAATGACTTGCACCCAAAGATATACTATTTTTCTTAGTAAATAAGGAGAAATCATAATTCTCTTTTCAATAATTCTTTCAAAGCGTAACTTCATCACTTTCATAATTGTTCTAAGTAAAGATAAAAAAGAAGCCTTAAATTCACAATCCTCCAAGTAAATAGGAAAGGCATTAAACTCATAATTTCCCAAAATAACATTTCAAATAAAGACTCAAATTTTATAAAAATTTCGGCTGCATCTTCCCTAAACTTGGACTTTGCCATTCAGTTCGGGTCCCAACTAAACTGTTCCACAATCCTTTTCAACAGTTCAAAACCAGAAATCAATTCAAAAGCAAGCTAAATACAACAATCATCTCATTTTCATATCTTAAGGAAACCGTTTGAAAATTAAACCATTATCAACCGATTAAACTCGTTTCCAAAGCTTTAAAAAAATAGTTCAGCAACAATCCATTCATCAAAACCAAATAATAATCCATTCAAACATATAATTACATTCATCCAAGACCATCAACATCACATAAGGCTTATAAAATTACCAAATGTACATTGTTTCACATCAGTATCCATATGTAATAATTCCAATATATAAAATATAGTTTTCGGAAAGCACCCCTACCTCAATCGTCGAAACTCGAAAACTCTAAAACTCATCACAACTTGTTTCTTCTTGGCCCGCAACTGCGGCAGCCGCAACCTCAGCTCCACCATTTTCTCAGCAACCATAACAACTTTACTCGCAACATATAACAATCAAGACTTTGCCCCACGTTACTAAAATTCATATTCACTAACCAACCATAACAAAATACTAACGCGAGGCTTTCAAAATAGAAATACTCACTGAATTAATAAAACGAAGCAGCCGCAACTCCAAATCGACCCGGTAGCGGCTCCGTCAATAACTTTCGAGCAACAGCGGCGGCCCGAATCTCTGATAATATGAGCAGTACCACCACGCAGTATCAACAATCTTTCCGGAATTCCAAAAGGAGAAGCCAAAAATTTAAAACCCTTACCAGCAAAGGTTCCCCGCGACGGCTGCGAGGCTTCCCGGCAACCAGGCACGGCGGCGTGGTTCCCTCCTCCTCCGGCAGCGACACTCGCAGCGACAACCTCCCCATTTTCTCTCTCCCACTCAGGTTCCTCTTCCCGGCAACCCTAACAACGGCAGCAGCGCTAAAATGGTGACCAAGACATCAACCGAATAGAGCCGAATCCAAACGGCAGTTCTAACTAATTTCGGCGACCTTCTAGTGGCAGCACCGAGGGTATCTACGGCAGAAATGGAGGCAGCAGCATTGACCAGAACATCAGAAATGGAGGGGATTCATCTTGTTTCCCCCTCACCAGCAGCAGCAACAACCGGCGTCTTCAGTTGCGATGGAGACACGGCGACGGCACTCCCCCTCCGACTCGGCTTGACGGCGGCACTGAGGCTCGGAAATGGCGACGCGGTGGTGGCGCTGGTTTCCCTCGGTGACGATTGCAGGGACCGCAGCAGCAGCGTGACTCCTCCTCCCCCTTCGCATCTCTCTCTGTCTGATCTCTCTCTTTCGTCCTCTGGCGTGGGTGGCTGACACGGCGGCAAGGCGGGCTGCGATGAGGCGCAGCAAGATGCACGGCGGCGCCAAGCCCTTCTTTGTTTCTTTCTTTCTTCTTTCTTTCACGGGTGAAATGAACTGTGGCATGTGTGGTTTGCTGAGGTGAAACGGCGCTGAGGAGAGGGTAGCTGGGTTAGGGTTTCGGTGGCTAAGTGTTGCCTTTGGTGAGGTGTGTGAAAATTAGGGTTAGGGGCAAATTGGTAATTTCAAATAAAATTGGGAATAATATGGTAATCGAAACCCAAATTAAATCCAACATTAATCATATATAGAAAAATACTATTTGCTCATCAATTTTACAATTTATTTTCAATAAAATGTTCAAATCTAAAAATTAGAAATAATATACTTAATTTCTTCATTTACCAAAATAGTAGTATTAATATCTTAAAATATAAATTATTTAGTCCAAATCATATAAAATTCCTATTATTTCATAACTGTCAAATTTATAATTTAAATATAGAAAATAATCCAATAATTATAAAATTGGATAATAACTATAACTTATTTCAATTTTAATAAATCAAAACTTGCTTTAATTATCTTTAATAAGATAATTTCTGAAATTAAAGCTACAGAAATACTGAATTTGAAATTAGCTCATGATGGCCCCCTTTTTCAAAAGTTTTGGGTCTTACATTCTACCCACCTTATAAAAATTTTTGTCCTCGAAAATTGATACAAAACGAAAGAAATTTCATAACAGTTCACTCTTGAACACATTTTAGGAAGAAGCAAAAATATCTCAACATATAAACATATATACGGTTTTCAAAGGATACAAGGGTAGGAGTAGTGTGATTGCAAGGCAAACGTTGCAAGGTAGGCTCAATGCCAAAGATAACATGGTTCAAACATGTGATAGTAAAGCAAGACATCGAGGCTATAAAACAGGATGGGGTTAAAACGACATGCTTAACATCCGCACACTAATCTCATATCAACCTCAAAGCTTCAACTTTCTAACTCCATCAAACACTTTACAATCCATATATTCGATCTTAAGCCTGACAACCGCAAACCCATTCGCAAGGAACAAAACACCCACAACTCATAATGTTGCACACCTACCGCTTCTACTTCCGTCTACACATATCACGTCTTAAAGAACTAACGCATCACGTTACTGCGTCTATAAATTGCACGTGACATCAAAACAATTCTCGAGTCTACTCAGAAAGATACAAGATTCAGAAAGGAGAGATAAATGTCAAAGATAATACTCATAGATTTGAGAGAATGTATCTAATTCTAGATAAACAAGGATGCTCAAGCAATGAAGTTTGCTAGAAGCCATTCAATTGACAACTTCAAAAATAACCCTTGGATCAAGGAAATTCAATAGGATCAACAAGAAGAAAATCAGCGCATTAGTTTGAACAAATTCAAGCTGAGTCGAAGAAGTATGAGGTTTATAGAGAAGAATTTCCCAAACCAAAGACAAAGCTCACAGAACTTCAAGAACGCGATTAAAAACTCTTTCGTTCATAAAAGAATCGAAAGCTTGTAGGAAAATCACCTCGCAGTCTAAAAGAAGAGTTAAGCAACAAGCTTTCTTCAAGAGAGAAATAAAAGCATAAACGTGGTTTTGCTTTAATACCATTTTCATATTGGAGTAGCTTATGTAGAGTTTTAGAAACAAAATGCACACGGGTTTGGCTAAGAGCTAAAATATTTCCTCAAATATTTTAGAAAGATAGTTAGGTGCACAATCTTAACCAAAAGTAGTCATAAAATTCGGAAGAGAAATCAGATGCTTGTTCAAAAATTCCCAAAGTCCATATTCAAACAAGCGAGTATAAAAATTTTAGCAAGGACGAAAAGGAAAGTTAAACTCTATTTAGAAAAGAAAATCCGGGGGTAAAAGTTTGCTTATAAATTGGTAAAGGAAGTAAGTGGTGCGTTACAAACGGACAGGTTTCCACTAAACAAGGAAGCTTCTCAAAACTTCATCTAAAATGGCGCATGCCAACTTTAAATTAACTTTGTCAAAATTGAACAATAGTTTCAATTAAAATCAGGCAACAGAAAATAAATTTAGTTTAAAAATTCTTCAAAGAGAATTTAAAACTTCAAAAAGTTCGAAACAAGAATCCAAAAGTATACTTGAAATCACCATCTCAGAAAGATACTCAAGAAAATTAGGATGTACTTAAAAAGGTGATGCTGGAGCATCTATTAGGTTATTAGAAATATTAATTAAAGTAGTCTAGTTTAGCATATATTATTATATTGTGTTATGAGTTAGTCCCACATCGTTCGAGTCATGAAGGCTCCCCCTCCCCTACTAATATAAATATGCGCATGTACCCCTTTTTATTCATCAGAGTTGAATTGATTTAGTATATATTTAAATAAGTTGTGTTCTTATTTTTCTCTAAACTCTTTGAGAGTAAGAGGTGCATCATTGGCTTAGCCAACCAAGGTGGGTGATAAATCACTATTTTATGATTTATCTTGTACTAAATTGAGTGGTTTTTATTAGCTTTTTACCCACTTATTCATATAATTTGCATGTATTTACAATTCCTTCCTAAATTTGTGCTATGTTTGCAAACTTGCTTCTTAGAGATCTTTTAATTATGTATTTTAATTCTCCTCTATACCATTCGATACCGTGATCCGTGTGTTAAGTGTTTCAGGCTTCATAGGGCAGGAATGGCTTGGAGAATGGAGAGGAAGCTTGCAAAAATAGAAGGAATACAAGAAATTGAGGAGATGACCAGCGAGAAGCGACGCGGACGCATGGCTCACGCGACCGCGCGAAATGGAGAAAATCACAGCAATGCACTCGCGTGCCTGACACGAACACGTGGATTGGAAGCTGCATGAGTGACGCGAACGCGTGGATGACGCGTACGTGTGGCAAGGAAAAACGCTGAATGACGCGCACGCGTGGACGACGCGTACGCATGACATGCACGGTCTGCAAAATTAATAGAAAATGCTGGGGGCGATTTCGGGCCGCGTTTTGACCCAGATTTCGGCCCAGAAACACAGATTAAAGTCAAGAAACATGCAGAGACTCAAGAGATCAGATCATACACACAATTTTAGGTTTAGATGTAGTTTTTAGAGAGAGAGGTTCTCTCATCTCTCTTAGAATTTAGGATTAGGATTCCTCTTAAAGGAATTAGGATTTCTTCTTCTCAATTTTCAGGTTCAATGTTCCTTTTACTTAATTTCTCAATTTGGTTTATGAACTCTTTATGTTTGGATTGATTTTCTTTTATTAATGCAATTTGAGATATTTCATATATATGATTTTTATTTAGCTTTCTACATTCTTGGCTTTGGTTGATTAATTAGTAACTCTTGAGTTGTCAGACTCATTGTGATTGATAATTGATATCTTTGCTGATTGATTTAGATTTCTATAATTCTAGTCTTTCCTTAGGAGTTGACTAGGACTTTAGGTGTTAATTTAATTTAACCACTTGACTTAATGGGAGCAAAATATAATTCTCATCACCATTGATAAGGACAACTAGGATAGGAATTCTAATTCTTATACCTCGCCAAGAGTTTTCTTAATTATTAATTTATTTTTCTTGCTATTTAAATTATTTGTTCTCTATTTCAAAAACCCAAAAATATATCTTTTTCCATAACCAATAATAAATCATACTTCCCTGCAATTTCTTGAGAAGACGACCTGAGGTTTGAATACTTCGGTTATTTATTTTTATTGGGTTTGCTTAAGTGACAAACAAAACTTTTGTACAAAAGGATTCTCTGTTGGTTTAGAAACTATACTTACAACGCGATTATATTTTTATATTTCTTTACCGATAGAAAATCCGATCGTCAGTGGGTTCTTGGCTACCTTCACCATAGTGGGGTTGTTAACCTCGCCAAGATTGGTGACCAAAGCGGACGTCCCGGCGTCAAAAGGAGTCAAGCCACACAAGAAAGGATCTTAAATCAAGATAGTTCAAACAAGATCCACTAGTCATGAGACATCAACAAGCTTTCAATTGATTCAAAAGAATACAAAGTTATAGGAAAAGACAACTCAACCATCAGAAATTTCTAAAGGAGAAATCTTTGATTAAGAACTCTTGTAGAGACAATAAGAGGATAAACGATGTACTAATTTTGAAACGAATCAAACTGACTCACATAAGAATGAGATTCACAAGAGAGGAAAAATCAAGATCAATGGTAATGTTCACAAGATGTAAAAGATTAGTTAAAAACAAAGTCAAGCGTGACATTCATGGAGATGGAAGGCTTAAGAGAGACTTTAGTCCATTCATAAGAAGAAAGCTATGAGTCCAACATTTTCAAAAGAAACAGCAATGGCATAAACAAGATAGCATGCTAAACCAAACTCAAATCAAAATAAATTAAGTAAAGTTTATCAAATGAAACTCAATCGAAATAAAAGCGAAAAATTCTTCCTTTCCAGAATTTTGAAAAATACCCAAATACATAATCAAATGAAGATGTGCATTGGAACTATAGTAAAATTACTAGAAAGTCAAATTGTAATTTAAAGTAAATGCAGTTCCGCAAACCAGTAAAAGTACAGACGAGGTATTAGAAATAAATAGTTGTTAAACTGTATAAGAAATCTTCAAAGTTCCACATATAGATAAGTGTATATCTAGTCAACAGCAATTTTTATAAAAATCTCAAAATTGGCTGTAATCATTGTCAAATAAGAGGAAAACTGAATCAACAAGTTCTCTAAGAATGGACTCGAAATCCGGAGTTAAAAAGGCTCAGTGCATTAAGACAAGTTCAAAACTTTATCAAAGCATACGTGAATCAAAAGAACTCAAACAGAGAAAGATAGTTGCAATAAGGACTGCAAACAAGCATATGCAATTAAGATCGAACAAGAATGCATATGAATAGAGGAATAGAGTTGAAAAATCAAACTACCTTTCTAAAGGATTAGCAAAAAAGAATTTCAAGTTAGGACATGAAAGAAAAGGTCGACTAGAACAAAATTCAAGACACACAACTGAATAGCCTCGAGAAATAGTTTTCAACGTTCCCAAAATCCGCGATTCGCTTTACTCAAAACTCGTATAACATCTATGATAACCCATCAGTACTTGCATATACATAATTTACTAGTATTAAGCCGGCCAAACTTAATATTAGGAATTATGTAATGCCAGACTAATAGCGTTAATCAATAGATCGCCATGTGCATAAAGTTCTAATTCTCGTCATTAGACAAGACCATAGTTGGTCCATTTCTCAGGCTCTATAGGAAAGACCGCTCTGATACCATAATGTAACAGCCCAGACCACCTGCTAGCACGATATTGTCCGCTTTGGCACACAAGGCCTCATGGTTTTGCCTTGGACGATAGGGATGATAGCCGAAACCTCCCACACTCACTCGTCAAAACGCGTCATGTTAGGGAGAGGTATTCACACCCTTATAAGGCATGCTCCGTTCCCCTCCCCAATCGATGTGGGACCTTACATCCTCGACCGTTAAACCTCACATATTTTATTCAAAAACTAACACAATGACAGTCCCAAATCAGCCTCATTATCACAGTTTGGACAGTACAAACATGACCAAATCACAAGTTTAATCACATATAGCAATATATCAACAAAATTTAATATAAAGTCAATCAAACTCCATCAATAATCAATCACAAAAATCATTCATTTATCCAACACAAATTTAATTAGTGAGAATTTATCGAAATCCTACTTCCGTGTGAATCAAAATACTCGAAACTCCGGAGAAGCTTTCTGACCGAGCTGCTAAAGAAGAGAATGTCAAAAATCGTCCGTGCCTCCTAGAACTCCAATTGGCCGAACTCAAAGAGTAAAAAAATTACGTCACCATCAACTTCCACTGATCAAAAGTGATACCAATGTATAAAAAATGAAGATACAAATATTTTTATCAGATTAAATTTTTTATTGAAGTTACGAATCGCAAAAACTCGAAACCGAAAAATTCAGAAGTTTCATGGTTCTCTTCACCCACTCTCTCGGTCACTCTCTTTCTTTTCTTTCTCAAGTTCCATTCGGTCATGAATGAAACAAATGAAATAAGATGATGATGACGATGGGGATTAGTGAAATAAAGATAAGGCAAACTCATATAAAAAGAAAAGAAATATACGAGGATTTATATTGATAATGTGCTAATGTTTTCCTACAATATGAAATTGATGTGAATTAATAGTGGGGTCACGTTAATGGAACGGTAAATATAAAACTCAACATAATTTTATATGAAGTATATATATGTATATATGTGTCATGCTTATAAACATATATATGTATTCATATAAGCCACTTGGCTTTCTTTCTCGTTTCTCTTGATGGCTTGGCCAAAAAGAAAGAAACCAAAGAAATCATATTAAATAGTGCTGATTTAATGTTAGTTGCTAATAAAAGTGGGCCAATGAATAATAAATTTAAGTAATAATAATAATAATAATAATCAAGTTATATTTTTGTCTATTAAAATAATTTTTAATGTTACGATTTGAATGTGGAGTTTTTTTTTTATTTTATTAAGTCAATTATTCTAGAGTTTATTGTCTATATTGTTCACTTTTTGATGTTGTAACTACTCAAGTTAATTAATTACTTGATTCATTGAACTAGATGTGTACTTAGCTTGAACCATGATCAAATAAAGTGTGATTTGAAAGAGTAAACATTCAATCCTATTCTTTATCATTATTTCGAAGGACAAAATATTCTTTTAATAAAAAAAAAGTTTAATTTGATCTTTGTCTTTTAACATTTTAGGATAATGTGATTCTTTGTTATTTTTGTAAGTTAATTTATAACGAAAATTACTTAGGTGACAGATTTTAGGTGACAGATTTATGTAATGACTTAGCATGTAAGTGTTATATTATTATTGTCAAATTAATAAGAGATCTATTTGTTCTTAACTTTAAATTAGTAACGAATTTATTTGTCTTTATTCATTTAGATAAAATAATGTCGTATTGATGTTAAATTGGTCAAAGACCTATTTATTAAGAATCTATTTGTTTTAAAAAAAATTGATACAATTTTTTTAAAATTAACTTTTTATTGCTATGATATTTATTATATTAATATTTTTTTAATAAATTATTAAATACATGGTATAATAAGTATAAATTAATTAATAAATTATTCAAATTTAAAAATATTATTTATTATAAAACTAAGTAAATAATTCTCAGTATAATTTTTAAATCTATAAATAAAAAATTATGCAATTAAGAACAAAAAATATTAGTAAAAATTAAAATACAATTAATAAATTAGTAATATAATTTTAAAAATAATTTTATAATATATTACTACTTAATACATGAATGGATTATTAGACCGTAAATAAGTAACATTTTTAATATTCAAACAATAGTAATTTTTTATTTTTATATTTTTATAAAAATATTTAAATCTACTAAAAACAAATTGCTAAAATTACACCATAAAAAACTATGAAGAGTGACATCAAGTCAACAAGATGAGTAACACATGTTTTATAAAGGTTAGTTAGTTTTTAACAATACTATTATTTTACATATATAAATTTACAACTAATTAATTATTATATATTGCTATACAAACAAACAATTCTTAAAGTTCATTATAAATTATAACTCCTTATTTTAGTTATTACTATATAGATAATTGAATTTTAACAATGTACAAAAAATTTAATTAATCTTTATTATTCCTTATAATGTTAAATCTTCCACACACACATATGTGTGTGTGTTTTATTTTAATTAATACTAGTAGATGAGAAATTAAGTTTGCCATTACTAAAAAAAATTTGTGTCAATCAAAGCCTAATATAAATATTATAATAATAATAATAATAATAATTATATATGCCACGTATGTCAAAAAATATATTAATGTGTTCACTAATTTATAAATTATTTTTCAATTTTTATTAATATTCTTTGATCTTAATTGCATAATTTTTTATTTATATATATTTAAAAAATACATTAAAATTATTTTTTAATAGTAAATAATAAATTTATTAATTAATTTATATATACTTATTATATCGTACATTCAATAATTTATCAAAAAATATTAATATAATGAATATTATAGTAATAAAAAGTTAACCTTAAAAATTATTATATTATTTTTTTAAGCTAAATAAATTTCTGACCCATTTAACATCAAAACACGTCATTTTGTTTAAATGAATAAAAATAATAGATTCATGAACAATTTAAACTTAGGAACAAATAAATTCTTAATCAATTTAACTATGACAACATGACTCTTAATATGCTAACTCATCACTCTAATATATCACCTAAATAAATAATTTTCATTAGAAATTAATGATAAAAATGATAGAGAGATC
>NC_029781.3:83551861-83576038 GCF_000817695.3 Arachis duranensis | reverse complement strand
GTTTTATTTTTTGAAGTAGCGGTTATAGAGACCGAATTCAGTGTTCTCTCTCATTGAAATAAAGAATATTTAAACTAAAAGCTTTTTATTTTGCAGTCTATTCAACGTAATTGGACAGTTTAATTCGATTTTTAAAGCGCTTCTTTTTTAGCCATTAATTTGGTTGAACATTTAATCGGGGCCTTAATCATCATTATGTTATGAAAAGGGTTAATGGAGTATGACGCATGTGATCATGGAGTCCATAAACAAAAGAATTAATTGAGTTTAATTTCCTTGATTATTATTATGAGATCTCTATTAATAAGTAATCATCTAAGAATTTTGTAGTTAAATTATAAAGTCAATAACAACAAAATTTTATCTCACTAGATAGAGTTGACTATATAGGTCATAGAATTTTATTATATATCATATTTACAATGAAATTGTTTATATATAGATTTTTTTTACCACCTCTATATAGTTTTTAACAAAAAAAATCATGTAAACATCGCATTTCTTAAACAAGAAATTCAATCAATTCTCACTATGCTGGAATTGTTGAGGGTTAACATCACTCATCATGGGTGATAATTAATCATTTTAAAAGCTTGGAAAATTCTTCTTCTCCCTCATGGTACTTCAATTTCTAATTGCACTTTCCGAAAATTGCCAATATATGTGTCGTTTCAATTTCAATTTCAATTTCAATCATGTAACCGTGCAGATTGCATGAGAAAATGAAAGAATCATCAATCAATAAGAAGGGAAAATCATTATAGCCAAATATAATTTGATGTAAGAATTACGTATGATTATTCCTACTTGATTATTATGGAATCTGATCTTTGCTTTCTGGTTTCTAAGCTATATATGGAAACCCTCAAGAAAATTAGTTAAATGTCCTAGCCAATATGGAATCTCTACGCAAGCCACTAATTTAGGAATTACATTCAGTTAGAGATTATATATATCGAAAAATTTCAGATTTCAATTAAAATTCAATTTTCACAAGACAAATATCCAATCGTATATTAACATATCAGTAAAAATAAAACCAACTTAAATTGATCAAATGGGAATACCGTGGACAACAAAAAAAAAAAATATCAGTAAAAATAACTAATTTTTTTAATTTATTACTTAAAAAAATATTTAAAAACATAAATTTGATTCAATCATCAAATAAACTCTTTATACTATCAACCTATTAAAATTAAACTTTTCTGATTCTCATACAAACTAAATTTTGGACAGAGTCATCAATACCCCTAGGTCCTAGAGATTATTATTAGAATCACAAAATGGATATTCATTTATTTGATCATCCATATAATTCACCTCATTTCTATTTTCATTCCTTCAAGAAAGTATTTTTTGTTTTTAATTAATATATATAAAAAAATAATCAGGCTAATTTAAAAACAAAAGCATTACGACACTTTTATACATTGAAAATCCTCCTTAATAAACATTCTTGATGTTGGCAGCAAAAACAGTTGATTTATACCAGTATTTTTTTCGATTATTGAGTTAGACCCAAAAAGAGGAGAAACGTACAAAAACTAATCTTTAATTAATAATCCCTTTCAGCATTGTCGTCAACGATAAATAATCAATTAAAACTAATCAAGTCAAAGTCAGACAAAAAATCCTGATCAACAATAAAATAAGGCCTAGAAGATTATAAAAACACTCAAAGAAAGCACAACTAAATGTTCACTCTTGAGACACCAACATAGCTAAACTTTCACCTTCCAAAAGGCTCATAGACTTTCAATGATAAGTGTCAAACTAAATATTCATACCTCACCTTCCTGCAGAAATTAACACTCATAATAATTGAGGCTTTTCACATCAAGTACATTATCTCCTCTTTAACACCTTCCAATGACATTTTAATTGAGGCTTTTCACATCAAGTGCATTATCTCCTCTTTAACACCCTCCAATGACATTTTTTTTTTACTAACACCAAACAACACCCAGTCCTCATGTATATAAGCCACTATTCTATACACTTCTGCCAAATAGTGTACCTAATTGCAGACTCATGGTTCCAAGTTGAGAGTAGTTAAACATCTCACTTTATATACAGTATAACAGAAAATAAGCCACTATTCTATACATGTATATAAGCCACTATTCTATACATGCATTTATTTATTTACAATGTGTATTAACACTTCTCTGTAATTCTACTTCACTCAGGTTGAGCATCAGAATGAATCTTCTCGTACAAGCGATGAATGAGCGATGATTTCGACATCTGTGGCTCTATTTCGAGCACAGCAATTACATCCTTGACAGAGATGCTTCGGGCAATCTTAGTTTGAGTCACAAGGGAATTGTTTCTCCCATGTTTTCTGATAGCCCCTGTTTGGGAGAGTCAATAGAGCAAAAACAGAATTATTTAAAAATAATGTAGGACAAACAATCAAACAGCAATAATGTTTGCTACAACAATTTCAACCACAAAATTAATGGACCATCAAACAAGATTAGTTATCACATTCCATGCAAGATAATATAATTCTATTAGAGTTCAATCCAACAACAAAACCGCATTTTCATCCACAACTTAAGATATAGTTTTATGGATGTCAGTTTGGTGAATACTGAATACTTTAGATATAAAGTTTACATCCATCTTGCTGTTGAATTATTTGACAACTGAAGTGACCGAAAAAAACAGCTTAAAAGAAAACTCACATGAAGTTACAAAATTAGTAGAACCTTTTTTATCCCCTTCGTGATTATCCTTCGTACTTTTTCCAGATGCTGAAGATTTGCGACTTACATCTTTAGCTGGTTGAGAATCAGATGATGTGTCTGTCATGCCTTCACGTTTCTGCCTGGCTTGCTCGGCCATAAGTTGCCACTTTGAGAGCATGTCGTCTCCCCCAACAGCAGCACGGGCAGCAACATTTGCTGCATTTGTCCTCATCTTGTCATCCTCTTCCTTGTTCACCTGCAGCTTAATAAATATTAATGAAAAGAGTTTCCATGTAGATAATGGAGAAATATAAGAATGGGATAAAAAAAACCTTTGATGATTTATTACGACCCTCGTCCTTGTCCTTGTCACCATCAGCTCCAGCATTACCATCAATCTATATTTTAAAATGGACTGAAATTAAGAAATAGGCACACGTTTCAAATGCTGATAAGTGCAAAATACTCACGTCATTTTGTTTCCGAAGCTTCTCTGCTTCTGCCTGTCTTTTCTCCCACTCCACTCTTACTTTCCTATTTATTGTCATGATTTGCTGCTGAACATCTGAGGTGACAACAGTCCGATGTCTTGTCTTCTCAAAATCAACCCGCTAGTAGGAAAATTCTTGAAAGTAAGAAATTCTATTGAATTATGAGAGAATATTCCTGCAAGCAGGTAGAGAACAACTAACCTGTTTTGACATTCTAATCAGGTTACTTATCAGTCCACGCATTCTTTCCTCCACACACTGAAAACTCAGTTTGAATAAGTAAGATTACATGCAAACCTAGTGTTATGAAAATTGAAATCTTGGTTGAATCTCACCAGTGAAAAGCATCTCTCCACATCATTGCTCACACCCTTCAAGCCATACTTAAACACTGACAGTAATAACACAAAACAACTGGTGTAGCTAGTTTGTATCCAGATAGCTCAAAAGGAAAAATTAAAATATATGGAGATAACATATGAAAAGGACACTTACTAATCTCAAACAATTTTTTCTGGAGTGGAATTTTCTGCAAAATCAGCCTTTCCTCCTCTTCTTGCACAGCTCTTCGAGTTGCTTCTGAAACCCGACTGTCCTCCTTGGGACCTGAAAATAACTGCTCTTCCTCTTCCTGTAAAAGATGCAAAAAATGGCCTTAGATTTTGAAATGAGAGTAGACATCCCTTATTATTGAGCTATCAAGCTTAATTCAACAAAACAGAGAATTTTACCCTCAAATCGACTCCACTAACAGCAGTGACATCATTAAGCTGGTCAATGCTTTGTTCAACGAATCCCCCAGATCCCTTTTGCTTCTTACTGGAGGATATGAGCACAAGATGCATGCATCAAAATGAGTTAGAACTTAGAAAAGAAAGAACAATTCCAAGAGTGAAGCATGTTGCAGCCAAATAAGACAGATCACCTTGGAGGAGGAGGAGGTGAGGAACCAAGTGCTTCAAGTGGTTTCTTCTGGCCAACAGAAGGCTTTTTCACAGGTGCCCTCACAGTAATTCCAGAAGTGTTTGATGGTACCTGGGTGCTTAACTGATCAAACACAGAATAGAGTGGGGCAAAGAGTCAGAGTTATGCATTAAGTTTGAATATATCATTAAATAGTGGGTGCGCACAAAATGATAATTTGCATTTACCCGAAAAAGTGAAATTGGAAAAACAAATTTGAAGTTCATATTATGCCCCAATAGCAGATTGTTTCAAAAAATTAAAGGTAAAAAGTGCAGGACATGAAAGGTAAAATAAGCATGTTTTTCATTATATGCTTCTTATTCTTCACTGCAACTTAAATACATAAATAGCATGAGAGGCATCTCAATAAATGCATAGGGCAAAATAATCAAAATGTCTCAAAGCACTACTCCTAGCATGGAATTAATTAAAATAACCAAGTTTGCAGCATACTAATCCAAACTAAAAGCATTGTGGTCTATGCCACCAAAAACAAAAAACAGAATACCCTTAATAAACTACCAAGAATAAAAAAAATAAAAGAGGAAGGAGAAATAAAAAAAATGCTTGTTTCTTAAAACTGAATTACAACAAGATTCATAGTTATAAGGACAGAAAATAAATCATAAGCTATAGACAATTTAACTCTTGAATATGCATCTATAAAAGAACAAATATTTTGTATATATACATCTAATATAAACATTGGTACTGTACGACAGGTGCATACCATGTATCAAAACAATCACATTTGGAAAATATTTGATCCACAATAGTTTAGCCACTATATTAGACAAGATCAAATATATCACTTGCAAACTTACTGAGACACTAGGATCTAGTTGGGCCATTACAGAAGGAGAAGCAGAATTGAGTGATGTCAAGCCAGTAGATATTGTAGGTGCCATACTTGTGGATACTGGAAGGCCCCTTGAGAACTCATCCTTTACCGTTCCTTGATTGGCACTTGCCTGTTCGATTTGTGCAGAATTAGCTGAAGGCAGTCCATGGATTTTAGAAATATTCTGCCTATGTTGATGCTCAGTAGGCATGTCGCTAGGTTCCTTTTTGACATAAGAACCAGATGACAAGAAGCCTGAATTTTGATCTTTGTTTGATGGTGGTTGCGATGCATTTGGAGTTTGCTGGGATGCCGGATTGTTTAATAGAGCAACAGAGCCACCCGGCAGCCTCTTGGGATCATTCAAAGAGTTCTGCTGTTCAAGTTTTGGCATACCAATGAAGCCTTGTGTTGCCCCACCTAAGTGATTTGGACCAGTGCTTTGATGTGGAATTTGACTCATATGTGACTCATGTGGTGGTGGTCTGATAGATGAAGCAGAACTACTAGCTGGCCCTGAAAAAGGCCTATAAGTACCACCACTACTGCCATATGCTGATGGGAAATGTAGATGCTGAGGCTGTGGCTGCTTATTAAGCCCGTGTACATGAACAGATGATCTTTGTGCTTCCTGACTAACAGTGATGGAATTGGAAGATGACAACTGGCTCAGTTGCAAACCCTGAGTTTCCATTCTAGCATCCAATTCTTGAGATTTTCTAGCATTGTTCTCCATAGTTTGGACAGCTGAAGAAGTCATACGAGATTGGTCTGCAGCTGCATTCATACTTCTCTGATGAAGCTGAGCTAAAGCATGGGGATCATTTAATTGTCTTGCACCTAAGTCAACAGTGGCCATCCGAACAGGTTGCTGCTGCCTCACAGGTCCTTGGTTGGGTCTTGTCTATAACAGTAGAAAAGAAGAATGAATCTTAGCATGATGTTGATATATATATATATATATATATATATTAAACTTGTTCTCAACCTACCTGTGCTTGTAGCTGAGCTTGTACTTTTGACAATGCTAATTTAAGCAGCTGGTACCCTACAATACCTTTCATAAGCCGCACAAAACTGTCTTTTGCTATTTCGTCTTTCTATAACACAAACAATAAATTCACAAAACAGAAAGTGAGTAGCATGGGATATCTATTCCTAAGTTGATCATATCCTATCAATACAAAACTGACTTTAGCAAAGAAAAGAGACAAGGTTCCCACTACCAGAGGACCAGGTAGTGAGATTATTTTGAGAAACCCACCTTCAATTTACTAAATAGAGTTTGAAGTTGCATGGCTCGGTCTTTGGGAAGTTGAGGTATCAAGATAGGTAGCAACATGCCAAATGGTACCTGTTTTTGACGATTAATTTGGCCTCCTGGCTGCTCATTGACTGTAGCCTGTTGATTACTTATTTGCGGCAACTTTGCATACTGCTGAGATTCGCTGCTGGGATCAAGTGTTTTGGGTACTTCATTATTAGGAGCAGGATATTTTCCCAAATTTTGAATTCCAACTGTCTGAGAATTTTGAACAGGCTGTGGTTGATGACCTTCATCTTGAGTCTGCTTTTGTGATAAAGCAGGATTACTTACATTCTGAGAAGCAACATGCTGCGGCAAAGGAGGATTATTTACATTCTGGGAGCCAACATGCTGTGGCAAAGGAGGATTATTTACACTCTGAGAACCAACATGCTGTGGTAGAGGAGGATTATTTACGTCCGAGGAAGCAACATGCTGTGGTAAAGGAGGATTATTTACGTCCTGGGAAGCAACATGCTGTACTTGTTCAGCAAGAGATCCATGTTGCTTTTGCTCCACCTCAGATGAAGGTTGCTCTCGTTGCTGTGCAGTTTCAGGCTCTTGATTTTGAACTTGGGTTTGGTTTTCATGGCTAGGAGTTGGCCACTGTGGCATTGACTGAGTCAATGTATTGTTGCTTCCTTGAGACAAAACTGCAGAGAGTATAGAAGCACAAAGCATTTGCAATTCATAAATTACCAAGCAAATATAAAAAATCACATGACTCAACAATCAATTAGAAGGAAAATAAAAACAAACAAGAAAACTAACATCTGAAAACACAGATATTATGCTGTAGAAAATACATCAGGATCACTTGATATTAGTACAGAAATTCATTTAGAAAAATATATTTCATTTGCGAAAATATCAACCAATGCTTTGGAACCTCTACTGGTCAAATTTGATACTTAAAGTTAGAGGTCATTGTGTTACATTTATTTGATTGTATTCTACTAAATAATTAAGATCATCTAAGTTCTCAAAGATGTTGTCCTCTACCACTGTGTTGATGAAACTTTTTAGTTTGTTCAACTACATTCCTTGATCTCCACTTCAAGAGATCTTTTAAATGTGGTGCCTCTACTATTGTTTCTAGATACCAAAAATCAGAAATAACACCTTGAGGAAAAATACCTGATAAAATATATAATAATCATTTTGGCTAGGGGGTACATTGTCCCTTAGATAAATTACAGCACTTACATTACAGCCAGATTTTAAAGGATTTGTGTTGTTCCTTCCCATTTATGAACACTAGAGTATAGTCAAACATTTATATCCGTATAATAGATTTTCCTTTTATCGCTCAGAATAATTAATCCAAACTCACTTTTCTAACATCATCCCCAACCATAAAACAGTTCTTTCAAAATCAATTATTTTGATTGCAATCTGACCAAATCTCGACCAAACAAGCTCATAAACAATAATCTAAAGTCTAAACACTGTTTATGCAGCCGTGTATTCAAATGGCATAACAAGCGACCAAAAACAAACAAACTAGAGAGAATTTAACTATTTCAACTCAGAAAAGCATTAGGAATTAAAAAGCATAGTTGGGTACCTGGGTCTGAGCCAGAAGTGGAAGTAGATCCTCCTATGTCTCTGTTTAGTGCAGCTTGGAAGGCTTCAACATCCACCCCTGAATGCATTGTTTCATCCTGAAGTACACATTCAAACATAGTGGTTCAGCAACACCCCAAACAAATAAATAACAAAAGAAAACCATGGGAAAAAGGGGGGAAAACCTCGTCATCTTCGAGGAGCTTCATAATAGAAGGATCCATGGCAATGGCAATTCCAATCCCAACTCTGATTACCCAACAGAAGTTTAAGAGTTATTCGAACATACAGTATAATCTCTCTCTTTTTATGTTTCACTGACTAAATTCATCAAACACCTGTAGGGCAGGTACCCAGTTGAAAAACGCAACAAAAGGGAAAATGAATGGGGATAATTAATGGTAAAATACAATGTTCTGAAAACCGGACCGGTCATCAAACCGCTTTAGTCACTGGTTCATTGGTTCAACCGGAAAACCCGTTTTAAAATAAAATAA
Source organism: Arachis duranensis (assembly GCF_000817695.3). NCBI lineage: Eukaryota > Viridiplantae > Streptophyta > Magnoliopsida > Fabales > Fabaceae > Arachis > Arachis duranensis. The sequence continues at coordinate 83,567,675 of NC_029781.3, read as the reverse complement.
TAAATAAATTACAAAGGACCAAAGATGAGAGTACTCCAAAAACTCCTATTAGATGCAACAGCATTCAACATTATCACATGTTCTCACACACACATACAAAGCCTTAACTCAAAGAACAACCATAGCAAGTGACTTGGAAAGAAAATGTAAACACCGAAACAATCACAAGCATACACAACATGTGAATATTTTTATAGCAAACAATAATAAAATAACTCTTCTAATGCGTCTCCGAAAACATCCCAAATCAAGAAAACTACATAATCTGATCCACTTGATTCAGAAAGCTACATATATTAGAAAAATTAAGAATCAACTAAAAGAAAAAGAAAAGGAAGGCCAGGTTGATTCGATTCAATTGCCTGAGAAGAAGAATCAAACAGGGCTGAGAAGCTGAGAGTTTAAATGTTAAACCTCAATATTCAAATAACATGACTCCATTATTGTTATTATTACACCCTTCTAATGTCACAAACTCAATATATATTATAGTCCGTTGACACTTGTGCATTCACAACTTGGCCTCATCATTCTGATTCATACCTTAAGTAGAAGAAAAAATCCCAATCAGCTTTCGTTACAATTTTATCCAGAGAGTTGGGGTTTTGGTTCGGAGTTCATGCCGATGATGATGACAAGAGGGATGAATCCGTGAATCAGTAACATAGGCAGTGCAAATTTTAACAAAGCTCATCACAATGATTAACAACAACAAAAAGCACTGAAGGAACAGTGAATCAGTAATATAGGCAGTGCAAATTTTAACAAAGCTCATCACAATTATTAACAACAAAAAACACTGAAAGAACAGTGAATCAGTAACATAGGCAGTGCAAATTTAATATTTAAAAGTTATCAATTTAAAATTTATCATCAAATCATGGTTCTAAGAACCGGACCGATCATCGAACCGTTTTACTCACTGGTTCACTGGTCCAACCGTAATTCAACCGAAAAAACCGTTTTAAAATAAAATAATAAATAAATTATAGAACAACTCTCTTCAACACAATAAAAAAAATCAATAAATCAACACAATAAAAATGATAGAATATGTGTATTGCTATAATATAAAATTACAAAACATGTCTACTAGCATGTTACTTATTATTATGACTGCCTCTATCACCAGTTCATTGTGTTGATGGTTTTCAATGCTGCAAGCTACTCCACTCCTAACTTTGAGCTGCTCCCTAATAAAGTTTCAAGTAGAAATTTCAGAACATTTTAATACTATGGCTCAAAACATATTCAAGCTTGAGGTGTATGCATGTATTCAATGAAATCAAAGCAAAACTAACTGTGAGAAGAACATTAAACTTACTCGTGGTTTTTATAGAAAGCATTCCATCTGTTTTACAAGCTTCAAATATAAACAGCTCAAATGCTCATCAATAAAATATGAAAATTATGTAGATGTTTTTCCTCTCTAAAATGAATAGTCCAATTGTTAAGTTATTCCAGTTGTCAATATCATTGTTAGAAGAAAATCTCAGCTTGAAATCAACCTATTATACATCAAACTCCAAAAGATTATCAATTTTAACCCAATTTTAACAAGATCAGCACAATGATTAACAACAACAAAAAAAGCATTGAGTGAGGTAATGAGCACAAAATCAAGAAACTTTAATAAAATTTAACATCAGAAAAAAAGCAAGAACAAGCCAATAACAGTTTATCAGTACCAATTTAGCATCAATCAATAAGCCAGTAACAGAGTTCATTAATCAAGAACAGGCTAGAACAAGCCAGAGTAGTGAGCAAAGCCAATCAAGTTTTTAACATAGTTTTCACAAGGTTAACACAAAAATTAACATGCTTTAACAAAGATTTACAAAGTTTTTAACCCAATTTTAACAAGCTCAGCACAATGATTAACAACAAAAAAGTCCTAAATGAGGTAATGAGCACAAAATCAAGAAACTTTAACAAAATTTAACAACAGATAAAAAAAAGCCAAGAACAAGCCAGTAACATTTTATCAGTACCAATTTAGCATCAATCAATAAGCCAATGATTAACAAGCTCAGCACAATGATTAACAAAAAAAAGGCACTGAATGAGGTAATGAGCACAAAATCAAGAAACTTTAACAAAATTTAACAACAGACAAAATAGCCAAGAACAAGCCAGTAACAGTTTATCCGTACCAATTCAGCATCAATCAATAAGCCAGTAACAGAGTTAATTAATCAAGAATAGGCTAGAACAAGCCAGAGTAGTGAGCAAAGCCAATCAACCAAGAACAAGCACTAAGCACTGACAGAGCATCCAATTAACTCAAGCACAAAGTAAAAAAACAAAACAGCAACACATCACTTAATCAATAATCATCAATCAATGAAAAACAAAACACCAACTGTGAGTATTAAAAAACGACGATCACTAACCATCGAAGAACAGGCATGAAGAGGGTTTGGTTTCTGAACAGACAACAAAAAAAAACACGAAGAACAAGCACTAGCAGTGAGCATTGACCTTCGACGGACGACGGAGAGCGGTTGAGCGCAACGGACGACGGCGAACAGGCGACTGATGAGAGCGAACAGGGGATGGAGAGCGAACAGGGGATGGTGAGAGCGAAGTAACGAACGCCGATAGCACGAAGACGGAAGTTCTTGAGTGCGACGGAGGCGGCAGCAGCAGTCTCTCACTCCGACAGACGGCGACAAGATTGGTGGAGGCTAGGGCATTTTGCTGATGACTAAGGAAGGAGTTGGAGAAGGGAGCCAAACGTGCAACCCCTTTTTTCCTTTCAACAAAGGAAACGGCATCGTTTCTTGTAGACCGGCCGGGACCCGGTCCGGTTTGACCAGCCGATTCTTGGCCAGCTCAGCGGTTTGTATCCAATTTCCAGAACAGCAGTTTTTGCTAATAAATCGAACCGCCTAAACTATCGGTTCGCGATTAGACCGGTTCGCGGTTAGACCGGTTCGATCGATCAGTCCGGTCTGATTTTTAGAACATTGCATCAAATACAATCAGTGAGCAAAGCCAATCAATCAAGCACTGACTCAGTATTCTATTCTAATTCTGTGATTGGTCAGCAACAAATTTAACAAATCCTAGTAAAGTCACGATTTTAAGGAAAACAACAAATTTATTGATTACTAATTCAGCAACACGCAAAAATATAGGGAGGTGGAAAATCTGAAAAAGAGAGAACACTAAACTAAAATATTAACCAATAATCACAAAACACTAAACATTCACCCAACAATTACAAACAAAGCCAGTAATTACAAACATTAGCACATTATAAAACATTCCAAAACACTAAACCTTCACCCAACAAAACCAGCAACTACAAACAAAGCCATCAGTAAATTTGAACAAAAAAATTAAGAGCCATCAGCAACTAACAAAGTCATCGAGCCATCAGTAACAGAGCAAAGAATCGAAAGCAACAGACTAATAAAGCCATCAATAAATTTGAAAAAAAATTATAGCCATCAGCAACCAGCAAATACAAGACAGATCCATCAGCAGCAGGCAATTACAATTTACAAAACATTACAAGAAAAATGAAACAAAAATTGAACAACAATTTCAGAACTTCAAACGAAGAAGAAGACCGAACATTCAGAAATTAAAAGGAAGAAGCAGAGGCAAAAAATGAAAGCAGGGCCACTAACCTGGGTTCCGTGCCGAGAAGCCAGCAAAGATGAAAACAATGTGCCGAGCTACCTGGGGAAGAGGAAGATGAAAACAACGTGCTAGCGAATATGAAAACGACACGAGGAAGAGGAAGCAACGACAGCACTGAAGACCTGGGGACGGCAGCGACGATGAAGAGCTAGGGTTTTTCTTTGCTTCAGAGGTCTCCATGGAGTGCACGAATGATTAGGTGAAGAAAGGGGGTTGGTTCAAGAATGGTCCTGCTTGTTTTGTTTTGTTTTTTTATTCCAAATAAACAAAATGACGTCGTTTTATTTGAACCGGCCGACTACCAATCCGGTCCAATTAGCCGGTTCGATGGTTTTCAAGTGATTTTTTTCAGCGGTTATAATAGCAAATTGGACCTTTTTATTGCCGAGTCCCAGTCGAACCGGTTCGACTGGTCGGTCCGATTCGGTTTTTAGAACCATGGTAAAATAGGGTATTAGCTACAACGAGTAAGATAACAACCGACCAAATTAGGGAAAAGAAAAAAAAAGGGAAAAATAGAACAGAAAAAAGGGGGAAAAGGATCAAAGGAGAGAAGTGAAGAATCCCGTTCAACAAGAACCAACACCAAAACGCGCAAAGTATTGAACAGTGGCGTTCACACAGAGAAGATGCAAAAGCATGGCATCAACCTTCTTCTTTTGTTAAGTTTAAGCGGTTTATAATATTTTTCGAGTTTAACAGATTCTCTCGGTTCTTTCTTGCGTTAACGAGTACGATTTTTCATTAAAAATGCAAAAATTTTAGAATTTTAATTCATTTGTTTTGTATTTATTAAAAATATGTTTAAAATTATTTACTACTCCTATATTAGCTAAATCTTAAAAAAATATAGAATAGTAAATATAATGGATTATAAAAGCTAGCTATTTATAAAAGAGTTTAAAATCTTACAAAACTATTTTTAAGGTATTTAGTTTCATATGTGAGGTTTTTTAAAGTATTAATCTCCTAAAACTCATAATATAGCTTTTTCATTAAAACTTGATATTTCTTGATATTTCGATAACATTTTAGTATAGTATTATATTGGATTATTAGCTCTTTACTATTGGGCTTTTGGAATGAGAACATAGGTCTAAGAATCCCAAATAAGGCCCACAAAATGGGTCACAAAAAAAAAGTCCCACAAAATGGTCTTATTATTGCTTTGGTGCTGATTGTTTTTTATTGCGCGCCCTAAACAGCACAAGTTCAAAGAAATGGCTCCAATTTACAGCTCTGTACGAAAAAAACCGAACTCATTTCGTTGTAAGATGAAACGAGATGAGGCTCCAATCCCAACAAGATTAAAGCTTCATCCGAGAGAAAGAGAGAGAAGAGAGAGTGTGTGTGTGTCCTTCTTAGTTATGAAGTTAGGTTTGAAGCTTTGTGTAGCACTGTGGCTTCTTCCTTCTTTGTGGTTTCTGCGAATTTGAGCTCTTCGAAAGTTTCCATCGGTTCCTCACATTATTACTTACACAAGTTAGTTGCGACTACTCACTCCATTCATGTTGCTATTGTCATTTCCCATTTTGATTTTCGCTTAACCTGGTTCGAGTTTTGCAACTGGGTATTATGCTCTCCATGTGTTCGATGAATTTCCTCAGTGACACTTAGGCTCTTTTGCATATTAATCAAATATCTCTATGTTAGACATGCTATTACTAGTATATCAATAGGCATGTTTTTGAAAAATAATAAATTTTGAAATTAGTTGAGATGAAACCTCTTTATAACTTAATTAAGGGGTCTTGGTTCATGTCTTGAAAATAGCCAAAAAAAATATCTTTTATGGATTATATATAATAAAAGGTATTTTAGTAAAACAAGTTGTGCACCAACTCAATAGATTATTATTTAGTGAATTTAAAAAAATTACTTTTTTGTGCAAAATTAGTAGAAATGATCGAATTGCATTCTTCTATTAGGGCAGTTAGGTAAAAGTTCCATGAATATGTGGTTGGAATTTACTTCATCAAATTACTATAAAATATGAAGCAGGCTTCATTCCCTCATTCAAGCCACACACAATCATTCAAAGTTGGAAAAGATCTTGAGTTACAGATGGCTTGTTCAGACATGTTTGTACTTATTCATCCCATTGGAAATATAAAAAACACTGTAGGTGGTGCAACCTTTCAAAGTTGGGATCTTCTTTCGATGAATGTTGATACTGAACATCAAATATCTCTGCTTGAGTTGAAGAATCTGATATTGACGAACATGGATGAACTTGGAAGAAAGAAGATATCTTATATGGCATATAAGTTGTATAGTATAATAGGTCCCCAAATTTTCAGGTGTTCTCTTTGACTTTGGTTCTTCATTATTTGTGGTTGTGAAAACATTGTATTTTGAATTTAGTTATAACTGTTTTAGTTTTACTTTAGGTCTTGTTAGTTCACTGATTCTAAGTCCAAATCCCAAACAACTATTTATAATTTAACATGTAAGTCATAATTGCCTATTTGCCTAATGATTTAACATGGTTCCAATTAAAATATTTATAGACGATAACCACCATCAGCATTCAGCAATAATGAAATCATGTTGTCCATGGAAATCTGAAAAAAACGATTAGGAACAATACAATCTTCTTGGTGCTTGACTTCATTGTTGAGTATATGTTATTATTCGAGTTCAAATTAAACTCCTTTTTTTTCTCCATTGCCAGAAGCTACATTTTATTTATTAGAAGAAAGTATCGTTTTTATCTCCAACGTTTGGGGTAAGTTTTAAAATTGTTCCTAACATTTAAATTGTTCTATTTAAGTCCTTAACGTTTCAAAATTGACTCAATGTTGTTGTGTCGTTAGAGAACTGTTATAGAATTGACGGTAGGATAAAATTGAGACGATTTTGAAACATTAGGGACTTAAATAAGACGAAAACGTTAGGAACAAAAAACAATACATAGAAATAAATTTTAATTTTATCTTTCAATAATATTAATTTTTTACGGTACATAATTATTCAATTATTTTTAATCATATCTAAGTAAATAATATTTAATCACATTATTTTTATTCTAAATAAATTTATTTTTTTTATAATTTTACTTTTATTCTAAATAACATTTAATCATGAAATGTTTGTAGAATGACTAATACATAAAAAAATGATACATATACAATAAAGTAATGTGATTCTAATTCCAGCCTTTTTACAAACATTTAACCCTTCTATAAACATTTTCCGATGAGTAAAAATCTTTAAGAGTAAAATTATAAAAAAATAATTTTATTTAGAATGAAAGTATTGTGATTAAGTGTAATTTATTTAAATGTGATTAAAAATAATTGAATAACTATGTACCATAAAAGATTGATATTATTGAAGGATAAAACTAAAATTTATTTCTATGTATCGTTTTTGTCTCCAACGTTTTCGTCTTATTTAACTCCCTAACGTTTCAAGATTGTTTCAATTTTGTCCCGCCGTCAATTCTGTTAACAGATCTCTAACAACAGGACAACATTGAGTCAAATTTAAAACATTAGAAACTTAAATAGGACGATTTAAACATTAGGAATAATTTTAGGATTTACCTCAAACGTTAAGGACAAAAATAATACTTTATTCTATTTATTAATTTTTTTTCAATGCAATCTATAAATTAGAACCAGTGTTTTATTTTGATTAAAACATTATATATACTCTTTTATTATAAGTAATCCTGCCGGAGCAGCCAAGCCAATAATTAAGATTATTTTGGTGACAAATTAAAACTCTTTTTTTTTTTTCATATGGTATCTACTTCAAACCTAGATAAATTCGTTGCGAATTTAAACTGTTATTAACCAATGGATAACTGTATGGTATTTAAATTTCTGGATTTAAAATTTTGCAGTAGAAAAAAATATAATAAAATTTAGGTAAATGGATATATTTTTTTTTGGATTTTCACAATATTCAACAAATTAAAGACTAATACGTTATGAATTTGAATTTCATTTAAGAGTTTGCAGTTGGCCAATAAGTTATTACATATACGAGATGAAATTTGAACTCTCAACACTTGCTTAAGCAAATGACAACTAAGCTGATCACTGACCAACCCAAATTGGTTTCGATATATTTAAAATTTTAAATTATAACTATCTATACATATTGATAAAAACTAGAAATATACACACAATCACTTATTATAGTATTTAAAATAATAAAAAAAACTCACACACAATATAATATTCAAAATAATAAACATAATAATTTATATTGGCTTTCTTTTTATTTTAGCATAACAATATTATTTTTTTATATATGTTCTTAAAAAATTATTTTATTTTTTATTATCTCATATTTAATTGTTAAGTCTATTTATTATAGTCTTTATGATATAAATAAATTTTTTAACTAAAATAATTACTATAATCAAGACTATTTTAATAATAAATATTAATACAATATATTAATATATAATTAATATATTTTTATCTTAAATATTTTTTAAAAAATTACTAATAATTTAAGTTGTATTTAATTAAAAAATTATGTTTTAATTTAATCATCACTATTTTTGAGTTTATTTATTTATTTATTATTATTATACTAACTTACTCGATTAACTCAAGTTGATTAATTATTTTATATTATTAAAGAATACTAAAAGCAATTTGATAGAATTTATTAATTTTTGCTGATAGTTAGTCAGTAATATTTAAAAATATAAATTAAAAATACATTATTAAGTTGTTAAACTAAAAAAATTGAATTAATAACTAAAAATACTAACAAAAAATAATAAATTCTACTCATCTTTCAATTTTTTTCATATTATTATAGAACTAACTATCAATAATTAAAAGATCTCACTTACTAACTAACAACAGGAGCTAATTAAATAATAGTTTCTTGTAATATTATCTTGTTGCTTAAGCCAAAATTATTGACATTCCATATAGTTTGATGAACACCCCCCTCCTCCCACAAAAAAAAAAGAAAAAAAGTCATGAGCCACAATTCAATCAGCCAGAATAATAGGCCCATCAATCCACATCTCACCAAGAGAGGAGCCTCACGCTCTCCAGAAGTGGAGTTATACTGCTTCGACAAGCGAAGCTTTCAGATCATAGTAATTAATCAAGTCCAGTTCAAATATAAGTTTGAAGATAATCACAAACAACTGATAGAGAAAAAAAAAAGGAATACAACCCAGCAAGGCGAGTCATGGAAGGGATAGACAACGCAGCCATGGAAGGAGATGTTCTAGACCTGGAAGAATCTCCAGCTCAACATGGAGATAATACACATCAGAAGCTAGTTGGCCGAGTATTGATGGAAAAGGTGCTAAATACGGTCACAATGCGCAAAACGATCCTCAATATGTGGGGAGATCCACAGGGTCTGGTGATCACCAATGCAGTATCAAACTCATTTATCTTGAACTTCAAAAGTCAGGAGGAAGCCAGAAGAGCGTATGAAGGTGGACCATGGAGAATAGAAAGGCATATGCTGAGTCTGCAATGGTGGAGCTCAAACCTGTCCATTGATGAGGTAAACTACAATCAGCTTCCTATTTGAGTCCAAATACATGGTTTACCTTATGATAAAATTAACATAAAAAATGATGAGAAAAATAAGAGCCATAGTAGTGAGAGTGATAAGTGCTGAAGATCCCTTTGTTGAAAGAAACATGCTTAGATCCTTTCTGAGCGTCAGAGTTGAGATAAACGTTCAAGCACCATTGAAAACTGGATTTTGGTTTAAAAAATGATAGAAGCCATTCATGGGCTAAATTCAAATATGAAAAACTGTGTGATTATTGTTATAAGTGTGAGAGAATTGGGCATGACAAAAGAGCATGTGAGGAGGAGCTAGTGAGATCATCAGTAAACCCAGAAATTCCTAGATATGGGCCTGAACTCACAACTCCAGGGTTGAGATCGATAGAGAATGAGGCAAGAAAGGCAGGTATCAGGAGGAAAAAAGAGGAACAAAACAATTGGGTGGAGGAGCTGTGGGAGGCACGTGAAAGAAGTTTGCAAGGAAGGGACTGGCTGAAAAGACAAGTACAGAAGGACAGAGGGGAGTCAAGTCTAAGGGGAGTGAGAAGCTCTCAGGCTAGTGCCTCTGCCAAATCTTGGGACAGATTAGCAAATCCACAAAAGCAAATAGGAGAGAGACAAGTGGCAATACAAGAAGTGCAAGATCAAGATGAAGGGGCTGAAGATGATGGAATAAATGGTGAGAAGCACAACAATATTTTTAGTTTAAAAGATGATAGGACAACAAATCACAAAAAAGAAAAGAAGGAAGAGGCCACCCCCACAAAATCAGCAAGCTAGTGAGTCAGTAACAATGAAAAACGTGAATGAGGCCAAGGAAAAAGAAAAGGCAGAAGAGAATGAGGAGGACAGCAGCAAGATTCCTAGGAAGCCTAAAGAGAAAGGTGGGCCAAGCATGAGAAGAATAGACAGTACAAAAAGAGGGGCATGGGCTTTCACTAACCAAAGGCCCAATAGAAATAGACAACAAATTAGAAGTTGGCCAATTGAAGAAGAAATGAACCTTACCATTAGAGAAATATTGAAGGAGTTCGACAAAAACATGGTTGAAAAAAAAAGGAGGAAAAGAACAGAAAAAAAAGTAGAAGAGGAGGTCCAAAATAGAAACAACATGGACATTGATGGATTAATTAGACACTACAAAACAAATGAAAGAGAGTCAGAACAGAGAGGCAAGCAGATAGTCACAGAGAGCGAAGGAGGCTTCTATTATGTAGAACAAGCAGAAGAAGAAGAGAAAATAGAACAGAAAAATAGCAAAGCAATAGTAGTGGCCAGATAATACAAAACAGAACTTGTTCAAAGAATGGAGGAAAAGTTAAAGCTTAAAAGAAGAAGGGAGGAGGACCAACTGGAGCAGACTGCAAAATTTTTGAAAGAAGAAAAAAAAGCTACGCAGATGTGGAGGGCCAACAAGAAGAACAGATGGAGCAGAAGCCTAATAGAAGGAGGAGCTCATGAGGAAGGATCACAGATCAGAGATGACTTGGAAGACTCAATGGCTGAGGAGGCGGGCCTACACATGCCCTCAACTCAACCATGAGCATATAAGCTGGAACTGCCGCGGGGTAGCGGCTCCCGCGATAGTTTTTGAACTGCACTACATGTGCAAGCAACTGAAGCCTGCAATAGTATTTCTAATGGAGACTAGAGCTAGAGAAAGTACCATTAAGAAGTTGAAAAGAAGGTTACATTTTGAGAATGTATTTCACATAGAACCCCGAGGACTGTTTGTAGGGCTATGCCTTTTGTGGAATGAAATATATAATATTAATATTAAATTTTGGTGTAATAATCATATAAAAGGCCGTATTAATGATAGAAAAGGAAAAATATTGGAGTGCAACTTCATATATGGAAACCCATGTTTTGGAAGAAGAAAAGAGTAATGGAGAGCTATCACAGCGAACAACAACAACAAGGGGGAGCCACAACTATTCATAGGGGATTTCAACGACATTTTAAGCAAGAAGAGAAAAGAGGTCTACATCCAAAGCCACAAAGTCAGGTGAAAAAATTCAGGCAGTTTGTAGATATGAATTATCTTATGGACTTAGATATTAAAGAAGGAAGATTCACATGGTTCGAAAATCCGAGGAATGGATTTATCACAAGGGAGAGGATAGATAGGGCATTAGTCAATTGAGAATGGAGAGTCTTGTATCAGCAGGCATCACTCAAAGCTCTGCCAGCTATTAGTTCTGATCATTGCCCATTAGTGTTGGACATAAATCAAGTTCAAAGGATAGAGAAGACTTTCAAATTTGAGGCCTTTTGGACCGATCATGAGGAGTGCGAGAATACAGTAAGAAAGGGATGGAAAAAGGAAGACGCCCAAGGATGCGCCTGGAAAGAAATAACAACAAGAATGGAAAATTGTAAAGAGGAGCTTAAAAAGTGGAGCAAGAGGACACTAACGAGCAGATAAAGAAATTCACAAGCTGAAAGAGGAATTAAAGAAGCTATAAGATTCGGATTTAACACAAGAGAAGCAGGAGAAAATATGGCAAATAAAAGAGAATATAGCTTCATCATGAAAACAGGAAGAAAAATATTGGGGACAAAGAGCCAGGTTGAAGTGGCTAAAATGGGGAGACAAGAACACATCTTTTTTCCATGCTACAACCATTCAAAGAAGGGGAAGAAACCGAATCGATAAGCTTAGAAATGAGGCAGGCTCATGGATAGAGGATAGGAAAGAAATTATGAAGCACATCGAGGAACGATTTGACGCGCTTTTTACTTCCAGCAACAAAAGAAATTGTGAATCAGTCTTAAGCAATATTCCAGTGAGAGTCACGGAAGACATGAATAGGGAGCTGATCTCAGAGGTCACAGAAGAGGAAATCAAAAAAGCAATTTTTAGCATGGGCAACCTCAAGGCTCCTGGACCAGATGGCCTGAATGGACTGTTCTATCAAAAGCACTGGGAGATAATCAAGAAGGAGGTATGTGCAGTAGTCAGAGAATTCTTTCAGAATGGGTTCTTGCCGGAAGAGATTAGCGAAACCATAGTAGTTTTAATTCCGAAGGTCAAAGATCCAGAAGAACTTAATCAGTTAAGACCAATCAGTTGCTGTAACTTTATTTACAAAATTATAACCAGGGTCATAGTGTTGAGGCTGAAAGGGCTCTTCGAAAATATAGTGTCCCCAACCCAAAGCGCATTTGTGGGAGGAAGGCTCATACAAGATAATGTAGTAATTGTCGAAGAAGTTTATCATAGCCTAAACAAGAAAGGAAGAGAGGGATCACAAAATATAGCAATCAAGTTAGATATGAATAAGGCATATGACAGGCTTGAATAGGATTTCCTCGAAAAGGTGCTCATGAAATTTGGGTTCGTCGAAAAGTGGGTTGATTTGGTAATGAAATGTGTAAGAAGTGCAAGTTATAGAGTGAAGGTCAATGGAGAGCTATCGAAGAAGCTCAAGCCTCAAAGGGGTCTTCGACAAGGGGATCCATTATCCCCATACCTTTTCATTTTAGCAGCTGAGGCATTCACGATTCTAGTGCAGGAGGCTAAGGCGAAAGGCAATATAACAGGTCTAAAGATAGCCCCAACAGCTCCGGCTCTTACTCACTTGTTGTACGCAGACGATTGCATTATATTTGTGAAAGCGAAGGAGGAGGAGATATTTCATATTATAACTGTGCTAAATGAATGCACAGAGGCATCCGGACAAAGGATCAACATGAACAAGTCGGGCATTTCCTTTGGAAGCCAAGTGTCGATACAAACAAGGGTAGACATAGAAGAGATTTTAGGAATGACAACATGGGACAAGCCAGAAAAATACTTGGGGTTACCAGCCATATGGGAAAGATCTCATAACAAGGCTCTAGCATGGATTGAAGAAAAGATCATGAAAAAACTAGAAGGATGGAAAAAAAGGTTGCTGAATCAAGCAGGCAAAGAAACACTTATAAAGTCTGTAATTCAGGCAATGCCATCATATATCATGAATGTCATAAATTTCCCTAAGAACTTTTGCAGAAGAACTTGCGAAAAGGTTGCAAGATTCTGGTGAGCAGCATCGGGGAAGGAACGGGGCATCCATTGGAAGAAATGGGACAGCATTACTGAGAGTAAGAGTGATGGGGGACTAGGGTTTAAAGACCTTGAAAAGCAAAATACTGCCTACCTTGCAAAACAAGCATGGAGGGCATTGAAGAACCCAAATGCAATCTGGGTACAAATTTTGAAATCGATATATTTCCCAGACGGTAATTTTTGGACAGCGACGGGTAAAAAGGGCACGTCATGGGTCTGGAGAAGCATCTTACATGGAAGAGAGCTATTAAGGGAGAGCGCAAAGTGGAGCATAGAAGATGGCTCCAAAGTTAGCATCTAGAAAGATAATTGAATTGCTGGGAGGAGCGGGCCTCTTAATACAAATAGCACAGATGACTCGAGGGTTAAGGATCTCATTGTAAATGGGGAAGGGTGAAATAAAAGGAAGATTGAAAGCAAGTTTTTCCAAAAAATTTGCAAAGAGATTCTCAGCACCCTATTAGTGTAATGAACAAAGAGGATCACTTGTATTAGCCATGGAGGAAAGATGAAAATTACTCAATAAGAACCGGATATTATGCCGCAAGAAGAGTTGGGCAGAACATGAAGTATGGAAATCCATCAACAAGTGAAGATAAAAGGGAGATATGAAAGGAGGTGTGGAGAATGGAAGTCCCGCAGAAGATCAGAATGTTCTTATGGAAAGCATGTCATGATATATTACCAGTAGGTTCTAACTTATATAAAAGAAAGATGACGTCAGATCCAGTTTGCCAAATATGCTTAAAAAGTTCAGAGACAGTAGAACATACATTACTACTATGCGATTGGGCTAGGGAAACATGGTTCGGAGCGAAATGTCAATGGACCCCAATAGTTGAGACAGTTAGCTCAATCAGGAATTGGATGGTCGAATGCATAAAGAAGTTGAGAGCAGGTGATGGAGAGGATCAAGAGAAGAGAATTAGCAAGCTAGGATTTCTCATGCGGGAGATATGGAAAACGAGGAACAACAAGCTGTTTCAACAAGAGGATGTAAATCCTAGATGGACAATTAGTAGGGCAACAGCACTAGAGGCAACATACTGGAAGCTAGTAGATAAAAAGCAGACACAGAAAATAGAAGCAAAACTAACCTGGTGAAATGGAGACCTCCCCCTAAAAACTGGTTGAAAGCAAATGTTGATGCAACCTTCAGGAAGGATACTGGAACAGGTGCAATAGCGGTGGTTATCAGAGATCACAAAGGGAGGATTACTTTAGGTTTCTCAGGAAAGATTCAAGCCAAATCAAGTACTGTGGCAGAAGCTCAGGCAATAAGGCAAGCATTAATCATATTGAACAATCTACAAATGGGCAGAACTCTAATAGAATCTGACAATTTAAAGCTAGTTCAAGCAATTAAATCCAAGACAACTTTAGGAGAGGCTTTGGCCATAATCCAAGACATTCAAATTTTAATGGAGAGTTTACCTGAAAAGGGAATAACTTGGACCCCCAAAAACGGAAATCGTCTAGCCCATACAGTGGCAAAAGCAGCAGAAACAGAAACATTACGAGCAAGTTGGAGCATTAAACCACCTGCAAATATTCAAAGCATTATTAGAAAAGAGGTTCAAATGTGAAACAATAATTACAAAAGAACAATAAGAAGATTGAGATTAGGCAAATTGGAGATGCTCGAACCAGGCAAGGAGACAGGAAAGTCAGGATTTCATCCAGATCGTCAATGATCTGAGACAGAAGATCTGCATGCAACCTAAGGCGATGCTGATTCAGAGAAGGTGCAGTGGGATTGTGAGGCAGAGGAAGGCCAGTGTGAATTCAGGGGTTGCGATCTATAGAGGCCGGGGAATCCAAGTTCTGGGCAAGGGAGGGCATCGACGCTGACATCCTGGCTGAGGCTCTGAAAGGAATTGGGCGTGGGGTTTTCTCTGCTCCGAACTGCTGATGGGAAGAAGGTGTAATGGATCTTGGCTAGACGGTGATGGAAGGCGCTGTGGGTGAGGCCCAATTGCTGCTGCGGAGACAAGGCGGCGCGACGGCGGCTCAGATGGGAGAAGTCCTTGTCGTCCTCAATCCGGTGGCGATAGCAATCATGCAGGGGTCAGATCAGGTCACCGGCTAGCTGAAGAGAAAGAATCTTGAAGAGCCTCTCACTCTCGTGGCAAGGGTGGGATACAAGAAGGGATAACAGGTCAGTTCGGGAGAAAACGGGTCGGTTCGGGAGCATGAATCTCTGTTCTGGATCTGGACTGGTCTGTTGATCCGGGTCCCCGTCCCAAAAAAAAAACTTTTCTTTGTACTCTCTAAATAATAATAAATAAATAATAAGAATAATATTATTAATAAATATCTTGAAAGTCTTGGTGACTTTAATCTTCTAAAGATATATAAAAGCTGTGGGGACTAGTTCTTTATCTCTTTCTTTCTGACCCAACTTGTACCTTCGATCTCATCATAAATGGGACCTTCATAATTTCTCTAAGCCCCATCCTTATGACCCTTTTCAAAGTACCATGTTCAATTAAGTTCACAACAAATTATATTTAATTAGGTTAATGAAAAGTTACTTTTGAAAGCTCACAAATTATTCCTTGAAGCGTTTCTTAAGTGATTATGCTTTTGGATCGGAACTCCT